>NC_091983.1:98759126-99114134 GCF_044704955.1 Pristiophorus japonicus | reverse complement strand
GGGGAGTTGGTGATCGCGGGGGAGTCGGTGATTGCAGCGGGGGAGTCCGTGCTCGCGGGGGGGTTGGTGATTGCGGGGAGTGTCGGTGCTCGCGGAGGGAGTCGGTGCTCGCGGGGGGGAGTCGGTGATCGCGGGGGGAGTCGGTGATCACGGTGGTGGATTCGGTGCTCGCGGGGGGGGTCGGTGATTGCGGGGAAGTCGGTGATCGCGGGGGGGGAGTCGGTGATCGCGGGGGAAGTGTGATCGCGGGGGGAGTCGGTGATCGCAGAGGAGTGTCTGATCACGGGGGGAGTGTGTGATCGCGGGGGGAGTGTGTGATCGCGGAGGGGAGTCGCTGATAGCGGTGGGAGTCGGTGATCGCGGGGTGAGTCGGTGCTCGCCGGGGGGGTCGGTGATCGTGGGGGAAGTGTGATCGCGGGGGGAGTTGGTGATCGCGGAGGAGTGTGTGATCACGGGGGGAGTGTGTGATCATGGGGGGGGGTGTCTGATCACGGGGGAGTGTCTGATCGCGGGGGGAGTGTCTGATCGCGGGGGGAGTTTGTGATCGCGGAGGGAGTTTGTGATCGCGGGGGGAGTCGGTGATCGCGCGGGGAGTCGGTGATCGCGCGGGGAGTCGGTGATCGCGGGGGGAGGTCGATGATCGCGGTGGTAAATTCGGTGCTCGCGGGGGGGGTCGGTGATCGCGGGGGAGTCGGTGATCGCGGGGGAGTCGGTGATTGCGGGGGGAGTGTGTCATCATGGGAGGAGTGTGTGATCACAGGGGGAGTGTCTGATCACGGGGTGTGAGTGTCTGATCGCGGGAGGAGTGTCTGATCGCGGGGAAGTCGGTCATCGCAGGGGGAGTCGGTGATCGCGGGGGGAGTGTGTGATCGCGGGGGGAAGTCGGTGATCGCGGGGGGGGGGAGTCGGTGATCGCTGGGGGAGTTTGTGATCGCGGCGGGAGTGTGTGATCGCGGAGGGAGTCGGTGATCACAGAGGGAGTCGGTGATCGCGGGGGGACTCAGTGATCACGGGGGAGTCGGTGATCGCGGTGGGAGTCGGTGTTCACGGGGGGAATGTCTGATCGCGGGGAGGAGTGTCTGATCGTGGGGGGAGTTTGTGATCGCGGGGAGGAGTGTGTGATCGCGGGGTAGTCGGTGATCGCGGGGGAGTGTGTGATCGCTGGAGGTGAGTGTGTGATCGCGAGGAGGAGTGTGTGATCGCGGGGGAGTCCGTGCACGCAGGGGGGGTCGGTGATTGCGGGGAGTGTCGGTGCTCGCGGGGGGAGTCGGTGCTCGCGGGGGGGAGTCGGTGATCGCGGGGGGAGGTCGATGATCGCGGTGGTAGATTCGGTGCTCGCGGGGGGGGTCGGTGATCGCGGGGAAGTCGGCGATCGCGGGGAAGTCGATGATCGCGGGGAAGTCGGTGATCGCGGGGGAGTCGGTGATTGCGGGGGGAGTGTGTCCATCACGGGAGGAGTGTGTGATCACAGGGGGAGTGTCTGATCACGGGTGCGAGTGTCTGATCGCGGGGGGAGTGTCTGATCGCGGGGGGAGTGTCTGATCGCGGAGGGAGTTTGTGATCGCGGGGGGAGTGTGTGATCGCGGGGGGGGGCGTGTGTGATTGTGGGGGGGAGTGTGTGATTGTGGGGGGGGAGTGTGTGATCGCGGGGGAAGTGTGTGATTGTGTGGGGAGTCGGTGATCGCGCGGGGAGTCGTTTCTCGCGGGGGGAGTCGGTGATCGCAGGGGGAGTCGGTGATCGCCGGGGGAGTCGGTAATCGCGGTGGTGGATACGGTGCTCGCGGGGGGGGTCGATGATCGCGGGGAAGTCGGTGATCGCGGGGGGAGTCGGTGATCGCAGGGGAGTGTGTGATCGCGGGGGGAGTGTGTGATCGCGGGGGGAGTCGGTGATCGTGGGGGGGAGTGGGTGATCGCGGGGGGAGTCGGGTGATCGCGGGGGAGTCGGTGATCGCTGGGGGAGTGTGTGATCGCGGGGGGAGTGTGTGATCGCGGAGGGGAGTCGCTGATCGCGGTGGGAGTCGGTGATCGCGATGGGAGGGAGTCGGTGATCGCGGGGTGAGTCGGTGATCGCCAGGGGAGTCGGTGATCGCGGTGGTGGATTCGGTGCTCGCGGGGGGGGTCGGTGATCGCGGGGAAGTCGGTCATCGCAGGGGGAGTCGGTGATCGCGGGGGAGTTTGTGATTGCGGCGGGAGTGTGTGATCGCGGAGGGAGTCGGTGATCGCGGAGGGAGTCGGTGATCGCGGGGGGAGTAAGTGATCACGGGGGGGGAGTCGGTGATCGCTGGGGGAGTTTGTGATTGCGGCGGGAGTGTGTGATCGCGGAGGGAGTCGGTGATCGCGGAGGGAGTCGGTGATCGCGGGGGGAGTCAGTGATCACGGGGGAGTCGGTGATCGCGGTGGGAGTCGGTGTTCACGGGGGGAATGTCTGATTGCGGGGAGGAGTGTCTGATCGTGGGGGGAGTTTGTGATCGCGGGGAGGAGTGTATGATCGCGGGGGTAGTCGGTGATCGCGGGGGAGTGTGTGATCGCTGGGGGTGAGTGTGTGATCGCGAGGAGGAGTGTGTGATCGCGGGGAGTTGGTGATCGCGGGGGGAGTCGGTGATTGCAGCGGGGGTGTCCGTGCTCGCGGGGGGGGTCGGTGATTGCGGGGAGTGTCGGTGCTCGCGGGGGGAGTCGGTGCTCGCGGCGGGGTGTCGGTGATCGCGGGGGGAGTCGGTGATCACGGTGGTGGATTCGGTGCTCGCGGGGGGGGTCGGTGATTGCGGGGAAGTCGGTGATCGCGGGGGGGGAGTCGGTGATCGCGGGGGAAGTGTGATCGCGGGGGGAGTCGGTGATCGCAGACGAGTGTGTGATCACGGGGGAGTGTGTGATCACGGGGGGGGGTGTCTGATCATGGGGGGAGTGTCTGATCGCGGGGTGAGTGGTCTGATCGCGGGGGGAGTTTGTGATCGCGGAGGGAGTCGGTGATCGCGCGGGAGTCGGTGATCGCGGGGGGGGTCGATGATCGCGGTGGTGGATTCGGTGCTCGCGGGGGGGGTCGGTGATCACGGGGAAGTCAGCGATCGCGGGAAGTCGGTGATCGCGGGAAAGTCGGTGATCGCGGGGAGTCGGTGATCGCGGGGGAGTCGGTGATCGCTGGGGGAGTGTGTGATCGCGGAGGGGAGTCGCTGATCGCGGGGGGAGTCTGTGATCGCGGGGGAGTCGGTGATCGCAGGGGGAGTCGGTGATCACGGGAGGAGTGTCTGATCACGGGGGGAGTGTCTGATCACGGGGGGAGTGTCTGATCACGGGGGGAGTGTCTGATCACGGGGGGAGTGTCTGATCGCGGGGGAGTGTCTGATCGGGGAGTGTCTGATCGCGGGGGAGTGTCTGATCGCGGGGGAGTGTCTGATCGCGGGGGGAGTTTGTGATCGCGGAGCGAGTTGTGATCGCGGGGCGAGTTTGTGATCGCGGGGGGAGTTTGTGATCGCAGGGGGAGTTTGTGATCGCGGGGGGGGTGTGTGATTGTGGGGGGAAGTGTGTGATCGCGGGGGAAGTGTGTGATCGCGGGGGGAGTCGGTGATCGCGGTAGAAGTTGGTGATCACGCGGGGAGTGTGTCATCACGGGGGGAGTGTGTGATCACAGGGGGAGTGTCTGATCACGGGGGGAGTGTCTGATCACGGGGTGTGAGTGTCTGATCGCTGGGGGAGTGTCTGATCGCGGGGGGGGTGTCTGATCGCGGGGGAGTTTGTGATCGCGGAGGGAGTTTGTGATCGCGGGGGGAGTTTGTGATCGCGGGGGGGGGCGTGTGTGATTGTGGGGGGGAGTGTGTGATTGTGGGGGGGAGTGTGTGATCGCGGGGGAAGTGTGTGATTGTGTGGGGGAGTCGGTAATCGCGGTGGTGGATACGGTGCTCGCGGAGGGGGTCGATGATCGCGGGGAAGTCGGTGATCGCGGGGGGAGTTGGTGATCGCGGGGGGAGTATGTGATCGCGGGGGGAGTGTGTGATCGCGGGGGAGTGTCTGATCGCGGGGGAGTGTTTGATCGCGGGGGGAGTTTGTGATCGCGGGGGGAGTTTGTGATCGCGGGGGGAGTTTGTGATCGCGGGGGAGTTTGTGATCGCGGGGGGAGTTTGTGATCGCGGGGGGGAGTGTGTGATCGTGGGGGGGAGTGTGTGATTGTGGGGGGAGTGTGTGATTGTGGGGGGGAGTGTGTGATTGTGGGGGGAAGTGTGTGATCGCGGGGGAAGTGTGTGATTGTGTGGGGGAGTGTGTGATCGCGGGGGAAGTGTGTGATTGTGTGGGGGAGTCGGTGATCGTGGGGGGAGTCGGTGATCGCGGGAGGAGTGTGTCATCACGGGGGGAGTGTGTCATCACGGGGGGAGTGTGTGATCATGGGGGGAGTGTCTGATCGCGGGGGGAGTGTCTGATCGCGGGGGGAGTTTGTGATCGTGGGGGGAGTTTGTGATCGCGGAGGGACTTTGTGATCGCGGGGGGAGTTTGTGATCGCGGGGGGGCGTGTGTGATTGTGGGGGGGGAGTGTGTGATCGCGGGGGGGAGTCGCTGATCGCGGGGGGAGTCGGTGATCGCAGGGGAGTCGGTGATTGCGGGGGGAGTGTGTCATCACGGGAGGAGTGTGTGATCACAGGGGGAGTGTCTGATCACGGGGTGTGAGTGTCTGATCGCGGGAGGAGTGTTGATCGCGGGGGGAGTGTCTGATCGCGGGGGGAGTTTGTGATCGCGGGGGGAGTTTGTGATCGCGGAGGGAGTTTGTGATCGCGGGGGGAGTTTGTGATCACGGGGGGCGTGTGTGATTGTGGGGGGGGAGTGTGTGATTGTGGGGGGGAGTGTGTGATCGCGGGGGAAGTGTGTGATTGTGTGGGGGAGTCGGTGATCGCGGGGGGAGTCGGTGATCGCGCGGGGAGTCATTTCTCGCGGGGGGAGTCGGTGATCGCGGGGGAGTCGGTGATTGCGGGGGGAGTGTGTCATCACGGGAGGAGTGTGTGATCACAGGGGGAGTGTCTGATCACGGGGTGTGAGTGTCTGATTGCGGGGGGAGTGTCTGATCGCGGGGGGAGTGTCTGATCGCGGGGGGAGTTTGTGATCGCGGAGGGAGTTTGTGATCGCGGGGTGAGTGTGTGATCGCGGGGGGGGCGTGTGTGATTGTGGGGGGGAGTGTGTGATTGTGGGGGGGAGTGTGTGATCGCGGGGGAAGTGTGTGATTGTGTGGGGGAGTCGGTGATCGCGCGGGGAGTCGTTTCTCGTGGGGGGAGTCGGTGATCGCGGGGGGAGTCGGTGATCGCAGGGGGAGTGTGTGATCGCGGGGGGAGTGTGTGATCGCGGGGGGAGTCGGTGATCGCGGGGAGAGTGGGTGATCGCGGGGGGAGTCGGTGATCGCGGGGGGGAGTGGGTGATCGCGGGGGGAGTCGGTGATCGCGGGGGAGTCGGTGATCGCTGGGGGAGTGTGTGATCGCGGGGGGAGTGTGTGATCGCGGAGGGGAGTCGCTGATCGCGGTGGGAGTCGGTGATCGCGGGGTGAGTCGGTGATCGCCAGGGGAGTCGGTGATCGCGGTGGTGGATTCGGTGCTCGCGGGGGGGGTCGGTGATCGCGGGGAAGTCGGTCATCGCAGGGGGAGTCGGTGATCGCGGGGGGAGTGTGTGATCGCGGGGGGAGTCGGTGATCGCGGGGGGGGAGTCGGTGATCGCTGGGGGAGTTTGTGATTGCGGCGGGAGTGTGTGATCGCGGAGGGAGTCGGTGATCGCGGAGGGAGTCGGTGATCGCGGGGGGAGTCAGTGATCACGGGGGAGTCGGTGATCGCGGTGGGAGTCGGTGTTCACGGGGGGAATGTCTGATTGCGGGGAGGAGTGTCTGATCGTGGGGGGAGTTTGTGATCGCGGGGAGGAGTGTGTGATCGCGGGGGTAGTCGGTGATCGCGGGGGAGTGTGTGATCGCTGGAGGTGAGTGTGTGATCGCGAGGAGGAGTGTGTGATCGCGGGGGAGTTGGTGATCGCGGGGGGAGTCGGTGATTGCAGCGGGGGAGTCCGTGCTCGCGGGGGGGGTTGGTGATTGCGGGGAGTGTCGGTGCTCGCGGAGGGAGTCGGTGCTCGCGGGGGGGAGTCGGTGATCGCGGGGGGAGTCGGTGATCACGGTGGTGGATTCGGTGCTCGCGGGGGGGGTCGGTGATTGCGGGGAAGTCGGTGATCGCGGGGGGGGAGTCGGTGATCGCGGGGGAAGTGTGATCGCGGGGGGAGTCGGTGATCGCAGAGGAGTGTCTGATCACGGGGGGAGTGTGTGATCGCGGGGGGAGTGTGTGATCGCGGAGGGGAGTCGCTGATCGCGGTGGGAGTCGGTGATCGCGGGGTGAGTCGGTGCTCGCCGGGGGGGTCGGTGATCGTGGGGGAAGTGTGATCGCGGGGGGAGTTGGTGATCGCGGAGGAGTGTGTGATCACGGGGGGAGTGTGTGATCATGGGGGGGGGGTGTCTGATCACGGGGGGAGTGTCTGATCGCGGGGGGAGTGTCTGATCGCGGGGGGAGTTTGTGATCGCGGAGGGAGTTTGTGATCGCGGGGGGAGTCGGTGATCGCGCGGGGAGTCGGTGATCGCGCGGGGAGTCGGTGATCGCGGGGGGAGGTCGATGATCGCGGTGGTAAATTCGGTGCTCGCGGGGGGGGTCGGTGATCGCGGGGGAGTCGGTGATCGCGGGGGAGTCGGTGATTGCGGGGGGAGTGTGTCATCATGGGAGGAGTGTGTGATCACAGGGGGAGTGTCTGATCACGGGGTGTGAGTGTCTGATCGCGGGAGGAGTGTCTGATCGCGGGGAAGTCGGTCATCGCAGGGGGAGTCGGTGATCGCGGGGGGAGTGTGTGATCGCGGGGGAAGTCGGTGATCGCGGGGGGGGGGAGTCGGTGATCGCTGGGGGAGTTTGTGATCGCGGCGGGAGTGTGTGATCGCGGAGGGAGTCGGTGATCACAGAGGGAGTCGGTGATCGCGGGGGGACTCAGTGATCACGGGGGAGTCGGTGATCGCGGTGGGAGTCGGTGTTCACGGGGGGAATGTCTGATCGCGGGGAGGAGTGTCTGATCGTGGGGGGAGTTTGTGATCGCGGGGAGGAGTGTGTGATCGCGGGGGTAGTCGGTGATCGCGGGGGAGTGTGTGATCGCTGGAGGTGAGTGTGTGATCGCGAGGAGGAGTGTGTGATCGCGGGGGAGTCCGTGCACGCAGGGGGGGTCGGTGATTGCGGGGAGTGTCGGTGCTCGCGGGGGGAGTCGGTGCTCGCGGGGGGGAGTCGGTGATCGCGGGGGGAGGTCGATGATCGCGGTGGTAGATTCGGTGCTCGCGGGGGGGGTCGGTGATCGCGGGGAAGTCGGCGATCGCGGGGAAGTCGATGATCGCGGGGAAGTCGGTGATCGCGGGGGAGTCGGTGATTGCGGGGGGAGTGTGTCATCACGGGAGGAGTGTGTGATCACAGGGGGAGTGTCTGATCACGGGGTGCGAGTGTCTGATCGCGGGGGGAGTGTCTGATCGCGGGGGGAGTGTCTGATCGCGGGGGGAGTTTGTGATCGCGGGGGGAGTGTGTGATCGCGGGGGGGGGCGTGTGTGATTGTGGGGGGGAGTGTGTGATTGTGGGGGGGGAGTGTGTGATCGCGGGGGAAGTGTGTGATTGTGTGGGGGAGTCGGTGATCGCGCGGGGAGTCGTTTCTCGCGGGGGGAGTCGGTGATCGCAGGGGGAGTCGGTGATCGCCGGGGGAGTCGGTAATCGCGGTGGTGGATACGGTGCTCGCGGGGGGGGTCGATGATCGCGGGGAAGTCGGTGATCGCGGGGGGAGTCGGTGATCGCAGGGGGAGTGTGTGATCGCGGGGGGAGTGTGTGATCGCGGGGGGAGTCGGTGATCGTGGGGGGGAGTGGGTGATCGCGGGGGGAGTCGGTGATCGCGGGGGAGTCGGTGATCGCTGGGGGAGTGTGTGATCGCGGGGGGAGTGTGTGATCGCGGAGGGGAGTCGCTGATCGCGGTGGGAGTCGGTGATCGCGATGGGAGGGAGTCGGTGATCGCGGGGTGAGTCGGTGATCGCCAGGGGAGTCGGTGATCGCGGTGGTGGATTCGGTGCTCGCGGGGGGGGTCGGTGATCGCGGGGAAGTCGGTCATCGCAGGGGGAGTCGGTGATCGCGGGGGAGTTTGTGATTGCGGCGGGAGTGTGTGATCGCGGAGGGAGTCGGTGATCGCGGAGGGAGTCGGTGATCGCGGGGGGAGTAAGTGATCACGGGGGGGGAGTCGGTGATCGCTGGGGGAGTTTGTGATTGCGGCGGGAGTGTGTGATCGCGGAGGGAGTCGGTGATCGCGGAGGGAGTCGGTGATCGCGGGGGGAGTCAGTGATCACGGGGGAGTCGGTGATCGCGGTGGGAGTCGGTGTTCACGGGGGGAATGTCTGATTGCGGGGAGGAGTGTCTGATCGTGGGGGGAGTTTGTGATCGCGGGGAGGAGTGTATGATCGCGGGGGTAGTCGGTGATCGCGGGGGAGTGTGTGATCGCTGGGGGTGAGTGTGTGATCGCGAGGAGGAGTGTGTGATCGCGGGGGAGTTGGTGATCGCGGGGGGAGTCGGTGATTGCAGCGGGGGTGTCCGTGCTCGCGGGGGGGGGTCGGTGATTGCGGGGAGTGTCGGTGCTCGCGGGGGGAGTCGGTGCTCGCGGCGGGGTGTCGGTGATCGCGGGGGGAGTCGGTGATCACGGTGGTGGATTCGGTGCTCGCGGGGGGGGTCGGTGATTGCGGGGAAGTCGGTGATCGCGGGGGGGAGTCGGTGATCGCGGGGGAAGTGTGATCGCGGGGGGAGTCGGTGATCGCAGACGAGTGTGTGATCACGGGGGGAGTGTGTGATCACGGGGGGGGGTGTCTGATCATGGGGGGAGTGTCTGATCGCGGGGTGAGTGTCTGATCGCGGGGGGAGTTTGTGATCGCGGAGGGAGTCGGTGATCGCGCGGGGAGTCGGTGATCGCGGGGGGGGTCGATGATCGCGGTGGTGGATTCGGTGCTCGCGGGGGGGGTCGGTGATCACGGGGAAGTCAGCGATCGCGGGGAAGTCGGTGATCGCGGGAAAGTCGGTGATCGCGGGGGAGTCGGTGATCGCGGGGGAGTCGGTGATCGCTGGGGGAGTGTGTGATCGCGGAGGGGAGTCGCTGATCGCGGGGGGAGTCTGTGATCGCGGGGGAGTCGGTGATCGCAGGGGGAGTCGGTGATCACGGGAGGAGTGTCTGATCACGGGGGGAGTGTCTGATCACGGGGGGAGTGTCTGATCACGGGGGGAGTGTCTGATCACGGGGGGAGTGTCTGATCGCGGGGGAGTGTCTGATCGGGGAGTGTCTGATCGCGGGGGAGTGTCTGATCGCGGGGGAGTGTCTGATCGCGGGGGGAGTTTGTGATCGCGGAGCGAGTTTGTGATCGCGGGGCGAGTTTGTGATCGCGGGGGGAGTTTGTGATCGCAGGGGGAGTTTGTGATCGCGGGGGGGGTGTGTGATTGTGGGGGGAAGTGTGTGATCGCGGGGGAAGTGTGTGATCGCGGGGGGAGTCGGTGATCGCGGTAGAAGTTGGTGATCACGCGGGGAGTGTGTCATCACGGGGGGAGTGTGTGATCACAGGGGGAGTGTCTGATCACGGGGGGAGTGTCTGATCACGGGGTGTGAGTGTCTGATCGCTGGGGGAGTGTCTGATCGCGGGGGGGGTGTCTGATCGCGGGGGGAGTTTGTGATCGCGGAGGGAGTTTGTGATCGCGGGGGGAGTTTGTGATCGCGGGGGGGGGCGTGTGTGATTGTGGGGGGGAGTGTGTGATTGTGGGGGGGAGTGTGTGATCGCGGGGGAAGTGTGTGATTGTGTGGGGGAGTCGGTAATCGCGGTGGTGGATACGGTGCTCGCGGAGGGGGTCGATGATCGCGGGGAAGTCGGTGATCGCGGGGGGAGTTGGTGATCGCGGGGGGAGTATGTGATCGCGGGGGGAGTGTGTGATCGCGGGGGAGTGTCTGATCGCGGGGGAGTGTTTGATCGCGGGGGGAGTTTGTGATCGCGGGGGGAGTTTGTGATCGCGGGGGGAGTTTGTGATCGCGGGGGGAGTTTGTGATCGCGGGGGGAGTTTGTGATCGCGGGGGGGAGTGTGTGATCGTGGGGGGGAGTGTGTGATTGTGGGGGGGAGTGTGTGATTGTGGGGGGGAGTGTGTGATTGTGGGGGGAAGTGTGTGATCGCGGGGGAAGTGTGTGATTGTGTGGGGGAGTGTGTGATCGCGGGGGAAGTGTGTGATTGTGTGGGGGAGTCGGTGATCGTGGGGGGAGTCGGTGATCGCGGGAGGAGTGTGTCATCACGGGGGGAGTGTGTCATCACGGGGGGAGTGTGTGATCATGGGGGGAGTGTCTGATCGCGGGGGGAGTGTCTGATCGCGGGGGGAGTTTGTGATCGTGGGGGGAGTTTGTGATCGCGGAGGGACTTTGTGATCGCGGGGGGAGTTTGTGATCGCGGGGGGGCGTGTGTGATTGTGGGGGGGGAGTGTGTGATCGCGGGGGGGAGTCGCTGATCGCGGGGGGAGTCGGTGATCGCAGGGGAGTCGGTAATCTCGGTGCGAGTCGGTGATTGCGCGGGAGTCCGTGATCGCGTGCGGAGTCTGTGATCGCAGGGGAGTCGGTAATCTCGGTGCGAGTCGGTGATTGCGCGGGAGTCCGTGATCGCGTGCGGAGTCTGTGATCGCGGGGTAGTCAGTGATCGTGGGGGTAGTCTGTGATTGCGGGGGGGGGGGGTTCCGTGATCGCGGGGGGAGTCGGTGGTCGCGGGTTGAGTTTGTGATCACGGCGGAAGTCAGTGATCGCGGCGGGAGTCGGTGTACGTGGAGGGAATGTCTGATCGCGGGGGAGTTTGTGATCGCGAGGAGGAGTGTGTGATCATGAGGGGGAGTGTGTGATTGCGGGGAGGAGTGTATGATCACGGGGAGGAGTGTGTGATCGCAGGGGGAGTCGGTGATCGCGGGGGAGTCGGTGATCGCGGGGGGAGTCTGTGATCGCGGGGAGGAGTGTGTGATCGCGGAGTAAGTCGGTGATCGTGGGGGGAGTCGGTGATCGCGGCGGGAGTCGGTGATCGCGGCGGGAGTCGGTGATCGTGGGGGGAGTCGGTGATCGCAGGGGGAGTCGGTGATCGTGGGGGGAGTCGGTAATCGCCGGGGGAGTCGGTAATCGCGGTGGTGGATACGGTGCTCGCGGAGGGGGTCGATGATCGCGGGGAAGTCGGTGATCGCGGGGGAAGTTGGTGATCGCGGGGGGAGTGTGTGATCGCGGGGGGAGTGTGTGATCGCGGGGGAGTGTCTGATCGCGGGGGAGTGTTTGATCGCGGGGGGAGTTTGTGATCGCGGGGGGAGTTTGTGATCGCGGGGGGAGTTTGTGATCGCGGGGGGAGTTTGTGATCGCGGGGGGAGTTTGTGATCGCGGGGGGAGTTTGTGATCGCGGGGGGGAGTGTGTGATTGTGGGGGGGAGTGTGTGATTGTGGGGGGGAGTGTGTGATTGTGTGGGGGAGTGTGTGATTGTGGGGGAAGTGTGTGATTGTGTGGGGGAGTCGGTGATCGTGGGGGGAGTCGGTGATCGCGGGAGGAGTGTGTGATCACGGGGGGAGTGTGTCATCACGGGGGGAGTGTGTGATCGCGGGGAGGAGTGTGTGATCGCGGGGGTAGTCGGTGATCGCGGGGGAGTGTGTGATCGCTGGGGGTGAGTGTGTGATCGCGAGGAGGAGTGTGTGATCGCGGGGGAGTTGGTGATCGCGGGGGGAGTCGGTGATTGCAGCGGGGGAGTCCGTGCTCGCGGGGGGGGGTCGGTGATTGCATGGAGTGTCGGTGCTCGCGGGGGGAGTCGGTGCTCGCGGGGGGGTGTCGGTGATCGCGGGGGGAGTCGGTGATCACGGTGGTGGATTCGGTGCTCGCGGGGGGGGTCGGTGATTGCGGGGAAGTCGGTGATCGCGGGGGGGAGTTGGTGATCGCGGGGGGAGTCGGTGATCGCGGGGGGAGTCGGTGATCGCGGTAGAAGTTGGTGATCACGCGGGGAGTGTGTCATCACGGGGGGAGTGTGTGATCACAGGGGGAGTGTCTGATCACGGGGGGAGTGTCTGATCACGGGGTGTGAGTGTCTGATCGCGGGGGGAGTGTCTGATCGCGGGGGGAGTGTCTGATCGCGGGGGGAGTTTGTGATCGCGGAGGGAGTTTGTGATCGCGGGGGGAGTTTGTGATCGCGGGGGGGGCGTGTGTGATTGTGGGGGGGAGTGTGTGATTGTGGGGGGGAGTGTGTGATCGCGGGGGAAGTGTGTGATTGTGTGGGGGAGTCGGTGATCGCGCGGGGAGTCGTTTCTCGCGGGGGGAGTCGGTGATCGTGGGGGGAGTCGGTGATCGCAGGGGGAGTCGGTGATCGTGGGGGGAGTCGGTAATCGCCGGGGGAGTCGGTAATCGCGGTGGTGGATACGGTGCTCGCGGAGGGGGTCGATGATCGCGGGGAAGTCGGTGATCGCGGGGGGAGTTGGTGATCGCGGGGGGAGTGTGTGATCGCGGGGGGAGTGTGTGATCGCGGAGGGAGTCGGTGATCGCGCGGGGAGTCGGTGATCGCGGGGGGGGTCGATGATCGCGGTGGTGGATTCGGTGCTCGCGGGGGGGGTCGGTGATCACGGGGAAGTCAGCGATCGCGGGGAAGTCGGTGATCGCGGGGAAGTCGGTGATCGCGGGGGAGTCGGTGATCGCGGGGGAGTCGGTGATCGCTGGGGGAGTGTGTGATCGCGGAGGGGAGTCGCTGATCGCGGGGGGAGTCTGTGATCGCGGGGGAGTCGGTGATCGCAGGGGGAGTCGGTGATCACGGGAGGAGTGTCTGATCACGGGGGGAGTGTCTGATCACGGGGGGAGTGTCTGATCACGGGGGGAGTGTCTGATCACGGGGGGAGTGTCTGATCGCGGGGGAGTGTCTGATCGGGGAGTGTCTGATCGCGGGGGAGTGTCTGATCGCGGGGGAGTGTCTGATCGCGGGGGGAGTTTGCGATCGCGGAGCGAGTTTGTGATCGCGGGGCGAGTTTGTGATCGCGGGGGGAGTTTGTGATCGCAGGGGGAGTTTGTGATCGCGGGGGGGGGTGTGTGATTGTGGGGGGAAGTGTGTGATCGCGGGGGGAGTCGGTGATCGCGGGGGGAGTCGGTGATCGCGGTAGAAGTTGGTGATCACGCGGGGAGTGTGTCATCACGGGGGGAGTGTGTGATCACAGGGGGAGTGTCTGATCATGGGGGGAGTGTCTGATCACGGGGTGTGAGTGTCTGATCGCGGGGGGAGTGTCTGATCGCGGGGGGAGTGTCTGATCGCGGGGGGAGTGTCTGATCGCGGGGGGAGTTTGTGATCGCGGAGGGAGTTTGTGATCGCGGGGGGAGTTTGTGATCGCGGGGGGGGCGTGTGTGATTGTGGGGGGGAGTGTGTGATTGTGGGGGGGAGTGTGTGATCGCGGGGGAAGTGTGTGATTGTGTGGGGGAGTCGGTGATCGCGCGGGGAGTCGTTTCTCGCGGGGGGAGTCGGTGATCGTGGGGGGAGTCGGTGATCGCAGGGGGAGTCGGTGATCGTGGGGGGAGTCGGTAATCGCCGGGGGAGTCGGTAATCGCGGTGGTGGATACGGTGCTCGCGGAGGGGGTCGATGATCGCGGGGAAGTCGGTGATCGCGGGGGGAGTTGGTGATCGCGGGGGGAGTGTGTGATCGCGGGGGGAGTGTGTGATCGCGGGGGAGTGTCTGATCGCGGGGGAGTGTTTGATCGCGGGGGGAGTTTGTGATCGCGGGGGGAGTTTGTGATCGCGGGGGGAGTTTGTGATCGCGGGGGGAGTTTGTGATCGCGGGGGGAGTTTGTGATCGCGGGGGGGAGTGTGTGATTGTGGGGGGGAGTGTGTGATTGTGGGGGGGAGTGTGTGATTGTGGGGGAAGTGTGTGATCGCGGGGGAAGTGTGTGATTGTGTGGGGGAGTGTGTGATCGCGGGGGAAGTGTGTGATTGTGTGGGGGAGTCGGTGATCGTGGGGGGAGTCGGTGATCGCGGGAGGAGTGTGTGATCACGGGGGGAGTGTGTCATCACGGGGGGAGTGTGTGATCATGGGGGGAGTGTCTGATCGCGGGGGGAGTGTCTGATCGCGGGGGGAGTTTGTGATCGTGGGGGGAGTTTGTGATCGCGGAGGGACTTTGTGATCGCGGGGGGAGTTTGTGATCGCGGGGGGGCGTGTGTGATTGTGGGGGGGAGTGTGTGATCGCGGGGGGGAGTCGCTGATCACGGGGGGAGTCGGTGATCGCAGGGGAGTCGGTAATCTCGGTGCGAGTCGGTGATTGCGCGGGAGTCCGTGATCGCGTGCGGAGTCTGTGATCGCGGGGGTAGTCAGTGATCGTGGGGGTAGTCTGTGATTGCGGGGTGGGGGTTCCGTGATCGCGGGGGGAGTCGGTGGTCGCGGGTTGAGTTTGTGATCACGGCGGAAGTCAGTGATCGCGGCGGGAGTCGGTGTACGTGGAGGGAATGTCTGATCGCGGGGGAGTTTGTGATCGCGAGGAGGAGTGTGTGATCATGAGGGGGAGTGTGTGATTGCGGGGAGGAGTGTATGATCACGGGGAGGAGTGTGTGATCGCGGGGGGAGTCGGTGATCGCGGGGGAGTCGGTGATCGCGGGGGGAGTCTGTGATCGCGGGGAGGAGTGTGTGATCGCGGAGTAAGTCGGTGATCGTGGGGGGAGTCGGTGATCGCGGCGGGAGTCGGTGATCGCGGCGGGAGTCGGTGATCGTGGGGGGAGTCGGTGATCGCAGGGGGAGTCGGTGATCGTGGGGGGAGTCGGTAATCGCCGGGGGAGTCGGTAATCGCGGTGGTGGATACGGTGCTCGCGGAGGGGGTCGATGATCGCGGGGAAGTCGGTGATCGCGGGGGGAGTTGGTGATCGCGGGGGGAGTGTGTGATCGCGGGGGAGTGTCTGATCGCGGGGGAGTGTTTGATCGCGGGGGGAGTTTGTGATCGCGGGGGGAGTTTGTGATCGCGGGGGGAGTTTGTGATCGCGGGGGGAGTTTGTGATCGCGGGGGGAGTTTGTGATCGCGGGGGGAGTTTGTGATCGCGGGGGGGAGTGTGTGATCGCGGGGGGGAGTGTGTGATTGTGGGGGGGAGTGTGTGATTGTGGGGGGGAGTGTGTGATTTTGGGGGAAGTGTGTGATCGCGGGGGAAGTGTGTGATTGTGTGGGGGAGTGTGTGATCGCGGGGGAAGTGTGTGATTGTGTGGGGGAGTCGGTGATCGTGTGGGGAGTCGGTGATCGCGGGAGGAGTGTGTGATCACGGGGGGAGTGTGTCATCACGGGGGGAGTGTGTGATCGCGGGGAGGAGTGTGTGATCGCGGGGGTAGTCGGTGATCGCGGGGGAGTGTGTGAGCGCTGGGGGTGAGTTTGTGATCGCGAGGAGGAGTGTGTGATCGCGGGGGAGTGTGTGATCGCTGGGGGTGAGTGTGTGATCGCGAGGAGGAGTGTGTGATCGCGGGGGAGTTGGTGATCGCGGGGGGAGTCGGTGATTGCAGCGGGGGAGTCCGTGCTCGCGGGGGGGGGTCGGTGATTGCGGGGAGTGTCGGTGCTCGCGGGGGGAGTCGGTGCTCGCGGGGGGGTGTCGGTGATCGCGGGGGTAGTCGGTGATCACGGTGGTGGATTCGGTGCTCGCGGGGGGGGTCGGTGATTGCGGGGAAGTCGGTGATCGCGGGGGGGAGTCGGTGATCGCGGGTGAAGTGTGATCGCGGGGGGAGTCGGTGATCGCAGACGAGTGTGTGATCACGGGGGGAGTGTGTGATCACGGGGGGGGGTGTCTGATCATGGGGGGAGTGTCTGATCGCGGGGTGAGTGTCTGATCGAGGGGGGAGTTTGTGATCGCGGAGGGAGTCGGTGATCGCGCGGGGAGTCGGTGATCGCGGGGGGGGTCGATGATCGCGGTGGTGGATTCGGTGCTCGCGGGGGGTGTCGGTGATCACGGGGAAGTCAGCGATCGCGGGGAAGTCGGTGATCGCGGGGAAGTCGGTGATCGCGGGGGAGTCGGTGATCGCGGGGAAGTCGGTGATCGCGGGGGAGTCGGTGATCGCGGGGGAGTCGGTGATCGCTGGGGGAGTGTGTGATCGCGGAGGGGAGTCGCTGATCGCGGGGGGAGTCTGTGATCGCGGGGGAGTCGGTGATCGCAGGGGGAGTCGGTGATCACGGGAGGAGTGTCTGATCACGGGGGGAGTGTCTGATCACGGGGGGAGTGTCTGATCACGGGGGGAGTGTCTGATCACGGGGGGAGTGTCTGATCGCGGGGGAGTGTCTGATCGGGGAGTGTCTGATCGCGGGGGAGTGTCTGATCGCGGGGGAGTGTCTGATCGCGGGGGGAGTTTGTGATCGCGGAGCGAGTTTGTGATCGCGGGGCGAGTTTGTGATCGCGGGGGGAGTTTGTGATCGCAGGGGGAGTTTGTGATCGCGGGGGGGGTGTGTGATTGTGGGGGGAAGTGTGTGATCGCGGGGGAAGTGTGTGATCGTGTGGGGGAGTTGGTGATCGCGGGGGGAGTCGGTGATCGCGGGGGGAGTCGGTGATCGCGGTAGAAGTTGGTGATCACGCGGGGAGTGTGTCATCACGGGGGGAGTGTGTGATCACAGGGGGAGTGTCTGATCACGGGGGGAGTGTCTGATCACGGGGTGTGAGTGTCTGATCGCGGGGGGAGTGTCTGATCGCGGGGGGAGTGTCTGATCGCGGGGGGAGTTTGTGATCGCGGAGGGAGTTTGTGATCGCGGGGGGAGTTTGTGATCGCGGGGGAGGCGTGTGTGATTGTGGGGGGGAGTGTGTGATTGTGGGGGGGAGTGTGTGATCGCGGGGGAAGTGTGTGATTGTGTGGGGGAGTCGGTGATCGCGCGGGGAGTCGTTTCTCGCGGGGGGAGTCGGTGATCGTGGGGGGAGTCGGTGATCGCAGGGGGAGTCGGTGATCGTGGGGGGAGTCGGTAATCGCCGGGGGAGTCGGTAATCGCGGTGGTGGATACGGTGCTCGCGGAGGGGGTCGATGATCGCGGGGAAGTCGGTGATCGCGGGGGGAGTGTGTGATCGCGGGGGGAGTGTGTGATCGCGGGGGAGTGTCTGATCGCGGGGGAGTGTTTGATCGCGGGGGGAGTTTGTGATCGCGGGGGGAGTTTGTGATCGCGGGGGGATTTTGTGATCGCGGAGGGAGTTTGTGATCGCGGGGGGAGTTTGTGATCGCGGGGGGAGTGTGTGATCGTGGGGGGGAGTGTGTGATTGTGGGGGGGAGTGTGTGATTGTGGGGGGAGTGTGTGATTGTGGGGGGAAGTGTGTGATCGCGGGGGAAGTGTGTGATTGTGTGGGGGAGTGTGTGATCGCGGGGGAAGTGTGTGATTGTGTGGGGGAGTCGGTGATCGTGGGAGGAGTGTGTGATCACGGGGGGAGTGTGTCATCACGGGGGGAGTGTGTCATCACGGGGGGAGTGTGTGATCATGGGGGGAGTGTCTGATCGCGGGGGGAGTGTCTGATCGCGGGGGGAGTTTGTGATCGTGGGGGGAGTTTGTGATCGCGGAGGGACTTTGTGATCGCGGGGGGAGTTTGTGATCGCGGGGGGGCGTGTGTGATTGTGGGAGGGAGTGTGTGATTGCGGGGGGGAGTCGCTGATCGCGGGGGGAGTCGGTGATCGCAGGGGAGTCGGTAATCTCGGTGCGAGTCGGTGATTGCGCGGGAGTCCGTGATCGCGTGCGGAGTCTGTGATCGCGGGGTAGTCAGTGATCGTGGGGGTAGTCTGTGATTGCGGGGGGGGGGGGTTCCGTGATCGCGGGGGGAGTCGGTGGTCGCGGGTTGAGTTTGTGATCACGGCGGAAGTCAGTGATCGCGGCGGGAGTCGGTGTACGTGGAGGGAATGTCTGATCGCGGGGGAGTTTGTGATCGCGAGGAGGAGTGTGTGATCATGAGGGGGAGTGTGTGATTGCGGGGAGGAGTGTATGATCACGGGGAGGAGTGTGTGATCGCGGGGGGAGTCGGTGATCGCGGGGGAGTCGGTGATCGCGGGGGGAGTCTGTGATCGCGGGGAGGAGTGTGTGATCGCGGAGTAAGTCGGTGATCGTGGGGGGAGTCGGTGATCGCGGCGGGAGTCGGTGATCGCGGCGGGAGTCGGTGATCGTGGGGGGAGTCGGTGATCGCAGGGGGAGTCGGTGATCGTGGGGGGAGTCGGTAATCGCCGGGGGAGTCGGTAATCGCGGTGGTGGATACGGTGCTCGCGGAGGGGGTCGATGATCGCGGGGAAGTCGGTGATCGCGGGGGGAGTTGGTGATCGCGGGGGGAGTGTGTGATCGCGGGGGGAGTGTGTGATCGCGGGGGAGTGTCTGATCGCGGGGGAGTGTTTGATCGCGGGGGGAGTTTGTGATCGCGGGGGGAGTTTGTGATCGCGGGGGGAGTTTGTGATCGCGGGGGGAGTTTGTGATCGCGGGGGGAGTTTGTGATCGCGGGGGGAGTTTGTGATCGCCGGGGGGAGTGTGTGATCGCGGGGGGGAGTGTGTGATTGTGGGGGGGAGTGTGTGATTGTGGGGGGGAGTGTGTGATTGTGGGGGAAGTGTGTGATCGCGGGGGAAGTGTGTGATTGTGTGGGGGAGTGTGTGATCGCGGGGGAAGTGTGTGATTGTGTGGGGGAGTCGTTGATCGTGGGGGGAGTCGGTGATCGCGGGAGGAGTGTGTGATCACGGGGGGAGTGTGTCATCACGGGGGGAGTGTGTGATCATGGGGGGAGTGTCTGATCGCGGGGGGAGTGTCTGATCGCGGGGGGAGTTTGTGATCGCGGGGGGAGTTTGTGATCGCGGAGGGAGTTTGTGATCGCGCGGGGAGTTTGTGATCGCGGGGGGGCGTGTGTGATTGTGGGGGAGAGTGTGTGATCGCGGGGGGGAGTCGCTGATCGCGGGGGGAGTGTGTGATCGTGGGGGGGACTGTGTGATCGCGGGGGGAGAGTGTGATCGCGGGGGGGGGTCGCTGATCGCGGGGGGAGTCGGTGATCGCGGGGGAGTCGGTAATCTCGGTGCGAGTCGGTGATTGCGCGGGAGTCCGTGATCGCCTGCGGAGTCTGTGATCGCGGGGTAGTCAGTGATCGTGGGGGTAGTCTGTGATTGCGGGGGGGGGTTTCCGTGATCGCGGGGGGAGTCGGTGGTCGCGGGTTGAGCTTGTGATCACGGCGGAAGTCAGTGATCGCGGCGGGAGTCGGTGTACGTGGAGGGAATGTCTGATCGCGGGGGAGTTTGTGATCGCGAGGAGGAGTGTGTGATCATGAGGGGGAGTGTGTGATTGCGGGGAGGAGTGTATGATCACGGGGAGGAGTGGGTGATCGCGGGGGGAGTCGGTGATCGCGGGGGAGTCGGTGATCGCGGGGGGCGTCTGTGATCGCGGGGAGGAGTGTGTGATCGCGGAGTAAGTCGGTGATCGTGGGGGGAGTCGGTGATCGCGGCGGGAGTCTGTGATCGCGGCGGGAGTCGGTGATCGCGGGGGCAATGTCTGATCGCGGGGGGTGTCTCTGATCGCGGGGGGAGTCTGTGATCGCGGGGGGAGTCGCTGATCGCAGGGAGGAGTCGGTGATCGCGGGGGGAGTTTGTGATCGCGGGGGGAGTTTGTGATTGCAGGGGAGTTTGTGATCGCGAGGAGGAGTGTGTGATCATGAGGGGGAGTGTGTGATCGTGGAGAGGAGTGTGTGATCGTGGGGGGAGTCGGTGATCGTGGGGGAGTGTGTGATTGCGGGGGGAGTCGGTGTTCACGGGGGGAGTGTGTGATCGCGGGGGGAGTGTGTGATCGCAGGGGGGGAATCGCTGATCGCGGGGCGAGTCTGTGATCGCGGGGGAGTGTGACATCGCGGAGGGAGTCTGTGATCGCGGGGGGAGAGTGTGATCGCGGGGGGAGTCGGTGATCGCGGGGGGTGTGTGTGATCGCGGCGGGAGTCGATGATCATGGGGGTAGTCGGTGATCGCGGGGGGAGTCTGTGATCGCGGTGGGAGTCAGTGATCGTGGGGGGAATGGGTGATCGTGGGGGGAGTCCGTGTTCGCGGGGGGAGTGTGTGATCGCGGGGGGAGTGTGTGATCGCGGGGGGAGTCGATGATCACGGGGGTAGTCGGTGATCGCGGGGGGAGTCTGTGATCGCGGGGGGAGTCGGTGATCGCGGGGGCAGTCAGTGATCGCGGGGGGTGTCTGTGATTGCGGGGGTGGGTTCGGTGACCGCGGGGGGATTCGGTGGTCGCGGGGGGAGTGTGTGATCGTGGGGGGGGAGTCGCTGATCGCGGGTGGAGTGTGAGAGAGCGCGGGAAGTCTGTGATCGCGGGGGGAGAGTGTGATCGCGGGGGGGAGTCGCTGATCGCGGTGGAAGGCTGTGATCGCAGGGGGGATTGTGTGATCGCGGCGGGAGTGTGTGATCGCGGGGGGAGTCGGTGATCGCGGCGGGAGTCGGTGATCATGGGGGGAATGTGTGATCGCGGCGGGAGTGTGTGATCGCGGGGGGAGTCGGTGTTCACGGGGGGAGTGTGTGATCGCGGGGGGGAGTCGGTGGTCGCGGGTTGAGTTTGTGATCGCGGCGGAAGTCGGTGATCGCGGGGGGAGTCTGTGATCGCGGGGAGAGTCGGTGATCGCGGGGGGAGTCGGTGATCGCGGGGGGAGTCGGTGATCGCGGGGAGGAGTGTGTGATCGCAGGGGGAGTCGGTGATCGCGGGGGGAGTCGGTGATCGCGGGGGGAGTCTGTGTTCGCACGGGGAATGTCTGATCGCGGGAGGAGTGTCTGATCGCGGGGGGAGTCGGTTATCGCTGGGGGGGGAGTGTGTGATCGCGGTGGGGGAGTGTGTGATCGCGGGGAGGAGTGTGTGATCGCGGGGGGAGTCGGTTATCGCGGGGGGGGAGTGTGCAATCGCGGTGGGGGAGTGTGTGATCGCGGGGGGTGAGTGTGTGAACGCGGGGGGAGTCTGTGATCACGGGGGGAGTCGGTGATCGCGGGGGGGGGAGGGTGTGATCGCGGGGGGGTAGTGTGTGATCGCGGGGGGAGTGTGTAATCGCGGCGGGAGTGTCTGATCGCGGGGGGAGTTTGTGATCGCGGGGGGAGTTTGTGATCGCGGGGGGAGTGAGTGATCGTGGGGGTAATCTGTGATTGCGGGGGGGGGTTCGGTCATCGCGGGGGGAGTCGGTGGTCGCGGGTTGAGTTTGTGATCGCGGCGGAAGTCGGTGATCGCGGCGGGAGTCGGTGTACGTGGAGGGAATGTCTGATCGCGGGGGGAGTCGGTGTACGTGGAGGGAATGTCTGATCGCGGGGGGAGTTTATGATCGCGAGGAGGTGTGTGTGATCATGAGGGGGAGTGTGTGATCGCGGGGAGGAGTGTATGATCGCGGGTTGAGTTTGTGATTGCGGGGGGAGTCTGTGATCGCGGGGGGAGTCTGTGATCGCGGGGGGAGTCGGTGATCGCGGGGGGAGTCAGTGATCGTGGGGGTAGTCTGTGATTGCGGGGGTGGTGTTCGGTGATCGCGGGGGGAGTCGATGGTCGCGGGTTGAGTTTGTGATCGCGGCGGAAGTCGGTGATCGCGGAGGGAGTCTGTGATCGCGGGGGGAGAGTGTGATCGCGGGGGGAGTCGGTGATCGCGGGGGGAGTGTGTGATCGCGGGGGGAGTGTGTGATCGCGGAGGGAGTTGGTGATCGTGGGGGGAAAGTGTGATTGCGGCGGGAGTGTGTGATCGCGGGGGGAGTCGGTGTTCACGGGGGGAGTGTGTGATCGTGGGGGGGACTGTGTGATCGCGGGGGGAGAGTGTGATCGCGGGGGGGGGTCGCTGATCGCGGGGGGAGTCGGTGATCGCGGGGGAGTCGGTAATCTCGGTGCGAGTCGGTGATTGCGCGGGAGTCCGTGATCGCGTGCGGAGTCTGTGATCGCGGGGGTAGTCAGTGATCGTGGGGGTAGTCTGTGATTGCGGGGGGGGGGTGTTCCGTGATCGCGGGGGGAGTCGGTGGTCGCGGGTTGAGTTTGTGATCACGGCGGAAGTCGGTGATCGCGGCGGGAGTCGGTGTACGTGGAGGGAATGTCTGATCGCGGGGGAGTTTGTGATCGCGAGGAGGAGTGTGTGATCATGAGGGGGAGTGTGTGATCGCGGGGAGGAGTGTATGATCGCGGGGGGGGTTCAGTGATCGCGGGGGGAGTCGGTGGTCGCGGGGAGGAGTGTGTGATCGCAGGGGGAGTCGGTGATCGCGGGGGAAGTCGGTGATCGCGGGGGGAGTCTGTGATCGCGGGGAGGAGTGTGTGATCGCGGAGTAAGTCGGTGATCGTGGGGGGAGTCGGTGATCGCGGCGGGAGTTGGTGATCGCGGGGGCAATGTCTGATCGCGGGGGGTGTCTCTGATCGCGGGGGGAGTCGGTGATCGCAGGGAGGAGTCGGTGATCGCGGGGGGAGTTTGTGATCGCGGGGGGAGTTTGTGATCGCAGGGGAGTTTGTGATCGCGAGGAGGAGTGTGTGATCATGAGGGGGAGTGTGTGATCGCAGGGAGGAGTCGGTGATCGCGGCGGGAGTGTGTGATCGCGGGGGGGAGTCGGTGATCATGAGGGGGAGTGTGTGATCGCAGGGAGGAGTCGATGGTCGCGGGTTGAGTTTGTGATCGCGGCGGAAGTCGATGATCGCGGGGGGAGTCGGTGATCGCGGGGAGAGTCGGTGATCGCGGGGGGAGTCGGTGATCGTGGGGGGAGTCGATGATCGCGGGGTGGAGTGTGTGATCGCAGGGGGAGTCGGTGATCGTGGGGGGAGTCGGTGATCGTGGGGGGAGTCTGTGTTCGCACGGGGAATGTCTGATCGCGGGAGGAGTGTGTGATCGCGGGGGTAGTCGGTTATCGCGGGGGGGGGAGTGTGCGATCGCGGTGGGGGAGTGTGTGATCGCGGGGGGTGAGTGTGTGATCACGGGGGGAGTCGGTGATCGCGGGAGGGGTAGTGTGTGATCGTGGTGGGGGTGTGTGTGATCGCGGGGAGGAGTGTGTGATCGCGGTGGGGGAGTGTGTGAACGCGGTGGGGGGGGAGTGTGTGATCGCGGGGGGGTAGTGTGTGATCGTGGGGGGAGTGTGTAATCGCGGGGGGAGTGTCTGATCGCGGGGGGAGTTTGTGATCGCGGGGGGAGTGAGTGATCGCGGGGGGAGTGTGTGATCGCGGGGGGGGGAGTGTGTGATCGCGGGGGGAGTCAGAGATCGTGGGGGTAATCTGTGATTGCCGGGGGGGGGTTCGGTCATCGCGGGGGGAGTCGGTGGTCGCGGGTGGAGTTTGTGATCGCGGCGGGTATCGGTGATCGCGGGGAGTCGGTGATCGCGGGGGGAGTCGGTGATCGCAGGGAGGAGTGTGTGATCGTGGGGGGAGTCGGTGATCATGGGGGGAGTGTGTGATCGCAGCGGGAGTGTGTGATCGCGGGGGGAGTCGGTGTTCACGGGGGGAGTTTGTGATCGCGGGGGGAGTTTGTGATTGCGGCGGGAGTGTGTGATCGCGGGGGGAGTCAGTGATCGTGGGGGTAGTCTGTGATTGCGGGGGGGGGTTCGGTGATCGCGTCGGGAGTCAGTGTACGTGGAGGGAATGTCTGATCGCGGGGGGAGTTTGTGATCGCGAGGAGGAGTGTGTGATCATGAGGGGGAGTGTGTGATCGCGGGGAGGAGTGTATGATCGCGGGGGGAGTTTGTGATCGCGGGGGGAGCCTGTGATCGTGGGGGGAGTCGGTGATCGCGGGGGGAGTCGGTGATCGCGGGGGGAGTCGGTGATCGCAGGGGGAGTTTGTGATCGCGGGGGGAGTCAGTGATCGTGGGGGTAGTCTGTGATTGCTGGGGGGGTGTTCGGTGATCGCGGGGGGAGTCGATGGTCGCGGGTTGAGTTTGTGATCGCGGCGGAAGTCGGTGATCGCGGGGGGAGTCGGTGATCGCGGGGGGAGTCTGTGATCGCGGGGAGGAGTGTGTGATCGCGGGGGAAGTTGGAGATCGTGGGGGGAGTCGGTGATCGCGGCGGGAGTCGGTGATCGCGGCGGGAGTCGGTGATCGCGGGGGCAATGTCTGATCGCGGGGGGTGTCTCTGATCGCGGGGGGAGTCTGTGTTCGCGGGGGGAGTCGGTAATCGCAGGGGGAGCCGGTGATCGCGGCGGGAGTCGGTGTTCGCGCGGGGAATGTCTGATCGCGGGAGGAGTGTCTGATCGTGGGGGGAGTCGGTTATCGCGCGGGGCGGAGTGTGTGATCGCGGTGGGGGAGTGTGTGATCGCGGGGAGGAGTGTGTGATCGCGGGGGGGGGAGTGTGTGAACGCGGGGGGGGGAGTTTGTGATCGCGGGGGGAGTGAGTGATCGCGGGGGGAGTGTGTGATCGCGGGGGGGGAGTGTGTGATCGCGGGGAGGAGTGTGTAATCGCGGGGGGAGTGTCTGATCGCGGGGGGAGTTTGTGATCGCGGGGGGAGTGTGTGATCGCGGGGGGAGTCAGAGATCGTGGGGGTAGTCTGTGATTGCCGGGGGGGGTTCGGTCATCGCGGGGGGAGTCGGTGGTCGCGGGTGGAGTTTGTGATCGCGGCGGGAGTCGGTGATCGCGGGGAGTCGGTGATCGCGGGGGGAGTCGGTGATCGCAGGGAGGAGTGTGTGATCGTGGGGGGAGTCGGTGATCATGGGGGGAGTGTGTGATCGCGGCGGGAGTGTATGGTAGCGGGGGGAGTCGGTGTTCACGGGGGGAGTTTGTGATCGCGGGGGGAGTTTGTGATTGCGGCGGGAGTGTGTGATCGCGGGGGGGAGTGTGTGATCGCGGGGTAGTCGGTGATCATGGGGGGAGTGTGTGATCGCGGCGGGAGTGTGTGATCGCGGGGGGAGTCGGTGTTCACGGGGGGAGTGTGTGATCGCGGGGGGGGAGTCGCAGATCGCGGGGGGAGTCGGTGGTCGCGGGGGGAGTCGGTGATCGCGGCGGGAATCGGTGATCGCGGGGGGAGTCGGTGATCGCGGGGGGAGTCGGTGATCGTGGGGGGAGTCGGTGATCGCGGGGGGAGTCTGTGTTCGCACGGGGAATGTCTGATCGCGGGAGGAGTGTGTGATCGCGGGGGTAGTCGGTTATCGCGGGGGGGGAGTGTGCGATCGCGGTGGGGGAGTGTGTGATCGCGGGGGGTGAGTGTGTGAACGCGGGGGGAGTCGGTTATCGCGGGGGGGGGCGTGTGCGATTGCGGTGGGGGAGTGTGTGATCGCGGGGGGTGAGTGTGTGAACGCGGGGGGAGTCTGTGATCACGGGGGGAGTCGGTGATCGCGGGAGGGGTAGCGTGTGATCGTGGTGGGGGTGTGTGTGATCGCGGTGGGGGAGTGTGTGAACGCGGTGGGGGGGAAGTGTGTGATCGCGGGGGGGTAGTGTGTGATCGCGGGGGGAGTGTGTAATCGCGGGGGGAGTGTCTGATCGCGGGGGGAGTTTGTGATCGCGGGGGGAGTGAGTGATCGCGGGGGGAGTGTGTGATCGCGGGGGGGGGAGTGTGTGATCGCGGGGGGAGTCAGAGATCGTGGGGGTAATCTGTGATTGCCGGGGGGGGGTTCGGTCATCGCGGGGGGAGTCGGTGGTCGCGGGTGGAGTTTGTGATCGCGGCGGGTATCGGTGATCGCGGGGAGTCGGTGATCGCGGGGGGAGTCGGTGATCGCAGGGAGGAGTGTGTGATCGTGGGGGGAGTCGGTGATCATGGGGGGAGTGTGTGATCGCGGCGGGAGTGTGTGATCGCGGGGGGAGTCGGTGTTCACGGGGGGAGTTTGTGATCGCGGGGGGAGTTTGTGATTGCGGCGGGAGTGTGTGATCGCGGGGGTAGTCAGTGATCGTGGGGGTAGTCTGTGATTGCGGGGGGGGGGGGTTCGGTGATTGCGGGGGGAGTCGGTGGTCGCGGGTTGAGTTTGTGATCGCGGCGGAAGTCAGTGATCGCGGCGGGAGTCGGTGTACGTGGAGGGAATGTCTGATCGCGGGGGGAGTTTGTGATCGCGAGGAGGAGTGTGTGATCATGAGGGGGAGTGTGTGATCGCGAGGAGGAGTGTATGATCGCGGGGGGAGTTTGTGATCGCGGGGGGAGTCTGTGATCGCGGGGGGAGTCGGTGATCGCGGGGGGAGTCGGTGATCGCGGGGGGAGTCGGTGATCGCAGGGGGAGTTTGTGATCGCGGGGGGAGTCAGTGATCGTGGGGGTAGTCTGTGATTGCTGGGGGGGTGTTCGGTGATCGCGGGGGGAGTCGATGGTCGCGGGTTGAGTTTGTGATCGCGGCGGAAGTCGGTGATCGCGGGGGGAGTCGGTGATCGCGGGGGGAGTCTGTGATCGCGGGGAGGAGTGTGTGATCGCGGGGGAAGTTGGAGATCGTGGGGGGAGTCGGTGATCGCGGCGGGAGTCGGTGATCGCGGCGGGAGTCGGTGATCGCGGGGGCAATGTCTGATCGCGGGGGGTGTCTCTGATCGCGGGGGGAGTCTGTGTTCGCGGCGGGAGTCGGTGTTCGCGCGGGGAATGTCTGATCGCGGGAGGAGTGTCTGATCGTGGGGGGAGTCGGTTATCGCGCGGGGCGGAGTGTGTGATCGCGGTGGGGGAGTGTGTGATCGCGGGGAGGAGTGTGTGATCGCGGGGGGGGAGTGTGTGAACGCAGGGGGGGGAGTTTGTGATCGCGGGGGGAGTGAGTGATCGCGGGGGGAGTGTGTGATCGCGGGGGGGGAGTGTGTGATCGCGGGGGGGGAGTGTGTGATCGCGGGGGGAGTCAGAGATCGTGGGGGTAGTCTGTGATTGCCTGGGGGCGTTCGGTCATCGCGGGGGGGAGTCGGTGGTCGCGGGTGGAGTTTGTGATCGCGGCGGGAGTCGGTGATCGCGGGGGGAGTCGATGATCGCAGGGAGGAGTGTGTATTCGTGGGGGGAGTCGGTGATCATGGGGGGAGTGTGTGATCGCGGGGAGGAGTGTGTGATCGCGGGGGGAGTCGGTGATCGTGGGGGAGTGTGTGATCGCGGGGGGAGTCGGTGTTCACGGGGGGAGTGTGTGATCGCGGGGGGAGTGTGTGATCGCGGGGGGGAATCGCTGATCGCGGGCGAGTCTGTGATCGCGGGGGAGTGTGACATCGCGGGGGGAGTCTGTGATCGCGGGAGGAGAGTGTGATCGCGGGGGGGAGTCGCTGATCATGGGGTAGTCGGTGATCGCGGGGGGAGTGTGTGATCGCGGGGGGAGTCGGTGATCACGGGGGGAGTCGGTGATCACGGGGGTAGTTGGTGATCGCGGGGGGAGTCGGTGATCGCGGGGGCAGTCAGTGATCGCGGGGGGTGTCTGTGATTGCGGGGGTGGGTTCGGTGATCGCGGGGGGATTCGGTGGTCGCGGGAGAAGTGTGTGATCGTGGGGGGGAGTCGCTGATCGCGGGTGGAGTGTGAGAGCGCGCGGGGAGTCTGTGATCGCGGGGGGAGAGTGTGATCGCGGGGGGGAGTCGCTGATCGCGGTAGAAGGCTGTGATCGCGGGGGGGGATTGTGTGATCGCGGCGGGAGTGTGTGATCGCGGGGGCTGTGTGTGATTGCGGCGGGAGTGTGTGATCGCGGGGGGGGAGTGTGTGATTGCGGGGGGAGTGTGTGATCGCGGGATAGTCGGTGATCATGGGGGGAATGTGTGATCGCGGCGGGAGTGTGTGATCGCGGGGGGAGTCGATGTTCACGGGGGGAGTGTGTGATCGCGGGGGGGACTGTGTGATCGCGGAGGGGACTGTGTGATCGCGGGGGGAGACTGTGACCGCGGGGGGAGTCAGTGATCGCGGGGGGAGTCTGTGATTGCGGGGGGGGGGTTCGGTGGTCGCGGGGGGAGTCGGTGATCGCAGGGGGAGCCGGTGATTGCGGCGGGAGTCGGTGTTCGCGGGGGGAATGTCTGATAGCGCGGGGAGTGTCTGATCGCGGGGGGAGTTTGTGATCGCGGGGGGAGTCGGTGATCGCGGGGGGTGTCGGTGATCGCAGGGGAGTCGGTGATCGCAGGAAGGAGTCGGTGATCGCTGGGGGAGTTTGTGATCGCGGGGGGAGTTTGTGATCGCGGGGGGAGTTTGTGATCGCAGGGGAGTTTGTGATCGCGAGGAGGAGTGTGTGATCATGGCGGGGAGTGTGTGATCGCGGGGAGGAGTGTGTGATCGCGGGAGGAGTCGGTGATTTGGGGGAGTGTATGATCGCGGGGGGAGTCGGTGTTCACGGGGCGAGTCTGTGATCGCGGGGGAGTGTGACATCGCGGGGGGAGTCTGTGATCGCGGGGGGAAGAGTGTGATCGCGGCGGGGAGTCACTGATCGCGGGGGGAGTCTGTGATCGCGGGGGGAGTCGGTGATCGCGGGGGCTGTGCGTGATTGCGGCGGGTGTGTGTGATCGCGGGGGGGGAGTGTGTGATCGCGGCGGGAGTGTGTGATCGCGGGGGGAGTCGGTGATCATGGGGGGAGTGTGTGATCGCGGCAGGAGTGTGTGATCCCGGGGGGAGTGTGTGATCGCGGAGGGAGTTTGTGATTGCGGCGGGAGTGTGTGATCGCGGGGGGGGAGTGTGTGATCGCGGGGGGAGTGTGTGATCGCGGAGGGAGTGTGTGATCGCGGGGGGGACTGTGTGATCGCGGGGGGAGAGTGTGATCGCAGGGGGGAGTCGCTGATCGCGGGGGGAGTCGGTGATCGCGGGGGAGTCGGTAATCTCGGTGCGAGTCGGTGATTGCGCGGGAGTCCGTGATCGCGTGCGGAGTCTGTGATCGCGGGGGTAGTCAGTGATCGTGGGGGTAGTCTGTGATTGCGGGGGGGGTGTTCCGTGATCGCAGGGGGAGTCGGTGGTCGCGGGTTGAGTTTGTGATCACGGCGGAAGTCGGTGATCGCGGCGGGAGTCGGTGTACGTGGAGGGAATGTCTGATCGCGGGGGAGTTTGTGATCGCGGGGGAGTTTGTGATCGCGAGGAGGAGTGTGTGATCATGAGGGGGAGTGTGTGATCGCGGGGAGGAGTGTATGATCGCGGGGGGGAGTGTGATCGCGGGGGGGAGTCGCTGATCGCGGGGGGAGTCTGTGATCGCGGGGCGAGTCAGTGATCGTGGGGGGAGTGAGTGATCACGGGGGGAGTCCGTGTTCGCGGGGGGAGTGTGTGATCGCGGGGGGAGTGTGTGATCGGGGGCGGGAGTCGGTGATCACAGGGGGAGTCGGTGATCGCGGGGGGAGTATGTGGTCGCGGGGGGAGTCAGTGATCGCGGGGGAGTCTGTGATTGCTGGGGGGAGTTCGGTGATCGTGGAGGGATTCGGCAGTCGCGGGGGGAGTGTGTGATCGCGGGGGGGGAGTCGCTGATCGTGGGGGGAGTGTGAGATCGCGGGGGTAGTTTGTGATCGCGGGCGTAATGTCTTATCACGGGGGTAGTGTCTGATCGCGGGGGAGTCTGTGATCGCGGGGGGAGTCGGTGATCGCAGGGGGAGCCGGTGATCGCGGTGAGAGTCGGAGTTCGCGTGGGGAATATCTGATCGCGGGGGGAGTGTGTGATCGAGGGAGAGGAGTCGCTGATCGCGGAGGGCGTGTGAGATTGCGCGGGGAGTTTGTGATCGCGGGGGGAGAGTGTGATCGCGGGAGGGAGACGCTGATCGCGGGGGCAGTCTGTAATCGCGGGGGGGAGTGTGTGATCGCGGCGGGAGTGTGTGATCGCGACGGGAGTGTGTGATCGCGGGGGGAGTTAGTGATCGCGGGGGGAGTCTGTGATTGCAGGGGGGGGTTCAGTGATCGCGGGGGGAGTCGGTGGTCACGGGGGGAGTCGGTGATCGCGGCGCGAGTCGGTGATCGCGGCGGGAGTCAGTGTACGTCGAGGGAATGTCTGATCGTGGGGGGTGTGTCTGATCGCGGGGGGAGTCTGTGATCGCGGGGGGAATCGATGATCGTAGGGGGAGCCGGTGATCGCAGGTAGGAGTCGGTGATCGCGGGGGGAGTCGGTGATCGCGGGGAGGAGTGTGTGATCGCGGGGAAAGTCGGTGATCGCGGGGGGAATGTCTGATCGCGGGAGGAGTGTCTGATCGCTGGGGGAGCCGGTTATCGCGGGGGGGGGGAGTGTGTGATCGTGGTGGGGGAGTATGTGATCGCGGGGAGGAGTGTGTGATCGCGGGGGGAGTCGGTTATCGCAGGGGGCGGAGTGTGTGATCGCGGGGGGGGAGTGTGTGAACGCGGGGGGAGTCTGTGATAACGGGGGGAGTCGGTGATTGCGGGGGGGGGGAGTGTGTGATCGTGGTGGGGGAGTGTGTGATCGCGGGGAGGAGTGTGTGATCGCGGGGGGGGGGAGTGTGTGAACGCGGGGGGGGGAGTGTGTGAACGCGGGTGGGGGGAGTGTGTGAACGCGGGGGGGTAGTGTGTGATCGCGGGGGGAGTGTGTAATCGCGGGGGGAGTGTGTAATCGCGGGGGGAGTGTCTGATCGCGGGGGGAGTTTGTGATCGCGGGGGGAGTGAGTGATCGCGGGGGGAGTGTGTGATTGCGGGGGGGGAGTGTGTGATCGCGGGGGGAGTCAGAGATCGTGGGGGTAGTCTGTGATTGCCGGGGGGGGTTCGGTCATCGCGGGGGGAGTCGGTGGTCGCGGGTGGAGTTTGTGATCGCGGCGGGAGTCGGTGATCGCGGGGAGTCGGTGATCGCGGGGAGAGTCGGTGATCGCAGGGAGGAGTGTGTGATCGTGGGGGGAGTTGGTGATCGCCGCGGGAGTCGGTGTCCGCGGGGGGATTGTCTGATCGCGGGGGGTATGTCTGATCGCGGGGGGAGTCTGTGATCGCAGGGGGAGTCGGTGATCGCGGGGGGAATGTCTGATCGCGGGGGGAGTCGGTGTTCGCGGGGGGAATGTCTGATTGCGGGGGGAGTGTCTGATCGCGGGGGGAGTCGGTTATCGCGGGGGGGCTAGTGTGTGATCGCGGTGGGGGAGTGTGTGATCGCGGGGGGAGTGTCTGATCGCGGGGGGAGTGTCTGATCGCTGGGGGAGTTTGTGATCGCGGGTGGAGTGTGTGAAAGCGGGGGGAGTCGGTGATCGTGGGGGGAGTGGGTGATCGCGGGGGGAGTCCATGTTCGCGGGGGGAGTGTGTGATCGCGGGGGGAGTGTGTGATTGCGGGGGGAGTGTGTGATCGCGGGGGCAGTCGGTGATCACGGGGGGAGTCGGTGATCGCGGGGGGAGTCTGTGATTGCGGGGGGGTTCAGTGATCGCGGGGGGAGTCGGTGGTCACGGGGGGAGTCGGTGATCGCGGCGCGAGTCGGTGATCGCGGCGGGAGTCAGTGTACGTCGAGGGAATGTCTGATCGCAGGGGGTGTGTCTGATCGCGGGGGGAGTCTGTGATCGCGGGGGGAGTCGGTGATCGCAGGGTGGGCCGGTGATCGCAGGTAGGAGTCGGTGATCGCGGGGGGAGTTTGTGATCGTGGGGGGAGTTTGTGATCGCAGGGGAGTTTGTGATCGCGAGGAGGAGTGTGTGATCATGAGGGGGAGTGTGTGATCGCGGGGAGAAGTGTATGATCGCGGGGGGAGTTTGTGATCGCGGCGGGAGTCGGTGATCGCGGGGAGTCGGTGATCGCGGGGAGAGTCGGTGATCGCAGGGAGGAGTGTGTGATCGTGGGGGGAGTTGGTGATCGCCGCGGGAGTCGGTGTCCGCGGGGGGATTGTCTGATCGCGGGGGGTATGTCTGATCGCGGGGGGAGTCTGTGATCGCAGGGGGAGTCGGTGATCGCGGGGGGAATGTCTGATCGCGGGGGGAGTCGGTGTTCGCGGGGGGAATGTCTGATTGCGGGGGGAGTGTCTGATCGCGGGGGGAGTCGGTTATCGCGGGGGGGCTAGTGTGTGATCGCGGTGGGGGAGTGTGTGATCGCGGGGGGAGTGTCTGATCGCGGGGGGAGTGTCTGATCGCTGGGGGAGTTTGTGATCGCGGGTGGAGTGTGTGAAAGCGGGGGGAGTCGGTGATCGTGGGGGGAGTGGGTGATCGCGGGGGGAGTCCATGTTCGCGGGGGGAGTGTGTGATCGCGGGGGGAGTGTGTGATTGCGGGGGGAGTGTGTGATCGCGGGGGCAGTCGGTGATCACGGGGGGAGTCGGTGATCGCGGGGGGAGTCTGTGATTGCGGGGGGGTTCAGTGATCGCGGGGGGAGTCGGTGGTCACGGGGGGAGTCGGTGATCGCGGCGCGAGTCGGTGATCGCGGCGGGAGTCAGTGTACGTCGAGGGAATGTCTGATCGCAGGGGGTGTGTCTGATCGCGGGGGGAGTCTGTGATCGCGGGGGGAGTCGGTGATCGCAGGGTGGGCCGGTGATCGCAGGTAGGAGTCGGTGATCGCGGGGGGAGTTTGTGATCGTGGGGGGAGTTTGTGATCGCAGGGGAGTTTGTGATCGCGAGGAGGAGTGTGTGATCATGAGGGGGAGTGTGTGATCGCGGGGAGAAGTGTATGATCGCGGGGGGAGTTTGTGATCGCGGGGGGAGTCGGTGATCGCGGGGGGTGTCGGTGATCGCGGGGGGAGTTGGTGATCGCAGGGAGGAGTCGGTGATCGCGGGGGGAGTTTGTGATCGCGGAGGGAGTTTTTATCGCAGGGGAGTTTGTGATCGCGAGGAGGAGTGTGTGATCGCGGGGGGAGTCGGTGATCGTGGGGGAGTGTGTGATTGCGGGGGGAGTCAGTGTTCACGGGGGGAGTGTGTGATCGCGGGGGGAGTGTGTGATCGCGGGGGGAGTCGGTGATCGCGGCGGGAGTCAGTGTACGTGGAGGGAATGTATGATCGTGGGGGGTGTGTCTGATCGCGGGGGGTGTCTGTGATCGCGGGGGGAGTCGGTGATCGCAGGGGGAGCCGGTGATCGCGGGGGGAGTTTGTGATCGCGGGGGGAGTTTGTGATCGCGGGGGAGTTTGTGATCGCGTGGAGGAGTGTGTGATCATGAGGGGGAGTGTGTGATCGCGGGGAGGAGTGTATGATCGCGGTGGTAGTTTGTGATCGCGGGGGGAGTCGGTGATCGCGGGGGGTGTCGGTGATTGCAGGGGAGTCGGTGATCGCAGGGAGGAGTCGGTGATCGCGGGGGGAGTTTGTGATCGCGGGGGGAGTTTGTGATCGCAGGGGAGTTTGTGATCGCGAGGAGGAGTGTGTGATCATGAGGGGGAGTGTGTGATCGCGGGGAGGAGTGTGTGATCGCGGGGGGAGTCGGTGATCGTGGGGGAGTGTGTGATTGCGGGGGGAGTCGGTGTTCACGGGGAGAGTGTGTGATCGCGGGGGGAGTGTGTGATCGCGGGGAGGAGTGTGTGATCGCGGGGGGAGTCGGTGATCGCGGGGAGGAGTCTGTGATCGCGGGGGAAGTCGGTGATCGCGGGGGTAGTCGGTGATCGCGGGGAGGAGTGTGTGATCGCGGGGGAAGTCGGTGATCGCGGGGGGGAGTCGGTGATCGCGGGGAGGAGTCTGTGATCGCGGGGGAGTCGGTGATCGCGGCGGGAGTCGGTGATCGTGGCGGGAGTCGGTGATCGCGGCGGGAGTCGGTGTTCGCGGGGGCAATGTCTGATCGCGGGGGGTGTCTCTGATCGCGGGGGGAGTCTGTGATCACGGGGGGAGTCGGTAATCGCAGGGTGAGCCGGTGATCGCGACGGGAGTCGGAGTTCGCGCGGGGAATGTCTGATCGCGGGAGGAGTGTCTGATCACGGGGGGAGACGGTTATCGTGGGGGGGGTGTGTGTGATCGCGGTGGGGGAGTGTGTGATCGCGGGGAGGAGTGTGTGATCGCGGGGGGAGTCGGTAATCGCGGGGGGAGTCTGTGATCACGGGCGGAGTCGGTGATCGCGGAGGGGGGAGTGTGTGATCGTGGGGGGGGAGTGTGTGAACGCAGGGGGGGGAGTGTGTGATCGCGGGGGTGTAGTGTGTGATCGCAGTGGGAGTGTGTAATCGCGGGGGGAGTGTGTAATCGCGGGGGGAGTGTCTGATCGCGGGGGGAGTTTGTGATCGCGAGGGGAGTGAGTGATCGCGGGGGGAGTGAGTGATCGCGGTGGGGGAGTGTGTGATCGCGGGGGGAGTCAGAGATCGTGGGGGTAGTCTGTGATTGCCGGGGGGGTTCGGTCATCGCGGGGGGAGTCGGTGGTCGCGGGTGCAGTTTGTGATCGCGGCGGGAGTCGGTGATCGCGGGGAGTCGGTGATCGCGGGGGGAGTCGGTGATCGCAGGGAGGAGTGTGTGATCGTGGGGTGAGTTGGTGATCGCCGCGGGAGTCGGTGATCGCGGCGTGAGTCGGTGATCGCGGCCGGAGTCGGTGTTCGCGGGGGGATTGTCTGATCGCGGGGGGTATGTCTGATCGCGGGGGGAGTCTGTGATCGCGGGGGGAGTCGGTGATCGCAGTGGGAGCCGGTGTTCACGGCGGGAGTCGGTGTTCGCGGGGGGAATGTCTGATTGCGGTGGGAGTGTCTGATCGCGGGGGGAGTGTCTGATCGCTGGGGGAGTTTGTGATCGCGGGGGGAGTGTGTGATAGCGGGGGGAGTCGGTGATCGTGGAGGGAGTGGGTGATCGCGGGGGGATTCGGTGATCGCGGGGAGGAGTGTGTGATCGCGGGGGAAGTCGGTGATCGCGGTGGGGGAGTCGGTGATCGCGGGGAGGAGTGTGTGATCGCGGGGGGGGAGTGTGTGAACGCGGGGGGAGTCTGTGATCATGGGGGGAGTCGGTGTTCACGGGGGGAGTGTGTGATCGCGGGGGGAGTGTGTGATTGCGGGGAGGAGTGTGTGATCGCGGGGGGAGTCGGTGATCGCGTGGGGAGTCGGTGATCGCGGGGAGGAGTGTGTGATCGCGGGGGAAGTCGGTGATCGCGGGGGGAGTCGGTGATCGCGGGGAGGAGTCTGTGATCGCGGGGGAGTCGGTGATCGCGGCGGGAGTCGGTGATCGTGGCGGGAGTCGGTGATCGCGGCGGGAGTCGGTGTTCGCGGGGGCAATGTCTGATCGCGGGGGGTGTCTCTGATCGCGGGGGGAGTCTGTGATTGCGGGGGGAGTCGGTAATCGCAGGGTGAGCCGGTGATCGCGACGGGAGTCGGAGTTCGCGCGGGGAATGTCTGATCGCGGGAGGAGTGTCTGATCACGGGGGGAGACGGTTATCGTGGGGGGGGTGTGTGTGATTGCGGTGGGGGAGTGTGTGATCGCGGGGAGGAGTGTGTGATCGCGGGGGGAGTCGGTAATCGCGGGGGGAGTCTGTGATCACGGGCGGAGTCGGTGATCGCGGAGGGGGGAGTGTGTGATCGTGGGGGGGGATTGTGTGAACGCAGGGGGGGGAGTGTGTGATCGCGGGGGTGTAGTGTGTGATCGCAGTGGGAGTGTGTAATCGCGGGGGGAGTGTGTAATCGCGGGGGGAGTGTCTGATCGCGGGGGGAGTTTGTGATCGCGAGGGGAGTGAGTGATCGCGGGGGGAGTGAGTGATCGCGGTGGGGGAGTGTGTGATCGCGGGGGGAGTCAGAGATCGTGGGGGTAGTCTGTGATTGCCGGGGGGGTTCGGTCATCGCGGGGGGAGTCGGTGGTCGCGGGTGCAGTTTGTGATCGCGGCGGGAGTCGGTGATCGCGGGGAGTCGGTGATCGCGGGGGGAGTCGGTGATCGCAGGGAGGAGTGTGTGATCGTGGGGTGAGTTGGTGATCGCCGCGGGAGTCGGTGATCGCGGCGTGAGTCGGTGATCGCGGCCGGAGTCGTGTTCGCGGGGGGATTGTCTGATCGCGGGGGGTATGTCTGATCGCGGGGAGAGTCTGTGATCGCGGGGGGAGTCGGTGATCGCAGTGGGAGCCGGTGTTCACGGCGGGAGTCGGTGTTCGCGGGGGGAATGTCTGATTGCGGTGGGAGTGTCTGATCGCGGGGGGAGTGTCTGATCGCTGGGGGAGTTTGTGATCGCGGGGGGAGTGTGTGATAGCGGGGGGAGTCGGTGATCGTGGAGGGAGTGGGTGATCGCGGGGGGATTCGGTGATCGCGGGGAGGAGTGTGTGATCGCGGGGGAAGTCGGTGATCGCGGTGGGGGAGTCGGTGATCGCGGGGAGGAGTGTGTGATCGCGGGGGGGGAGTGTGTGAACGCGGGGGGAGTCTGTGATCATGGGGGGAGTCGGTGTTCACGGGGGGAGTGTGTGATCGCGGGGGGAGTGTGTGATTGCGGGGAGGAGTGTGTGATCGCGGGGGGAGTCGGTGATCGCGTGGGGAGTCGGTGATCGCGGGGAGGAGTGTGTGATCGCGGGGGAAGTCGGTGATCGCGGGGGGAGTCGGTGATCGCGGGGAGGAGTGTGTGATCGCGGGGGAAGTCGGTGATCGTGGGGGGAGTCTGTGATCGCGGGGGGAGTCGGTAATCGCAGGGGGAGCCGGTGATCGCGGCGGGAGTCGGTGTTCGCGCGGGGAATGTCTGATCGCGGGAGGAGTGTCTGATCGCGGGGAGAGTCGGTTATCGCGGGGGGCGAGTGTGTGATCGCGGTGGGGGAGTGTGTGATCGCGGGGAGGAGTGTGTGATCGCGGGGGGAGTCGGTTATCGCGGGGGGCGGAGTGTGTGATCGCGATGGGGGAGTGTGTGATCGCGGGGAGGAGTGTGTGATCGCGGGGGGGAGTGTGTGAACGCGGGGGGAGTCTGTGATCACGGGGGAAGTCGGTGATCGCGGGGGGGGGCGTGTGTGATCGTGGTGGGGGAGTGTGTGATCGCGGGGAGGAGTGTGTGATCGCGGGGGGGGAGTGTGTGAACGCGGGGGGGGGGAGTGTGTGAACGCGGGGGGGGAGTGTGTGAACGCGGGGGGGGAGTGTGTGATCGCGGGGTGGTAGTGTGTGATCGCGGGTGGAGTGTGTAATCGCGGGGGGAGTGTGTAATCGCGGGGGGAGTGTCTGATCGCGGGGGGAGTTTGTGATCGCGAGGGGAGTGAGTGATTGCGGGGGGAGTGTGTGATTGCGGGGTGGGAGTGTGTGATCGCGGGGGGAGTCAGAGATCGTGGGGGTAGTCTGTGATTGCCGGGGGGGGTTCGGTCATCGCGGGGGGAGTCGGTGGTCGCGGGTGGAGTTTATGATCGCGGCGGGAGTCGGTGATCGCGGGGAGTCGGTGATCGCGGGGGGAGTCGGTGATCGCAGGGAGGAGTGTGTGATCGTGGGGGGAGTTGGTGATCGCCGCGGGAGTCGGTGATCGCAGCGGGAGTCGGTGATCGCGGCCGGAGTCGGTGTTCGCGGGGGGATTGTCTGATCGCGGGGGTATGTCTGATCGCGGGGGGAGTGTCTGATCGCTGGGGGAGTTTGTGATCGCGGGGGGAGTGTGTGATAGCGGGGGGAGTCGGTGATCGTGGAGGGAGTGGGTGATCGCGGGGGGATTCGGTGATCGCGGGGAGGAGTGTGTGATCGCGGGGGGGGGAGTGTGTGAACGCGGGGGGAGTCTGTGATCATGGGGGGAGTCGGTGTTCACGGGGGGAGTGTGTGATCGCAGGGGGAGTGTGTGATCGCGGGGAGGAGTGTGTGATCGCGGGGGGAGTCGGTGATCGCGTGGGGAGTCGGTGATCGCGGGGAGGAGTGTGTGATCGCGGGGGAAGTCGGTGATCGCGGGGGGAGTCGGTGATCGCGGGGAGCAGTGTGTGATCGCGGGGGAAGTCGGTGATCGTGGGGGGAGTCTGTGATCGCGGGGGGAGTCAGTAATCGCAGGGGGAGCCGGTGATCGCGGCGGGAGTCGGTGTTCGCGCGGGGAATGTCTGATCGCGGGAGGAGTGTCTGATCGCGGGGGGAGTCGGTTATCGCCGGGGGGGGAGTGTGTGATCGCGGTGGGGGAGCGTGTGATCGCGGGGAGGAGTGTGTGATCGCGGGGGGAGTCGGTTATCGCGGAGGGCGGAGTGTGTGATGGCGGTGGGGGAGTGTGTGATCGCGCCGAGGAGTGTGTGATCGCGGGGGGGAGTGTGTGAACGCGGGGGGAGTCTGTGATCACGGGGGGAGTCGGTGATCGCGGGGGGGGGGAGTGTGTGATCGTGGTGGGGGAGTGTGTGATCGCGGGGAGGAGTGTGTGATCGCGGGGGGGGAGTGTGTGAACGCGGGGGGGTGTGTGTGATCGCGGGGGGGGTAGTGTGTGATCGCGGGTGGAGTGTGTAATCGCGGGGGGAGTGTGTAATCGCGGGGGGAGTGTCTGATCGCGGGGGGGATTTGTGATCGCGAGGGGAGTGAGTGATCGCGGGGGGAGTGTGTGATTGCGGGAGGGAATGTGTGATCGCAGGGGGAGTCAGCGATCGTGGGTGTAGTCTGTGATTGCCGGGGGGGGTTTCGGTCATCGCGGGGGGAGTCGGTGGTCGCGGGAGGAGTTTGTGATCGCGGCGGGAGTCGGTGATCGCGGGGAGTCGGTGATCGCGGGGGGAGTCGGTGATCGCGGGGGGAGTCGGTGATCGCAGGGAGGAGTGTGTGATCGTGGGGGGAGTTGGTGATCGCCACGGGAGTCGGTGATCGCGGCGGGAGTCGGTGATCGCGGCCGGAGTCGGTGTTCGCAGGGGGATTGTCTGATCGCGGGGGGTATGTCTGATCGCGGGGGGAGTCTGTGATCGCGGGGAGAGTCGGTGATCGCAGGGGAGCCGGTGTTCACGGCGGGAGTCGGTGTTCGCGGGGGGAATGTCTGATCGCGGGGGGAGTCGATGATCGTGGGGGGAATGTCTGATTGCGGGGGGAGTGTCTGATCGCGGGGGGAGTCGGTTATCGCGGGGGGGGTAGTGTGTGATCGCGGTGGGGGAGTGTGTGATCGCGGGGGGAGTGTCTGATCGCGGGGGAGTGGGTGATCGCGGGGGGAGTCCGTGTTCACGGGGGGAGTGTGTGATCACGGGCGGAGTGTGTGATCGCGGGGGAGGAGTCGCTGATCGCGGGGGGAGTGTGAGATCGCGCGGGGAGTTTGTGATCGCGGGGGGAGAGTGTGATCGCGGGGGGTAGTCGCTGATCGCGGGGGCAGTCTGTAATCGCCGGGTGGAGTGTGTGATCGCAGCGGGATTGTGTGATCGCGGCGGGAGTGTTTGATCGCGACGGGAGTGTGTGATCGCGGGGGGAGTCGGTGATCGCGGGCGGAGTCTGTGATCGCGGGGGGAGTCTGTGATTGCGGGGGGGGGATCGGTGATCGCGGGGGGAGTCGGTGGTCACGGGGGGAGTCGGTGATCGCGGCGGGTGTCAGTGTACGTGGAGGGAATGTCTGATCGCGGGGGGTGTGTCTGATCGCGGGGGGGAATCGCTGATCATGGGGGGAGCCGGTGATCGCAGGGAGGAGTCGGTGATCGCGAGGGGAGTTTGTGATCGCAGGGGAGTTTGTGATCGCGAGGAAGAGTGTGTGATCATGAGGGCGAGTGTGTGATCGCGGGGAGGAGTGTATGATCACGGGGGGAGTGTGTGATCGCGGGGGGAGTCGGTGATCGTGGGGCAGTGTGTGATTGCGGGGGGAGTCGGTGTTCACGGGGGGAGTGTGTGATCGCGGGAGGAGTGTGTGATCGCGGGGGGGAATCGCTGATCGTGGGGGGGGAGTCGCTGATCGCGGGTGGAGTGTGAGAGCGCGCGGGGAGTCTGTGATCGCGGGGGGAGAGTGTGATCGCGGGGGGGAGTCGCTGATCGCAGGGGCAGGCTGTGATCGCGGGGGGGAGTGTGTGATCGCGGCGGGAGTGTGTGATCGCGGGGGGAGTCGGTGATCGCGGGCGGAGTCTGTGATCGCGGGGGGAGTCTGTGATTGCGGGGGGGGGATCGGTGATCGCGGGGGGAGTCGGTGGTCACGGGGGGAGTCGGTGATCGCGGCGGGTGTCAGTGTACGTGGAGGGAATGTCTGATCGCGGGGGGTGTGTCTGATCGCGGGGGGGAATCGCTGATCGTGGGGGGAGCCGGTGATCGCAGGGAGGAGTCGGTGATCGCGAGGGGAGTTTGTGATCGCAGGGGAGTTTGTGATCGCGAGGAAGAGTGTGTGATCATGAGGGCGAGTGTGTGATCGCGGGGAGGAGTGTATGATCACGGGGGGAGTGTGTGATCGCGGGGGGAGTCGGTGATCGTGGGGCAGTGTGTGATTGCGGGGGGAGTCGGTGTTCACGGGGGGAGTGTGTGATCGCGGGAGGAGTGTGTGATCGCGGGGGGGAATCGCTGATCGTGGGGGGGGAGTCGCTGATCGCGGGTGGAGTGTGAGAGCGCGCGGGGAGTCTGTGATCGCGGGGGGAGAGTGTGATCGCGGGGGGGAGTCGCTGATCGCAGGGGCAGGCTGTGATCGCGGGGGGGAGTGTGTGATCGTGGCGGGAGTGTGTGATCGCGGGGGGAGTCGGTGCTCGCGGGGGGAGTCGGTGATCGCGGCGGGCGTGTGTGATCGCGGCGGGCGTGTGTGATCGCGGCGGGAGTCGGTGATCGCGGGGGGAGTCGGTGATCGCGGGGGGAGTCGGTGATCGCGGGGGGAGTCGGTGATCGCGGGGGGAGTCGGTGATCGCGGGGGGAGTCGGTAATCGCGGGCGGAATCTGTGACCGCGGGGGGAGTCAGTGATCACGGGGGGAGTCTGTGATTGCGGGGGGGGTTCGGTGGTGGCGGGGGGAGTCGGTGGTCGCGGGGGGAGTCGGTGTACGTGGAGGGAATGATTGATCGCGGGGGGTGTGTCTGATCGCGGGGGAGTCTGTGATCGCGAGGGGAGTCGGTGATCGCAGGAAGGAGTCGATGATCGCGGGGGGAGTTTGTGATCGCGGTGGGAGTTTGTGATCGCGGGAGGAGTTTGTGATCGCGGGGGAGTTTGTGATCGCGGGGGGAGTTTGTGATCGCGGGAGGAGTTTGTGATCGCGGGGGAGTTTGTGATCGCAGGGAGGAGTCGGTGATCACGGGGGGAGTTTGCGATCGCAGGGGAGTTTGTGATCGCGAGGAGGAGTGTGTGATCGCGGGGGGAGTCGGTGATCGTGGGGGAGTGTGTGATCGCGGGGGGAGTCGGTGTTCACGGGGGGAGTGTGTGATCGCTGGGGGAGTGTGTGATCGCGGGGGGAGAGTGTGATCGCGGGGGGAGTCGGTGATCGCGGGGGGAGTCGGTGATCGCGGGGGCTGTGTGTGATCGCGGCGGGAGTCGGTGATCGTGGGGGGAGTCGGTGATCGCGGCGGGAGTTGGTGATCGCGGCGAGAGTCGGTGTTCACGGGGGCAATGTCTGATCGCGGGGGGTGTCTCTGATCGCGGGGGGAGTCTGTGATCGCGGGGGGAGTCGGTAATCGCAGGGGGAGTCGGTGATCGCGGCGGGAGTCAGTGTTCGCGCGGGGAATGTCTGATCGCGGGGGGAATGTCTGATCGCGGGGGGAATGTCTGATCGTGGGGGGAGTCGATGATCGTGGGGGGAATGTCTGATTGCGGGGGGAGTGTCTGATCGCGGGGGGAGTCGATTATCGCGGGGGGGGGTAGTGTGTGATCGCGGTGGGGGAGTGTGTGATCGCGGGGGGAGTGTCTGATCGCGGGGGGAGTGTCTGATCGCTGGGGGAGTTAGTGATCGCGGGGGGAGTGTGTGATAGCGGGGGGAGTCGGTGATCGTGGAGGGAGTGGGTGATCGCGGGGGGAGTCGGTGATCGCGGGGAGGAGTGTGTGATCGCGGGGGGGGAGTGTGTGAACGCGGGGGGAGTCTGTGATCGCGGGGGAAGTCAGTGATCGCGGGAGGAGTCGGTGATCGCGGGGAGGAGTGTTTGATCGCGGGGGAAGTCGGTGATCGTGGGGGGAGTCTGTGATCGCGGGGGGAGTCGGTAATCGCGGGCGGAATCTGTGACCGCGGGGGGAGTCAGTGATCACGGGGGGAGTCTGTGATTGCGGGGGGGGTTCGGTGGTGGCGGGGGGAGTCGGTGGTCGCGGGGGGAGTCGGTGATCGCGGCGGGAGTCGCTGATCGCGGCGGGAGTCGGTGTACGTGGAGGGAATGATTGATCGCGGGGGGTGTGTCTGATCGCGGGGGAGTCTGTGATCGCGGGGGGAGTCGGTGATCGCAGGAAGGAGTCGATGATCGCGGGGGGAGTTTGTGATCGCGGGGGGAGTTTGTGATCGCGGGGGGAGTGTGTGATCGCTGGGGGAGTGTGTGATCGCGGGGGGAGAGTGTGATCGCGGGGGGAGTCGGTGATCGCGGGGGCTGTGTGGGATCGCGGGGGAGTCGGTGATCGTGGGTGGAGTCGGTGATCGCGGCGGGAGTTGGTGATCGCGGCGAGAGTCGGTGTTCGCGGGGGCAATGTCTGATCGCGGGGGGTGTCTCTGATCGCGGGGGGAGTCTGTGATCGCGGGGGGAGTCGGTAATCGCAGGGGGAGCCGGTGATCGCGGCGGGAGTCAGTGTTCGCGCGGGGAATGTCTGATCGCGGGGGGAATGTCTGATCGTGGGGGGAGTGTCTGATCGCTGGGGGAGTTTGTGATCGCGGGGGGAGTGTATGATAGCGGGGGGAGTCGGTGATCGTGGAGGGAGTGGGTGATCGCGGGGGGATTCGGTGATCGCGGGGAGGAGTGTGTGATCGCGGGGGGAGTCGGTGATCGTGGAGGGAGTGGGTGATCGCGGGGGGATTCGGTGATCGCGGGGAGCAGTGTGTGATCGCGGGGGAAGTCGGTGATCGCGGGGCGTGGGGAGTGTGTGATCGCGGTGGGGGAGTGTGTGATCGCGGGGGGAGTCTGTGATCACGGGGGGAGTCGGTTATCGCGGGGGGCGGAGTGTGTGATCGCGGTGGGGGAGTGTGTGATCACGGGGGGAGTCTGTGATCACGGGGGGAGTCGGTTATCGCGGGGGGCGGAGTGTGTGAACGCGGGGGGAGTCTGTGATCACGGGGGCAGTCGGTGATCGCGGGGGGGGGGAGTGTGTGATCGTGGTGGGGGAGTGTGTGATCGCGGGGAGGAGTGTGTGATCGCGGGGGGGGAGTGTGTGAACGCGGAGGTGTGTGTGTGATCGCGGGGGGGGGAGTGTGTGATCGCGGGGAGGAGTGTGTGATCGCGGGGGGGGAGTGTGTGAACGCGGGGGGGAGTGTGTGATCGCGGGGGGGGGGAGTGTGTGATCGCGGGGAGGAGTGTGTGATCGCGGGGGGGGAGTGTGTGAACGCGGGGGGGGAGTGTGTGAACGCGGGGCGGGAGTGTGTGATCGCGGGGGGGTAGTGTGTGATCGCGGGTGGAGTGTGTAATCGCGGGGGGAGTGTGTAATCGCGGGGGGAGTGTCTGATCGCGGGGGGAGTTTGTGATCGCGAGGGGAGTGAGTGATCGCGGGGGGAGTGTGTGATTGCGGGGGGGGAATGTGTGATCGCGGGGGGAGTCAGAGATCGTGGGAGTAGTCTGTGATTGCCGGGGGGAGTTCGTTCATCGCGGGGGGAGTCGGTGGTCGCGGGTGGAGTTTGTGATCGCGGCGGGAGTCGGTGATCGCGGGGGGAGTCGGTGATCGCGGGGAGGAGTGTGTGATCGTGGGGGGAGTTGGTGATCGCCACGGGAGTCGGTGATCGCGGCGGGAGTTGGTGATCGCGGCGAGAGTCGGTGTTCGCGGGGGCAATGTCTGATCGCGGGGGGTGTCTCTGATCGCGGGGGGAGTCTGTGATCGCGGGGGGAGTCGGTAATCGCAGGGGGAGCCGGAGATCGCGGCGGGAGTCAGTGTTCGCGCGGGGAATGTCTGATCGCGGGGGGAATGTCTGATCGCGGGGGGAATGTCTGATCGCGGGGGGAGTCGATGATCGTGGGGGGAATGTCTGATTGCGGGGGGAGTGTCTGATCGCGGGGGGAGTCGGTTATCGCGGGGGGGGTAGTGTGTGATCGCGCTGGGGGAGTGTGTGATCGCGGGGGGAGTGTCTGATCACGGGGGGAGTGTCTGATCGCTGGGGGAGTTTGTGATCGCGGGGGGAGTGTGTGATAGCGGGGGGAGTCGGTGATCGTGGAGGGAGTGGGTGATCGCGGGGGGATTCGGTGATCGCGGGGAGGAGTTTGTGATCGCGGGGGAAGTCGGTGATCGCGGGGGGCGTCGGTGATCGCGGGGAGGAGTGTGTGATCGCGGGGGACGTCGGTGATCGCGGGGGGCGTCGGTGATCGCGGGGAGGAGTGTGTGATCGCGGGGGACGTCGGTGATCGCGGGGGGAGTCTGTGATCGCGGGGGGAGTCGGTAATCGCAGGGAGGAGTGTGTGATCGCGGGGAGGAGTGTGTGATCGCGGGGGAGGAGTCGCTGATCGCGGGGGGAGTGTGAGATCGCGCGGGGAGTTTGTGATCGCGGGGGGAGAGTGTGATCGCGGGGGGTAGTCGCTGATCGCGGGGGCAGTCTGTAATCGCCGGGTGGAGTGTGTGATCGCAGCGGGATTGTGTGATCGCGGCGGGAGTGTTTGATCGCGACGGGAGTGTGTGATCGCGGGGGGAGTCGGTGATCGCGGGCGGAGTCTGTGATCGCGGGGGGAGTCTGTGATTGCGGGGGGGGGATCGGTGATCGCGGGGGGAGTCGGTGGTCACGGGGGGAGTCGGTGATCGCGGCGGGTGTCAGTGTACGTGGAGGGAATGTCTGATCGCGGGGGGTGTGTCTGATCGCGGGGGGGAATCGCTGATCGTGGGGGGAGCCGGTGATCGCAGGGAGGAGTCGGTGATCGCGAGGGGAGTTTGTGATCGCAGGGGAGTTTGTGATCGCGAGGAAGAGTGTGTGATCATGAGGGCGAGTGTGTGATCGCGGGGAGGAGTGTATGATCACGGGGGGAGTGTGTGATCGCGGGGGGAGTCGGTGATCGTGGGGCAGTGTGTGATTGCGCGGGGAGTCGGTGTTCACGGGGGGAGTGTGTGATCGCGGGAGGAGTGTGTGATCGCGGGGGGGAATCGCTGATCGTGGGGGGGGAGTCGCTGATCGCGGGTGGAGTGTGAGAGCGCGCGGGGAGTCTGTGATCGCGGGGGGAGAGTGTGATCGCGGGGGGGAGTCGCTGATCGCAGGGGCAGGCTGTGATCGCGGGGGGGAGTGTGTGATCGTGGCGGGAGTGTGTGATCGCGGGGGGAGTCGGTGATCGCGGGGGGAGTCGGTGATCGCGGGGGGAGTCTGTGATCGCGGGGGGAGAGTGTGATCGCGGGGGGGAGTCGCTGATCGCAGGGGCAGGCTGTGATCGCGGGGGGGAGTGTGTGATCGTGGCGGGAGTGTGTGATCGCGGGGGGAGTCGGTGCTCGCGGTGGGAGTCGGTGATCGCGGCGGGCGTGTGTGATCGCGGCGGGCGTGTGTGATCGCGGCGGGAGTCGGTGATCGCGGGGGGAGTCGGTGATCGCGGGGGGAGTCGGTGATCGCGGGGGGAGTCGGTGATCGCGGGGGGAGTCGGTGATCGCGGGGGGAGTCGGTGATCGCGGGGGGAGTCGGTGATCGCGGGCGGAATCTGTGACCGCGGGGGGAGTCAGTGATCACGGGGGGAGTCTGTGATTGCGGGGGGGTTTCGGTGGTGGCGGGGGGAGTCGGTGGTCGCGGGGGGAGTCGGTGATCGCGGCGGGAGTCGGTGATCGCGGCGGGAGTCGGTGTACGTGGAGGGAATGATTGATCGCGGGGGGTGTGTCTGATCGCGGGGGAGTCTGTGATCGCGAGGGGAGTCGGTGATCGCAGGAAGGAGTCGATGATCGCGGGGAGGAGTTTGTGATCGCGGTGGGAGTTTGTGATCGCGGGAGGAGTTTGTGATCGCGGGGGAGTTTGTGATCGCAGGGAGGAGTCGGTGATCACGGGGGGAGTTTGCGATCGCAGGGGAGTTTGTGATCGCGAGGAGGAGTGTGTGATCGCGGGGGGAGTCGGTGATCGTGGGGGAGTGTGTGATCGCGGGGGGAGTCGGTGTTCACGGGGGGAGTGTGTGATCGCTGGGGAAGTGTGTGATCGCGGGGGGAGAGTGTGATCGCGGGGGGAGTCGGTGATCGCGGGGGCTGTGTGTGATCGCGGCGGGAGTCGGTGATCGTGGGGGGAGTCGGTGATCGTGGCGGGAGTTGGTGATCGCGGCGAGAGTCGGTGTTCACGGGGGCAATGTCTGATCGCGGGGGGTGTCTCTGATCGCGGGGGGAGTCTGTGATCGCGGGGGGAGTCGGTAATCGCAGGGGGAGTCGGTGATCGCGGCGGGAGTCAGTGTTCGCGCGGGGAATGTCTGATCGCGGGGGGAATGTCTGATCGCGGGGGGAATGTCTGATCGTGGGGGGAGTCGATGATCGTGGGGGGAATGTCTGATTGCGGGGGGAGTGTCTGATCGCGGGGGGAGTCGGTTATCGCGGGGGGGGTAGTGTGTGATCGCGCTGGGGGAGTGTGTGATCGCGGGGGGAGTGTCTGATCACGGGGGGAGTGTCTGATCGCTGGGGGAGTTTGTGATCGCGGGGGGAGTGTGTGATAGCGGGGGGAGTCGGTGATCGTGGAGGGAGTGGGTGATCGCGGGGGGATTCGGTGATCGCGGGGAGGAGTTTGTGATCGCGGGGGAAGTCGGTGATCGCGGGGGGAGTCGGTGATCGCGGGGAGGAGTGTGTGATCGCGGGGGACGTCGGTGATCGCGGGGGGAGTCTGTGATCGCGGGGGGAGTCGGTAATCGCAGGGAGGAGTGTGTGATCGCGGGGAGGAGTGTGTGATCGCGGGGGAGGAGTCGCTGATCGCGGGGGGAGTGTGAGATCGCGCGGGGAGTTTGTGATCGCGGGGGGAGAGTGTGATCGCGGGGGGTAGTCGCTGATCGCGGGGGCAGTCTGTAATCGCCGGGTGGAGTGTGTGATCGCAGCGGGATTGTGTGATCGCGGCGGGAGTGTTTGATCGCGACGGGAGTGTGTGATCGCGGGGGGAGTCGGTGATCGCGGGCGGAGTCTGTGATCGCGGGGGGAGTCTGTGATTGCGGGGGGGGGATCGGTGATCGCGGGGGGAGTCGGTGGTCACGGGGGGAGTCGGTGATCGCGGCGGGTGTCAGTGTACGTGGAGGGAATGTCTGATCGCGGGGGGTGTGTCTGATCGCGGGGGGGAATCGCTGATCGTGGGGGGAGCCGGTGATCGCAGGGAGGAGTCGGTGATCGCGAGGGGAGTTTGTGATCGCAGGGGAGTTTGTGATCGCGAGGAAGAGTGTGTGATCATGAGGGCGAGTGTGTGATCGCGGGGAGGAGTGTATGATCACGGGGGGAGTGTGTGATCGCGGGGGGAGTCGGTGATCGTGGGGCAGTGTGTGATTGCGCGGGGAGTCGGTGTTCACGGGGGGAGTGTGTGATCGCGGGAGGAGTGTGTGATCGCGGGGGGGAATCGCTGATCGTGGGGGGGGAGTCGCTGATCGCGGGTGGAGTGTGAGAGCGCGCGGGGAGTCTGTGATCGCGGGGGGAGAGTGTGATCGCGGGGGGGAGTCGCTGATCGCAGGGGCAGGCTGTGATCGCGGGGGGGAGTGTGTGATCGTGGCGGGAGTGTGTGATCGCGGGGGGAGTCGGTGATCGCGGGGGGAGTCTGTGATCGCGGGGGGAGAGTGTGATCGCGGGGGGAGAGTGTGATCGCGGGGGGGAGTCGCTGATCGCAGGGGCAGGCTGTGATCGCGGGGGGGAGTGTGTGATCGTGGCGGGAGTGTGTGATCGCGGGGGGAGTCGGTGCTCGCGGTGGGAGTCGGTGATCGCGGCGGGCGTGTGTGATCGCGGCGGGCGTGTGTGATCGCGGCGGGAGTCGGTGATCGCGGGGGGAGTCGGTGATCGCGGGGGGAGTCGGTGATCGCGGGGGGAGTCGGTGATCGCGGGGGGAGTCGGTGATCGCGGGCGGAATCTGTGACCGCGGGGGGAGTCAGTGATCACGGGGGGAGTCTGTGATTGCGGGGGGGGTTCGGTGGTGGCGGGGGGAGTCGGTGGTCGCGGGGGGAGTCGGTGATCGCGGCGGGAGTCGGTGATCGCGGCGGGAGTCGGTGTACGTGGAGGGAATGATTGATCGCGGGGGGTGTGTCTGATCGCGGGGGAGTCTGTGATCGCGAGGGGAGTCGGTGATCGCAGGAAGGAGTCGATGATCGCGGGGGCAGTTTGTGATCGCGGTGGGAGTTTGTGATCGCGGGAGGAGTTTGTGATCGCGGGGGAGTTTGTGATCGCAGGGAGGAGTCGGTGATCACGGGGGGAGTTTGCGATCGCAGGGGAGTTTGTGATCGCGAGGAGGAGTGTGTGATCGCGGGGGGAGTCGGTGATCGTGGGGGAGTGTGTGATCGCGGGGGGAGTCGGTGTTCACGGGGGGAGTGTGTGATCGCTGGGGAAGTGTGTGATCGCGGGGGGAGAGTGTGATCGCGGGGGGAGTCGGTGATCGCGGGGGCTGTGTGTGATCGCGGCGGGAGTCGGTGATCGTGGGGGGAGTCGGTGATCGCGGCGGGAGTTGGTGATCGCGGCGAGAGTCGGTGTTCACGGGGGCAATGTCTGATCGCGGGGGGTGTCTCTGATCGCGGGGGGAGTCTGTGATCGCGGGGGGAGTCGGTAATCGCAGGGGGAGTCGGTGATCGCGGCGGGAGTCAGTGTTCGCGCGGGGAATGTCTGATCGCGGGGGGAATGTCTGATCGCGGGGGGAAGGTCTGATCGTGGGGGGAGTCGATGATCGTGGGGGGAATGTCTGATTGCGGGGGGAGTGTCTGATCGCGGGGGGAGTCGATTATCGCGGGGGGGGGTAGTGTGTGATCGCGGTGGGGGAGTGTGTGATCGCGGGGGGAGTGTCTGATCGCGGGGGGAGTGTCTGATCGCTGGGGGAGTTTGTGATCGCGGGGGGAGTGTGTGATAGCGGGGGGAGTCGGTGATCGTGGAGGGAGTGGGTGATCGCGGGGGGAGTCGGTGATCGCGGGGAGGAGTGTGTGATCGCGGGGGGGGAGTGTGTGAACGCGGGGGGAGTCTGTGATCGCGGGGGAAGTCAGTGATCGCGGGAGGAGTCGGTGATCGCGGGGAGGAGTGTTTGATCGCGGGGGAAGTCGGTGATCGTGGGGGGAGTCTGTGGTCGCGGGGGGAGTTGGTAATCGCGGGCGGAATCTGTGACCGCGGGGGGAGTCAGTGATCACGGGGGGAGTCTGTGATTGCGGGGGGGGTTCGGTGGTGGCGGGGGGAGTCGGTGGTCGCGGGGGGAGTCGGTGATCGCGGCGGGAGTCGCTGATCGCGGCGGGAGTCGGTGTACGTGGAGGGAATGATTGATCGCGGGGGGTGTGTCTGATCGCGGGGGAGTCTGTGATCGCGGGGGGAGTCGGTGATCGCAGGAAGGAGTCGATGATCGCGGGGGGAGTTTGTGATCGCGGGGGGAGTTTGTGATCGCGGGGGGAGTGTGTGATCGCTGGGGGAGTGTGTGATCGCGGGGGGAGAGTGTGATCGCGTGGGGAATCGGTGATCGCGGGGGCTGTGTGGGATCGCGGGGGAGTCGGTGATCGTGGGTGGAGTCGGTGATCGCGGCGGGAGTTGGTGATCGCGGCGAGAGTCGGTGTTCGCGGGGGCAATGTCTGATCGCGGGGGGTGTCTCTGATCGCGGGGGGAGTCTGTGATCGCGGGGGGAGTCGGTAATCGCAGGGGGAGCCGGTGATCGCGGCGGGAGTCAGTGTTCGCGCGGGGAATGTCTGATCGCGGGGGGAATGTCTGATCGTGGGGGGAGTGTCTGATCGCTGGGGGAGTTTGTGATCGCGGGGGGAGTGTGTGATAGCGGGGGGAGTCGGTGATCGTGGAGGGAGTGGGTGATTGCGGGGGGATTCGGTGATCGCGGGGAGGAGTGTGTGATCGCGGGGGGAGTCGGTGATCGTGGAGGGAGTGGGTGATCGCGGGGGGATTCGGTGATCGCGGGGAGGAGTGTGTGATCGCGGGGGAAGTCGGTGATCGCGGGGGGGGGGAGTGTGTGATCGCGGTGGGGGAGTGTGTGATCGCGGGGGGAGTCTGTGATCACGGGTGAGTCGGTTATCGCGGGGGGCGGAGTGTGTGATCGCGGTGGGGGAGTGTGTGATCACGGGGGGAGTCTGTGATCACAGGGGGAGTCGGTTATCGCGGGGGGCGGAGTGTGTGAACGCGGGGGGAGTCTGTGATCACGGGGGGAGTCGGTGATCGCGGGGGGGGGAGTGTGTGATCGTGGTGGGGGAGTGTGTGATCGCGGGGAGGAGTGTGTGATCGCGGGGGGGGAGTGTGTGAACGCGGGGTGTGTGTGTGATCGCGGGGGGGGGAGTGTGTGATCGCGGGGAGGAGTGTGTGATCGCGGGGGGGGAGTGTGTGAACGCGGGGGGGGAGTGTGTGATCGCGGGGGGGGAGTGTGTGATCGCGGGGAGGAGTGTGTGATCGCGGGGGGGGAGTGTGTGAACGCGGGGGGGGAGTGTGTGAACGCGGGGCGGGAGTGTGTGATCGCGGGGGGTAGTGTGTGATCGCGGGTGGAGTGTGTAATCGCGGGGGGAGTGTGTAATCGCGGGGGGAGTGTCTGATCGCGGGGGGAGTTTGTGATCGCGAGGGGAGTGAGTGATCGCGGGGGGAGTGTGTGATTGCGGGGGGGGGAATGTGTGATCGCGGGGGGAGTCAGAGATCGTGGGAGTAGTCTGTGATTGCCGGGGGGAGTTCGTTCATCGCGGGGGGAGTCGGTGGTCGCGGGTGGAGTTTGTGATCGCGGCGGGAGTCGGTGATCGCGGGGGAGTCGGTGATCGCAGGAAGGAGTCGATGATCGCGGGGGGAGTTTGTGATCGCGGTGGGAGTTTGTGATCGCGGGAGGAGTTTGTGATCGCGGGGGGAGTTTGTGATCGCAGGGAGGAGTCGGTGATCACGGGGGGAGTTTGCGATCGCAGGGAGTTTGTGATCGCGAGGAGGAGTGTGTGATCGCGGGGGAGTCGGTGATCGTGGGGGAGTGTGTGATCGCGGGGGGAGTCGGTGTTCACGGGGGGAGTGTGTGATCGCTGGGGAAGTGTGTGATCGCGGGGGGAGAGTGTGATCGCGGGGGGAGTCGGTGATCGCGGGGGCTGTGTGTGATCGCGGCGGGAGTCGGTGATCGTGGGGGGAGTCGGTGATCGTGGCGGGAGTTGGTGATCGCGGCGAGAGTCGGTGTTCACGGGGGCAATGTCTGATCGCGGGGGGTGTCTCTGATCGCGGGGGGAGTCTGTGATCGCGGGGGGAGTCGGTAATCGCAGGGGGAGTCGGTGATCGCGGCGGGAGTCAGTGTTCGCGCGGGGAATGTCTGATCGCGGGGGAATGTCTGATCGCGGGGGGAATGTCTGATCGTGGGGGGAGTCGATGATCGTGGGGGGAATGTCTGATTGCGGGGGGAGTGTCTGATCGCGGGGGGAGTCGGTTATCGCGGGGGGGGTAGTGTGTGATCGCGCTGGGGGAGTGTGTGATCGCGGGGGGAGTGTCTGATCACGGGGGGAGTGTCTGATCGCTGGGGGAGTTTGTGATCGCGGGGGGAGTGTGTGATAGCGGGGGGAGTCGGTGATCGTGGAGGGAGTGGGTGATCGCGGGGGGATTCGGTGATCGCGGGGAGGAGTTTGTGATCGCGGGGGAAGTCGGTGATCGCGGGGGGAGTCGGTGATCGCGGGGAGGAGTGTGTGATCGCGGGGGACGTCGGTGATCGCGGGGGGAGTCTGTGATCGCGGGGGGAGTCGGTAATCGCAGGGAGGAGTGTGTGATCGCGGGGAGGAGTGTGTGATCGCGGGGGAGGAGTCGCTGATCGCGGGGGGAGTGTGAGATCGCGCGGGGAGTTTGTGATCGCGGGGGGAGAGTGTGATCGCGGGGGGTAGTCGCTGATCGCGGGGGAAGTCTGTAATCGCCGGGTGGAGTGTGTGATCGCAGCGGGATTGTGTGATCGCGGCGGGAGTGTTTGATCGCGACGGGAGTGTGTGATCGCGGGGGGAGTCGGTGATCGCGGGCGGAGTCTGTGATCGCGGGGGGAGTCTGTGATTGCGGGGGGGGGATCGGTGATCGCGGGGGGAGTCGGTGGTCACGGGGGGAGTCGGTGATCGCGGCGGGTGTCAGTGTACGTGGAGGGAATGTCTGATCGCGGGGGGTGTGTCTGATCGCGGGGGGGAATCGCTGATCGTGGGGGGAGCCGGTGATCGCAGGGAGGAGTCGGTGATCGCGAGGGGAGTTTGTGATCGCAGGGGAGTTTGTGATCGCGAGGAAGAGTGTGTGATCATGAGGGCGAGTGTGTGATCGCGGGGAGGAGTGTATGATCACGGGGGGAGTGTGTGATCGCGGGGGGAGTCGGTGATCGTGGGGCAGTGTGTGATTGCGCGGGGAGTCGGTGTTCACGGGGGGAGTGTGTGATCGCGGGAGGAGTGTGTGATCGCGGGGGGGAATCGCTGATCGTGGGGGGGGAGTCGCTGATCGCGGGTGGAGTGTGAGAGCGCGCGGGGAGTCTGTGATCGCGGGGGGAGAGTGTGATCGCGGGGGGGAGTCGCTGATCGCAGGGGCAGGCTGTGATCGCGGGGGGGAGTGTGTGATCGTGGCGGGAGTGTGTGATCGCGGGGGGAGTCGGTGATCGCGGGGGGAGTCTGTGATCGCGGGGGGAGAGTGTGATCGCGGGGGGGAGTCGCTGATCGCAGGGGCAGGCTGTGATCGCGGGGGGGAGTGTGTGATCGTGGCGGGAGTGTGTGATCGCGGGGGGAGTCGGTGCTCGCGGTGGGAGTCGGTGATCGCGGCGGGCGTGTGTGATCGCGGCGGGCGTGTGTGATCGCGGCGGGAGTCGGTGATCGCGGGGGGAGTCGGTGATCGCGGGGGGAGTCGGTGATCGCGGGGGGAGTCGGTGATCGCGGGCGGAATCTGTGACCGCGGGGGGAGTCAGTGATCACGGGGGGAGTCTGTGATTGCGGGGGGGGTTCGGTGGTGGCGGGGGGAGTCGGTGGTCGCGGGGGGAGTCGGTGATCGCGGCGGGAGTCGGTGATCGCGGCGGGAGTCGGTGTACGTGGAGGGAATGATTGATCGCGGGGGGTGTGTCTGATCGCGGGGGAGTCTGTGATCGCGAGGGGAGTCGGTGATCGCAGGAAGGAGTCGATGATCGCGGGGGCAGTTTGTGATCGCGGTGGGAGTTTGTGATCGCGGGAGGAGTTTGTGATCGCGGGGGAGTTTGTGATCGCAGGGAGGAGTCGGTGATCACGGGGGGAGTTTGCGATCGCAGGGGAGTTTGTGATCGCGAGGAGGAGTGTGTGATCGCGGGGGGAGTCGGTGATCGTGGGGGAGTGTGTGATCGCGGGGGGAGTCGGTGTTCACGGGGGGAGTGTGTGATCGCTGGGGAAGTGTGTGATCGCGGGGGGAGAGTGTGATCGCGGGGGGAGTCGGTGATCGCGGGGGCTGTGTGTGATCGCGGCGGGAGTCGGTGATCGTGGGGGGAGTCGGTGATCGCGGCGGGAGTTGGTGATCGCGGCGAGAGTCGGTGTTCACGGGGGCAATGTCTGATCGCGGGGGGTGTCTCTGATCGCGGGGGGAGTCTGTGATCGCGGGGGGAGTCGGTAATCGCAGGGGGAGTCGGTGATCGCGGCGGGAGTCAGTGTTCGCGCGGGGAATGTCTGATCGCGGGGGGAATGTCTGATCGCGGGGGGAATGTCTGATCGTGGGGGGAGTCGATGATCGTGGGGGGAATGTCTGATTGCGGGGGGAGTGTCTGATCGCGGGGGGAGTCGATTATCGCGGGGGGGGGTAGTGTGTGATCGCGGTGGGGGAGTGTGTGATCGCGGGGGGAGTGTCTGATCGCGGGGGGAGTGTCTGATCGCTGGGGGAGTTTGTGATCGCGGGGGGAGTGTGTGATAGCGGGGGGAGTCGGTGATCGTGGAGGGAGTGGGTGATCGCGGGGGGAGTCGGTGATCGCGGGGAGGAGTGTGTGATCGCGGGGGGGGAGTGTGTGAACGCGGGGGGAGTCTGTGATCGCGGGGGAAGTCAGTGATCGCGGGAGGAGTCGGTGATCGCGGGGAGGAGTGTTTGATCGCGGGGGAAGTCGGTGATCGTGGGGGGAGTCTGTGGTCGCGGGGGGAGTTGGTAATCGCGGGCGGAATCTGTGACCGCGGGGGGAGTCAGTGATCACGGGGGGAGTCTGTGATTGCGGGGGGGGTTCGGTGGTGGCGGGGGGAGTCGGTGGTCGCGGGGGGAGTCGGTGATCGCGGCGGGAGTCGCTGATCGCGGCGGGAGTCGGTGTACGTGGAGGGAATGATTGATCGCGGGGGGTGTGTCTGATCGCGGGGGAGTCTGTGATCGCGGGGGGAGTCGGTGATCGCAGGAAGGAGTCGATGATCGCGGGGGGAGTTTGTGATCGCGGGGGGAGTTTGTGATCGCGGGGGGAGTGTGTGATCGCTGGGGGAGTGTGTGATCGCGGGGGGAGAGTGTGATCGCGTGGGGAATCGGTGATCGCGGGGGCTGTGTGGGATCGCGGGGGAGTCGGTGATCGTGGGTGGAGTCGGTGATCGCGGCGGGAGTTGGTGATCGCGGCGAGAGTCGGTGTTCGCGGGGGCAATGTCTGATCGCGGGGGGTGTCTCTGATCGCGGGGGGAGTCTGTGATCGCGGGGGGAGTCGGTAATCGCAGGGGGAGCCGGTGATCGCGGCGGGAGTCAGTGTTCGCGCGGGGAATGTCTGATCGCGGGGGGAATGTCTGATCGTGGGGGGAGTGTCTGATCGCTGGGGGAGTTTGTGATCGCGGGGGGAGTGTGTGATAGCGGGGGGAGTCGGTGATCGTGGAGGGAGTGGGTGATTGCGGGGGGATTCGGTGATCGCGGGGAGGAGTGTGTGATCGCGGGGGGAGTCGGTGATCGTGGAGGGAGTGGGTGATCGCGGGGGGATTCGGTGATCGCGGGGAGGAGTGTGTGATCGCGGGGGAAGTCGGTGATCGCGGGGGGGGGGAGTGTGTGATCGCGGTGGGGGAGTGTGTGATCGCGGGGGGAGTCTGTGATCACGGGTGAGTCGGTTATCGCGGGGGGCGGAGTGTGTGATCGCGGTGGGGGAGTGTGTGATCACGGGGGGAGTCTGTGATCACGGGGGGAGTCGGTTATCGCGGGGGGCGGAGTGTGTGAACGCGGGGGGAGTCTGTGATCACGGGGGGAGTCGGTGATCGCGGGGGGGGAAGTGTGTGATCGTGGTGGGGGAGTGTGTGATCGCGGGGAGGAGTGTGTGATCGCGGGGGGGGAGTGTGTGAACGCGGGGGTGTGTGTGTGATCGCGGGGGGGGGAGTGTGTGATCGCGGGGAGGAGTGTGTGATCGCGGGGGGGGAGTGTGTGAACGCGGGGGGGGAGTGTGTGATCGCGGGGGGGGGAGTGTGTGATCGCGGGGAGGAGTGTGTGATCGCGGGGGGGGAGTGTGTGAACGCGGGGGGGGAGTGTGTGAACGCGGGGCGGGAGTGTGTGATCGCGGGGGGGTAGTGTGTGATCGCGGGTGGAGTGTGTAATCGCGGGGGGAGTGTGTAATCGCGGGGGGAGTGTCTGATCGCGGGGGGAGTTTGTGATCGCGAGGGGAGTGAGTGATCGCGGGGGGAGTGTGTGATTGCGGGGGGGGAATGTGTGATCGCGGGGGGAGTCAGAGATCGTGGGAGTAGTCTGTGATTGCCGGGGGGAGTTCGTTCATCGCGGGGGGAGTCGGTGGTCGCGGGTGGAGTTTGTGATCGCGGCGGGAGTCGGTGATCGCGGGGGGAGTCGGTGATCGCGGGGAGGAGTGTGTGATCGTGGGGGGAGTTGGTGATCGCCACGGGAGTCGGTGATCGCGGCGGGAGTAGGTGATCGCGGCCGGAGTCGGTGTTCGCGGGGGGATTGTCTGATCGCGGGGGGTATGTCTGATTGCGGGGGGAGTCTGTGATCGCGGGGAGAGTCGGTGATCGCAGGGGGAGCCGGTGTTCACGGCGGGAGTCGGTGTTCGCGGGGGAAATGTCTGATCGCGGGGGGAGTCGATGATCGTGGGGGGAATGTCTGATTGCGGGGGGAGTGTCTGATCGCGGGGGGAGTCGGTTATCGCGGGGGGGGTAGTGTGTGATCGCGGTGGGGGAGTGTGTGATCGCGGGGGGAGTGTCTGATCGCGGGGGGAGTGTCTGATCGCGGGGGGAGTCGGTTATCGCGGGGGGGGTAGTGTGTGATCGCGGTGGGGGAGTGTGTGATCGCGGGGGGAGTGTCTGATCGCGGGGGAGTGGGTGATCGCGGGGGGAGTCCGTGTTCGCTGGGGGAGTGTGTGATCGCTGGCGGAGTGTGTGATCGCGGGGGAAGAGTCGCTGATCGCGGGGGGAGTGTGAGATCGCGCGGGGAGTTTGTGATCGCGGGGGGAGAGTGTGATCGCGGGGGGGAGTCGCTGATCGCGGGGGCAGTCTGTAATCGCAGGGGGGAGTGTGTGATCGCGGCGGGAGTGTGTGAACGCGGCGGGAGTGTGTGATCGCGACGGGAGTGTGTGATCGCGGGGGGAGTCGGTGATCGTGGAGGGAATGGGTGATCGCGGGGGGATTCGGTGATCGCGGGGAGGAGTGTGTGATCGCGGGGGAAGTCGGTGATCGCGGGGGGAGTCGGTGATCGCGGGGAGGAGTGTGTGATCGCGGGGGGAGTGTGTGATCGCGGGGAGGAGTGTGTGATCGCGGGGGGAGTCGGTGATCGCGTGGGGAGTCGGTGATCGCGGGGAGGAGTGTGTGATCGCGGGGGAAGTCAGTGATCGCGGGAGGAGTCGGTGATCGCGGGGGGAGTCTGTGATCGCGGGGGGAGTCGGTAATCGCAGGGGGAGCCGGTGATCGCGGCGGGAGTCGGTGTTCGCGCGGGGAATGTCTGATCGCGGGAGGAGTGTCTGATCGCGGGGGGAGTCGGTTATCGCGGTGGGGGGGAGTGTGTGATCGCGGTGGGGGAGTGTGTGATCGCGGGGAGGAGTGTGTGATCGCGGGGGGAGTCGGTTATCGCGGAGGGCGGAGTGTGTGATCGCGGTGGGGGAGTGTGTGATGGCGGGGAGGAGTGTGTGATCGCGGGGGGGAGTGTGTGAACGCGGGGGGAGTCTGTGATCACGGGGGGGAGTCGGTGATCGCGAGGGGGGGAGTGTGTGATCGCGGTGGGGGAGTGTGTGATCGCGGGGAGGAGTGTGTGATCGCGGGGGGGGAGTGTGTGAACGCGGGGGGGGAGTGTGTGATCGCGGGGGGGTAGTGTGTGATCGCGGGGGGAGTGTGTAATCGCGGGGGGAGTGTGTAATCGCGGGGGGAGTGTCTGATCGCGGGGGGAGTTTGTGATCGCGAGGGGAGTGAGTGATCGCGGGGGGAGTGTGTGATTGCGGGAGGGAATGTGTGATCGTGGGGGGAGTCAGAGATCGTGGGGGTAGTCTGTGATTGCCGGGGGGGTTCGTTCATCGCGGGGGGGAGTCGGTGGTCGCGGGTGGAGTTTGTGATCGCGGCGGGAGTCGGTGATCGCGGGGGGAGTCGGTGATCGCGGGGAGGAGTGTGTGATCGTGGGGGGAGTTGGTGATCGCCACGGGAGTCGGTGATCGCGGCGGGAGTCGGTGATCGCGGCCGGAGTCGGTGTTCGCGGGGGGATTGTCTGATCGCGGGGGCTATGTCTGATCGCGGGGGGAGTCTGTGATCGCGGGGAGGGTCGGTGATCGCAGGGGGAGCCGGTGTTCACGGCGGGAGTCGGTGTTCGCGGGGGGAATGTCTGATCGCGGGGGGAGTCGATGATCGTGGGGGGAATGTCTGATTGCGGGGGGAGTGTCTGATCGCGGGGGGAGTCGGTTATCGCGGGGGGGGTAGTGTGTGATCGCGGTGGGGGAGTGTGTGATCGCGGGGGGTGTGTCTGATCGCGGGGGAGTGGGTGATCGCGGGGGGAGTCCGTGTTCGCGGGGGGAGTGTGTGATCGCTGGCGGAGTGTGTGATCGCGGGGGAGGAGTCGCTGATCGCGAGGGGAGTGTGAGATCGGGCGGGGAGTTTGTGATCGCGGGGGGAGAGTGTGATCGCGGGGGGGAGTCGCTGATCGCGGGGGCAGTCTGTAATCGCAGGGGGGAGTGTGTGATCGCGGCGGGAGTGTGTGAACGCGGCGGGAGTGTGTGATCGCGACGGGAGTGTGTGATCGCGGGGGGAGTCGGTGATCACGGGCGGAGTCGGTGATCGCGGGGGGAGTTGGTGATCGCGGGGGGAGTCTGTGATTGCGGGGGAAGTCGGTGATCGCAGGGGGAGCCGGTGATTGCGGCGGGAGTCGGTGTTCGCCGGGGGAATATCTGATCGTGCGGGGAGTGTCTGATCGCGGGGGGAGTTTGTGATCGCGGGGGGAGTCGGTGATCGCGGGGGGTGTCGGTGATCGCAGGGGAGTCGGTGATCGCAGGAAGGAGTCGATGATCGCGGGGGGAGTTTGTGATCGCGGGGGGAGTTTGTGATCGCGGGGGAAGTTTGTGATCGTAGGGGAGTTTGTGATCGCAGGGGAGTGTGCGATCGCGGGGGGAGTCGGTGATCGTGGGGGAGTGTGTGATCGCGGGGGGAGTCGGTGTTCACGGGGGGAGTGTGTGATCGCGGGGGGAGTGTGTGATCGCGGGGGGGAATCGCTGATCGCGGGGCGAGTCTGTGATCGCGGGGGAGTGTGACATCGCGGGGGGAGTCTGTGATGGCGGGGGGAGAGTGTGATCGCGGGGAGGAGTCGCTGATCGCGGGGGGAGTCGGTGATCGCGGGGGCTGTGTGTGATCGCGGGGGGAGTCGGTGATCGCGGGGGGAGTCGGTGATCGCGGCGGGAGTTGGTGATCGCGGCGAGAGTCGATGTTCGCGGGGGCAATGTCTGATCGCGGGGGGTGCCTCTGATCGCGGGGGGAGTCTGTGATCGCGGGGGAGTCGGTGATCGTGGGGGAGTGTGTGATCGCGGGGGGAGTCGGTGTTCACGGGGGGAGTGTGTGATCGCGGGGGGGAATCGCTGATCGCGGGGCGAGTCTGTGATCGCGGGGGAGTGTGACATCGCGGGGGGAGTCTGTGATCGCGGGGGGAGAGTGTGATCGCGGGGAGGAGTCGCTGATCGCGGGGGGAGTCTATGATCGCCGGGGGAGTCGGTGATCGCGGGGGCTGTGTGTGATCGCGGGGGGAGTCGGTGATCGTGGGGGGAGTCGGTGATCGCGGTGGGAGTTGGTGATCGCGGCGAGAGTCGGTGTTCGCGGGGGCAATGTCTGATCGCGGGGGGTGTCTCTGATCGCGGGGGGAGTCTGTGATCGCGGGGGGAGTCGGTGATCGTGGGGGAGTGTGTGATCGCGGGGGGAGTCGGTGTTCACGGGGGGAGTGTGTGATCGCGGGGGGGAATCGCTGATCGCGGGGCGAGTCTGTGATCGCGGGGGAGTGTGACATCGCGGGGGGAGTCTGTGATCGCGGGGGGAGAGTGTGATCGCGGGGAGGAGTCGCTGATCGCGGGGGGAGTCTATGATCGCGGGGGCTGTGTGTGATCGCGGGGGGAGTCGGTGATCGTGGGGGGAGTCGGTGATCGCGGTGGGAGTTGGTGATCGCGGCGAGAGTCGGTGTTCGCGGGGGCAATGTCTGATCGCGGGGGGTGTCTCTGATCGCGGGGGGAGTCTGTGATCGCGGGGGGAGTCGGTAATCGCAGGGGGAGCCGGTGATCGCGGCGGGAGTCAGTGTTCGCGCGGGGAATGTCTGATCGCGGGGGGAATGTCTGATCGCGGGGGGAATGTCTGATCGCGGGGGGAGTCGATGATCGTGGGGGGAATGTCTGATTGCGGGGGGAGTGTCTGATCGCGGGGGGAGTCGGTTATCGCGGGGGGGGGGTAGTGTGTGATCGCGCTGGGGGAGTGTGTGATCGCGGGGAGAGTGTCTGATCGCGGGGGGAGTGTCTGATCGCTGGGGGAGTTTGTGATCGCGGGGGGAGTGTGTGATAGCGGGGGGAGTCGGTGATCGTGGAGGGAGTGGGTGATCGCGGGGGGATTCGGTGATCGCGGGGAGGAGTGTGTGATCGCGGGGGAAGTCGGTGATCGCGGGGGGAGTCGGTGATCGCGGGGAGGAGTGTGTGATCGCGGGGGACGTCAGTGATCGCGGGGGGAGTCTGTGATCGCGGGGGGAGTCGGTAATCGCAGGGAGGAGTGTGTGATCGCGGGGAGGAGTGTGTGATCGCGGGGGAAGTCGGTGATCGCGGGGGGAGTCGGTGATCGCGGGGAGGAGTGTGTGATCGCGGGGGAAGTCGGTGATCGTGGGGGGAGTCTGTGATCGCGGGGGGCGTCGGTAATCGCAGGGGGAGCCGGTGATCGCGGCGGGAGTCGGTGTTCGCGCGGGGAATGTCTGATCACGGGAGGAGTGTCTGATCGCGGGGAGAGTCGGTTATCGCGGGGGGGGGGAGTGTGTGATCGCGGTGGGGGAGTGTGTGATCGCGGGGGGAGTCGGTTATCGCGGGGGGCGCAGTGTGTGATCGCGGTGGGGGAGTGTGTGATCGCGGGGAGGAGTGTGTGATCATGGTGGGGGAGTGTGTGATCGCGGGTGGAGTGTGTAATCGCGGGGGGAGTGTGTAATCGCGGGGGGAGTGTCTGATCGCGGGGGGAGTTTGTGATCGCGAGGGGAGTGAGTGATCGCGGGGGGAGTGTGTGATTGCGGGGGGGGGAGTGTGTGATCGCGGGGGGAGTCAGAGATCGTGGGGGTAGTCTGTGATTGCCGGGGGGGGTTCGGTCATCGCGGGGGGAGTCGGTGGTTGCGGGTGGAGTTTGTGATCGCGGCGGGAGTCGGTGATCGCGGGGAGTCGGTGATCGCGGCGGGAGTCGGTGATCGCGGGGAGTCGGTGATCGCGGGGGGAGTCGGTGATCGCAGGGAGGAGTGTGTGATCGTGGGGGGAGTTGGTGATCGCCACGGGAGTCGGTGATCGCGGCGGGAGTCGGTGATCGCGGCCGGAGTCGGTGTTCGCAGGGGGATTGTCTGATCGCGGGGGATATGTCTGATCGCGGGGGGAGTCTGTGATCGCGGGGAGAGTCGGTGATCGCAGGGGGAGCCGGTGTTCATGGCGGGAGTCGGTGTTCGCGGGGGGAATGCCTGATCGCGGGGGGTGTCGATGATCGTGGGGGGAATGTCTGATTGCGGGGGGAGTGTCTGATCGCGGGGGGAGTCGGTTATCGCGGGGGGGGTAGTGTGTGATCGCGGTGGGGGAGTGTGTGATCGCGGGGGGAGTGTCTGATCGCGGGGGAGTGGGTGATCGCGTGGGGAGTCCGTGTTCGCGGGGGGAGTGTGTGATCACGGGCGGAGTGTGTGATCGCGGGGGAGGAGTCGCTGATCGCGGGGGGAGTGTGAGATCGCGCGGGGAGTTTGTGATCGCGGGGGGAGAGTGTGATCGCGGGGGGGAGTCGCTGATCGCGGGGGCAGTCTGTAATCGCCGGGGGGAGTGTGTGATCGCGGCGGGATTGTGTGATCGCGGCGGGAGTGTTTGATCGCGACGGGAGTGTGTGATCGCGGGGGGAGTCGGTGATCGCGGGCGGAGTCTGTGATCGCGGGGGGAGTCTGTGATTGCGGGGGGGGGCTCGGTGATCGCGGGGGGAGTCGGTGGTCACGGGGGGAGTCGGTGATCGCGGCGGGTGTCAGTGTACGTGGAGGGAATGTCTGATCCCGGGGGGTGTGTCTGATCACGGGGGGAGTCGGTGATCGCAGGGGGAGCCGGTGATCGCAGGGAGGAGTCGGTGATCGCGAGGGGAGTTTGTGATCGCAGGGGAGTTTGTGATCGCGGGGAGGAGTGTGTGATCGCGGGGGGAGTCGGTGATCGTACGGGAGTGTGTGATTGCGGGGGGAGTCGGTGTTCACGGGGGGAGTGTGTGATCGCGGGGGGAGTGTGTGATCGCGGGGGGGAATCGCTGATCGTGGGGGGGGAGTCGCTGATCGCGGGTGGAGTGTGAGAGCGCGCGGGGAGTCTGTGATCGCGGGGGGAGAGTGTGATCGCGGGGGGGAGTCGCTGATCGCAGGGGCAGGCTGTGATCGCGGGGGGGAGTGTGTGATCGCGGCGGGAGTGTGTGATCGCGGCGGGAGTTGGTGCTCGCGGGGGGAGTCGGTGATCGCGGCGGGCGTGTGTGATCGCGGCGGGCGTGTGTGATCGCGGCGGGAGTCGGTGATCGCGGGGGGAGTCGGTGATCGCGGGGGGAGTCGGTGATCGCGGGGGGAGTCGGTGATCGCGGGGGGAGTGTGTAATCGCGGGGGGAGTGTCTGATCGCGGGGGGAGTTTGTGATCGCGAGGGGAGTGAGTGATCGCGGGGGGAGTGTGTGATTGCGGGGGGGGGAGTGTGTGATCGCGGGGGGAGTCAGAGATCGTGGGGGTAGTCTGTGATTGCCGGGGGGGGTTCGGTCATCGCGGGGGGAGTCGGTGGTTGCGGGTGGAGTTTGTGATCGCGGCGGGAGTCGGTGATCGCGGGGAGTCGGTGATCGCGGGGGGAGTCGGTGATCGCAGGGAGGAGTGTGTGATCGTGGGGGGAGTTGGTGATCGCCACGGGAGTCGGTGATCGCGGCGGGAGTCGGTGATCGCGGCCGGAGTCGGTGTACGTGGAGGGAATGATTGATCGCGGGGGGTGTGTCTGATCGCGGGGGAGTCTGTGATCGCGGGGGGAGTCGGTGATCGCAGGAAGGAGTCGATGATCGCGGGGGGAGTTTGTGATCGCGGTGGGAGTTTGTGATCGCGGGAGGAGTTTGTGATCGCAGCGGAGTTTGTGATCGCGAGGAGGAGTGTGTGATCGCGAGGGGAGTCGGTGATCGTGGGGGAGTGTGTGATCGCGGGGGGAGTCGGTGTTCACGGGGGGAGTGTGTGATCGCTGGGGGAGTGTGTGATCGCGGGGGGAGAGTGTGATCGCGGGGGGAGTCGGTGATCGCGGGGGCTGTGTGTGATCGCGGGGGGAGTCGGTGATCGTGGGGGGAGTCGGTGATCGCGGCGGGAGTTGGTGATCGCGGCGAGAGTCGGTGTTCGCGGGGGCAATGTCTGATCGCGGGGGGTGTCTCTGATCGCGGGGGGAGTCTGTGATCGCGGGGGGAGTCGGTAATCGCAGGGGGAGCCGGTGATCGCGGCGGGAGTCAGTGTTCGCGCGGGGAATGTCTGATCGCGGGGGGAATGTCTGATCGTGGGGGGAGTCGATGATCGTGGGGGGAATGTCTGATCGCGGGGGGAGTCGGTTATCGCGGGGGGGGTAGTGTGTGATCGCGGTGGGGGAGTGTGTGATCGCGGGGGGAGTGTCTGATCGCGGGGGGAGTGTCTGATCGCTGGGGGAGTTTGTGATCGCGGGGGGAGTGTGTGATAGCGGGGGGAGTCGGTGATCGTGGAGGGAGTGGGTGATCGCGGGGGGATTCGGTGATCGTGGGGAGGAGTGTGTGATCGCGGGGGGGGAGTGTGTGAACGCGGGGGGAGTCTGTGATCATGGGGGGAGTCGGTGTTCACGGGGGGAGTGTGTGATCGCGGGGGGAGTATGTGATCGCGGGGAGGAGTGTGTGATCGCGGGGGGAGTCGGTGATCGCGTGGGGAGTCGGTGATCGTGGGGAGGAGTGTGTGATCGCGGGGGAAGTCAGTGATCGCGGGAGGAGTCGGTGATCGCGGGGAGGAGTGTGTGATCGCGGGGGAAGTCGGTGATCGTGGGGGGAGTCTGTGATCGCCGGGGGAGTCGGTAATCGCGGGCGGAATCTGTGACCGCGGGGGGAGTCAGTGATCACGGGGGGAGTCTGTGATTGCGGGGGGGGTTCGGTGGTGGCGGGGGGAGTCGGTGGTCGCGGGGGGAGTCGGTGATCGCGGCGGGAGTCGGTGATCGCGGCTGGAGTCGGTGTACGTGGAGGGAATGATTGATCGCGGGGGGTGTGTCTGATCGCGGGGGAGTCTGTGATCGCGGGGGGAGTCGGTGATCGCAGGAAGGAGTCGATGATCGCGGGGGGAGTTTGTGATCGCGGGGGGAGTTTGTGATCGCGGGGGGAGTTTGTGATCGCGGGAGGAGTTTGTGATCGCGGGGGAGTTTGTGATCGCGGGGGGAGTCGGTGATCGTGGGGGAGTGTGTGATCGCGAGGGGAGTCGGTGTTCACGGGGGGAGTGTGTGATCGCTGGGGGAGTGTGTGATCGCGGGGGAGTTTGTGATCGCGAGGAGGAGTGTGTGATCGCGGGGGAGTTTGTGATCGCGAGGAGGAGTGTGTGATCGCGGGGGGAGTCGGTGATCGTGGGGGAGTGTGTGATCGCGGGGGGAGTCGGTGTTCACGGGGGGAGTGTGTGATCGCTGGGGGAGTGTGTGATCGCGGGGGGAGAGTGTGATCGCGGGGGGAGTCGGTGATCGCGGGGGCTGTGTGTGATCGCGGGGGGAGTCGGTGATCGTGGGGGGAGTCGGTGATCGCGGCGGGAGTTGGTGATCGCGGCGAGAGTCGGTGTTCGCGGGGGCAATGTCTGATCGCGGGGGGTGTCTCTGATCGCGGGGGGAGTCTGTGATCGCGGGGGGAGTCGGTAATCGCAGGGGGAGCAGGTGATCGCGGCGGGAGTCAGTGTTCGCGCGGCGAATGTCTGATCGTGGGGGGAGTCGATGATCGTGTGGGGAATGTCTGATTGCGGGGGGAGTGTCTGATCGCGGGGGGAGTCGGTTATCGCGGGGGGGGGTAGTGTGTGATCGCGGTGGGGGAGTGTGTGATCGCGGGGGGAGTGTCTGATCGCGGGGGGAGTGTCTGATCGCTGGGGGAGTTTGTGATCGTGGGGGGAGTGTGTGATAGCGGGGGGAGTCGGTGATCGTGGAGGGAGTGGGTGATCGCGGGGGGATTCGGTGATCGCGGGGAGGAGTGTGTGATCGCGGGGGAAGTCGGTGATCGCGGGGGGAGTCGGTGATCGCGGGGAGGATTGTGTGATCGCGGCGGGGGGAGTGTGTGAACGCGGGGGGAGTCTGTGATCATGGGGGGAGTCGGTGTTCACGGGGGGAGTGTGTGATCGCGGGGGGAGTGTGTGATCGCGGGGAGGAGTGTGTGATCGCGGGGGGAGTCGGTGATCGCGTGGGGAGTCGGCGATCGCGGGGAGGAGTGTGTGATCGCGGGGGAAGTCAGTGATCGCGGGAGGAGTCGGTGATCGCGGGGAGGAGTGTGTGATCGCGGGGGAAGTCGGTGATCGTGGGGGGAGTCTGTGATTGCGGGGGAAGTCGGTAATCGCAGGGGGAGCCGGTGATCGCGGCGGGAGTCGGTGTTCGCTCGGGGAATGTCTGATCGCGGGAGGAGTGTCTGATCGCGGGGGGAGTCGGTTATCGCGGGGGGGGGGCGAGTGTGTGCTCGCGGTGGGGGAGTGTGTGATCGCGGGGAGGAGTGTGTGATCGCGGGGGGAGTCGGTTATCGCGGGGGGCGGAGTGTGTGATCGCGGTGGGGGAGTGTGTGATCGCGGGGAGGAGTGTGTGATCGCCGGGGGGAGTGTGTGAACGCGGGGGGAATCTGTGATCACGGGGGGAGTCGGTGATCGCGGGGGGGGGCAGTGTGTGATCGTGGTGGGGGAGTGTGTGATCGCGGGGAGGAGTGTGTGATCGCGGGAGGGGAGTGTGTGAACGCGGGGGGGGAGTGTGTGATCGCGGGGGGGTAGTGTGTGATCGCGGATGGAGTGTGTAATCGCGGGGGGAGTGTGTAATCGCGGGGGGAGTGTCTGATCGCGGGGGGAGTTTGTGATCGCGAGGGGAGTGAGTGATCGCGGGGGGAGTGTGTGATTGCGGGGGAAGTCAGTGCTCGCGGGAGGAGTCGGTGATCGCGGGGAGGAGTGTGTGATCGCGGGGGAAGTCAGTGATCGCGGGAGGAGTGTGTGATAGCGGGGGAAGTCGGTGATCGTGGGGGGAGTCTGTGATCGCGGGGGGAGTCGGTAATCGCAGGGGGAGCCGGTGATCGCGGCGGGAGTCGGTGTTCGCGCGGGGAATGTCTGATCGCGGGAGGAGTGTCTGATCGCGGGGGGAGTCAGAGATCGTGGGAGTAGTCTGTGATTGCCGGGGGGGGTTCGTTCATCGCTGGGGGAGTCGGTGGTCGCGGGTGGAGTTTGTGATCGCGGCGGGAGTCGGTGATCGCGGGGGGAGTCGGTGATCGCGGGGAGGAGTGTGTGATCGTGGGGGGAGTTGGTGATCGCCACGGGAGTCGGTGATCGCGGCGGGAGTCAGTGATCGCGGCCGGAGTCGGTGTTCGCGGGGGGATTGTCTGATCGCGGGGGGTATGTCTGATCGCGGGGGGAGTCTGTGATCGCGGGGAGAGTCGGTGATCGCAGGGGGAGCCGGTGTTCACGGCGGGAGTCGGTGTTCGCGGGGGGAATGTCTGATCGCGGGGGGAGTCGATGATCGTGGGGGGAATGTCTGATTGCGGGGGGAGTGTCTGATCGCGTGGGAGTGGGTGATCGTGGGGGGAGTCCGTGTTCGCTGGGGGAGTGTGTGATCGCGGGGGGAGAGTGTGATCGCGGGGGGGAGTCGCTGATCGCGGGGGCAGTCTGTAATCGCAGGGTGGAGTGTGTGATCGCGGCGGGAGTGTGTGAACGCGGCGGGAGTGTGTGATCGCGACGGGAGTGTGTGATCGCGGGGGGAGTCGGTGATCGTGGAGGGAGTGGGTGATCGCGGGGGGATTCGGTGATCGCGGGGAGGAGTGTGTGATCGCGGGGGAAGTCGGTGATCGCGGGGGGAGTCGGTGATCGCGGGGAGGAGTGTGTGATCGCGGGGGGGGGAGTGTGTGAACGCGGGGGGAGTCTGTGATCATGGGGGGAGTCGGTGTTCACGGGGGGAGTGTGTGATCGCAGGGGGAGTGTGTGATCGCGGGGAGGAGTGTGTGATCGCGGGGGGAGTCGGTGGTCGCGTGGGGAGTCGGTGATCGCGGGGAGGAGTGTGTGATCGCGGGGGAAGTCAGTGATCGCGGGAGGAGTCGGTGATCGCGGGGAGGAGTTTGTGATCGCGGGGGAAGTCGGTGATCGTGGGGGGAGTCTGTGATCGCGGGGGGAGTTGGTAATCGGAGGGGGAGCCGGTGATCGCGGCGGGAGTCGGTGTTCGCGCGGGGAATGTCTGATCGCGGGAGGAGTGTCTGATCGCGGGGGGAGTCGGTTATCGCGGGGGGGGGGAGTGTTTGATCGCGGTGGGGGAGTGTGTGATCGCGGGGAGGAGTGTGTGATCGCGGGGGGAGTCGGTTATCGCGGAGGGCGGAGTTTGTGATCGCGGTGGGGGAGTGTGTGATCGCGGGGAGGAGTGTGTGATCGCGGGGGGGAGTGTGTGAACGCGGGGGGAATCTGTGATCACGGGGGGAGTCGGTGATCGCGGGGGGGGAGTGTGTGATCGTGGTGGGGGAGTGTGTGATCGTGGTGGGGGAGTGTGTGATCGCGGGAAGGAGTGTGTGATCGCGGGGGGGAGTGTGTGATCGCGGGGGGGGAGTGTGTGAACGCGGGGGGGGGGAGTGTGTGATCGCGGGGGGGTAGTGTGTGATCGCGGGTGGAGTGTGTAATCGTGGGGGGAGTCAGAGATCGTGGGGGTAGTCTGTGATTGCCGGGGGGGGTTCGTTCATCGCGGGAGGAGTCGGTGGTCGCGGGTGGAGTTTGTGATCGCGGCGGGAGTCGGTGATCGCGGGGGGAGTCGGTGATCGCGGGGAGGAGTGTGTGATCGTGGGGGGAGTTGGTGATCGCCACGGGAGTCGGTGATCGCGGCGGGAGTCGGTGATCGCGGAAGGAGTCGGTGTTCGCGGGGGGATTGTCTGATCGCGGGGGGTATGTCTGATCGCGGGGGGAGTCTGTGATCGCGGGGAGAGTCGATGATCGCAGGGGGAGCCGGTGTTCACGGCGGGAGTCGGTGTTCGCGGGGGGAATGTCTGATCGCGGGGGGAGTCGATGATCGTGGGGGAATGTCTGATTGCGGGGGGAGTGTCTGATCGCGGGGGGAGTTGGTTATCGCGTGGGGGGTAGTGTGTGATCGCGGTGGGGGAGTGTGTGATCGCGGGGGGAGTGTCTGATCGCGGGGGAGTGGGTGATCGCGGGGGGAGTCCGTGTTCGCGGGGGGAGTGTGTGATCGCGGGCGGAGTGTTTGATCGCGGGGGAGGAGTCGCTGATCGTGGGGGGAATGTCTGATTGCGGGGGGAGTGTCTGATCGCGGGGGGAGTTGGTTATCGCGGGGGGGGTAGTGTGTGATCGCGGTGGGGGAGTGTGTGATCGCGGAGGGAGTGTCTGATCGCGGGGGAGTGGGTGATCGCGGGGGGAGTCCGTGTTCGCGGGGGGTGTGTGTGATCGCGGGCGGAGTGTGTGATCGCGGGGGAGGAGTCGCTGATCGCGGGGGGAGTGTGAGATCGCGCGGGGAGTTTGTGATCGCGGGGGGGAGTCGCTGATCGCGGGGGCAGTCTGTAATCGCAGGGGGGAGTGTGTGATCGCGGCGGGAGTGTGTGAACGCGGCAGGAGTGTGTGATCGCGACGGGAGTGTATGATCGCGGGGGGAGTCGGTGATCGCAGGGGGAGTCGGTGATCGCGGGCGGAGTCGGTGATCGCGGGGGGAGTTAGTGATCGCGGGGGGAGTCTGTGATTGCGGCGGGAGTCGGTGTTCGCCGGGGGAATATCTGATCGTGCGGGGAGTTTGTGATCGCGGGGGGAGTTTGTGATCGCGGGGGGAGTTTGTGATCGCGGGGGGAGTTTGTGATCGCGGGGGGAGTTTGTGATCGCGGGGGAAGTTTGTGATCGTAGGGGAGTTTGTGATCGCGAGGAGGAGTGTGCGATCGCGGGGGGAGTCGGTGATCGTGGGGGAGTGTGTGATCGCGGGGGGAGTCGGTGATCGCGGGCGGAGTCTGTGATCGCGGGGGGAGTCTGTGATTGCGGGGGGGGTTCGGTGATCGCGGGGGGAGTCGGTGGTCACGGGGGGAGTCGGTGATCGCGGCGGGTGTCAGTGTACGTGGAGGGAATGTCTGATCGCGGGGGTGTGTCTGATCGCGGGGGGAGTCGGTGATCGCAGGGGGAGCCGGTGATCGCAGGGAGGAGTCGGTGATCGCGATGGGTGTTTGTGATCGCAGGGGAGTTTGTGATCGCGAGGAAGAGTGTGTGATCATGAGGGGGAGTGTGTGATCGCGGGGAGGAGTGTATGATCACGGGGGGAGTGTGTGATCGCGGGGAGGAGTGTGTGATCGCGGGGGGAGTCGGTGATCGTGGGGGAGTGTGTGATTGCGGGGGGAGTCGGTGTTCACGGGGGGAGTGTGTGATCACGGGGGGAGTGTGTGATCGCGGGGGGGAATCGCTGATCGTGGGGGGGGAGTCGCTGATCGCGGGGGGAGCCGGTGATTGCGGCGGGAGTCGGTGTTCGCCGGGGGAATATCTGATCGTGCGGGGAGTTTGTGATCGCGGGGGGAGTTTGTGATCGCGGGGGGAGTTTGTGATCGCGGGGGGAGTTTGTGATCGCGGGGGGAGTTTGTGATCGCGGGGGAAGTTTGTGATCGTAGGGGAGTTTGTGATCGCGAGGAGGAGTGTGCGATCGCGGGGGGAGTCGGTGATCGTGGGGGAGTGTGTGATCGCGGGGGGAGTCGGTGATCGCGGGCGGAGTCTGTGATCGCGGGGGGAGTCTGTGATTGCGGGGGGGGTTCGGTGATCGCGGGGGGAGTCGGTGGTCACGGGGGGAGTCGGTGATCGCGGCGGGTGTCAGTGTACGTGGAGGGAATGTCTGATCGCGGGGGGTGTGTCTGATCGCGGGGGGAGTCGGTGATCGCAGGGGGAGCCGGTGATCGCAGGGAGGAGTCGGTGATCGCGATGGGTGTTTGTGATCGCAGGGGAGTTTGTGATCGCGAGGAAGAGTGTGTGATCATGAGGGGGAGTGTGTGATCGCGGGGAGGAGTGTATGATCACGGGGGGAGTGTGTGATCGCGGGGAGGAGTGTGTGATCGCGGGGGGAGTCGGTGATCGTGGGGGAGTGTGTGATTGCGGGGGGAGTCGGTGTTCACGGGGGGAGTGTGTGATCGCGGGGGGAGTGTGTGATCGCGGGGGGGAATCGCTGATCGTGGGGGGAGAGTCGCTGATCGCGGGTGGAGTGTGAGAGCGCGCGGGGAGTCTGTGATCGCGGGGGGAGAGTGTGATCGCGGGGGGGAGTCGCTGATCGCAGGGGCAGGCTGTGATCGCGGGGGGGAGTGTGTGATCGCGGCGGGAGTGTGTGATCGCGGGGGCTAGTCGGTGCTCGCGGGGGGAGTCGGTGATCGCGGCGGGCGTGTGTGATCGCGGCGGGCGTATGTGATCGCGGCGGGAGTCGGTGATCGCGGGGGGAGTCGGTGATCGCGGGGGGAGTCGGTGATCGCGGGGGGAGTCGGTGATCGCGGGGGGTGTCGGTGATCGCAGGGGAGTCGGTGATCGCAGGAAGGAGTCGATGACCGCGGGGGGAGTTTGTGATCGCGGGGGGAGTTTGTGATCGTAGGGGAGTTTGTGATCGCGAGGAGGAGTGTGCGATCGCGGGGGGAGTCGGTGATCGTGGGGGAGTGTGTGATCGCGGGGGGAGTCGGTGTTCACGGGGGGAGTGTGTGATCGCTGGGGGAGTGTGTGATCGCGGGGGGAGAGTGTGATCGCGGGGGGAGTCGGTGATCGCGGGGGCTGTGTGTGATCGCGGGGGGAGTCTGTGATCGTGGGGGGAGTCGGTGATCGCGGCGGGAGTTGGTGATCGCGGCGAGAGTCGGTGTTCGCGGGAGCAATGTCTGATCGAGGGGGGAGTATGTGATCGCGGGGGGAGTCGGTTATCGCGCGGGGGGTAGTGTGTGATCGCGGTGGGGGAGTGTGTGATCGCGGGGGGAGTGTGTGATCGCGGGGGGAGTGTCTGATCGCTGGGGGAGTTTGTGATCGCGGGGGGAGTGTGTGATAGCGGGGGGAGTCGGTGATCGTGGAGGGAGTGGGTGATCGCGGGGGGATTCGGTGATCGCGGGGAGGAGTGTGTGATCGCGGGGGAAGTCGGTGATCGCGGGGGGAGTCGGTGATCGCGGGGAGGAGTGTGTGATCGCGGGGGGGGAGTGTGTGAACGCGGGGGGAGTCTGTGATCATGGGGGGAGTCGGTGTTCACGGGGGGAGTGTGTGATCGCGGGGGGAGTGTGTGATCGCGGGGAGGAGTGTGTGATCGCGGGGGGAGTCGGTGATCGCGTGGGGAGTCGGTGATCGCGGGGAGGAGTGTGTGATCGCGGGGGAAGTCAGTGATCGCGGGAGGTGTCGGTGATCATGGGGAGGAGTGTGTGATCGCGGGGGAAGTCGGTGATCGTGGGGGGAGTCTGTGATCGCGGGGGGAGTCGGTAATCGCGGGCGGAATCTGTGACCGCGGGGGGAGTCAGTGATCACGGGGGGAGTCTGTGATTGCGGGGGGGGTTCGGTGGTGGCGGGGGGAGTCGGTGGTTGCGGGGGGAGTCGGTGATCGCGGCGGGAGTCGGTGATCGCGGCGGGAGTCGGTGTACGTGGAGGGAATGATTGATCGCGGGGGGTGTGTCTGATCGCGGGGGAGTCTGTGATCGCGGGGGGAGTCGGTGATCGCAGGAAGGAGTCGATGATCGCGGGGGGAGTTTGTGATCGCGGGGGGAGTTTGTGATCGCGGGGGGAGTTTGTGATCGCAGGGGAGTTTGTGATCGCGAGGAGGAGTGTGTGATCGCGGGGGGAGTCGGTGATCGTGGGGGAGTGTGTGATCGCGGGGGGAGTCGGTGTTCACGGGGGGAGTGTGTGATCGCTGGGGGAGTGTGTGATCGCGGGGGGAGAGTGTGATCGCGGGCGGAGTCGGTGATCGCGGGGGCTGTGTGTGATCGCGGGGGGAGTCGGTGATTGTGGGGGGAGTCGGTGATCGCGGCGGGAGTTGGTGATCGCGGCGAGAGTCGGTGTTCGCGGGGGCAATGTCTGATCGCGGGGGGTGTCTCTGATCGCGGGGGGAGTCTGTGATCGCGGGGGGAGTCGGTAATCGCAGGGGGAGCCGGTGATCGCGGCGGGAGTCAGTGTTCGCGCGGGGAATGTCTGATCGCGGGAGGAGTCGATGATCGTGGGGGGAATGTCTGATTGCGGGGGGAGTGTCTGATCGCGGGGGGAGTCGGTTATCGCGGGGGGGGTAGTGTGTGATCGCGGTGGGGGAGTGTGTGATCGCGGGGGGAGTGTCTGATCGCGGGGGGAGTGTCTGATCGCTGGGGGAGTTTGTGATCGCGGGGGGAGTGTGTGATAGCGGGGGGAGTCAGTGATCGTGGAGGGAGTGGGTGATCGCGGGGGGATTCGGTGATCGCGGGGAGGAGTGTGTGATCGTGGGGGAAGTCGGTGATCGCGGGGGGAGTCTGTGATCGCGGGGAGGAGTGTGTGATCGCGGGGGGGGGAGTGTGTGAATGCGGGGGGAGTCTGTGATCATGGGGGGAGTCGGTGTTCACGGGGGGAATGTGTGATCGCGGGGGGAGTGTGTGATCGCGGGGAGGAGTGTGTGATCGCGGGGGGAGTCGGTGATCGCGTGGGGAGTCGGTGATCGCGGGGAGGAGTGTGTGATCGCGGGGGAAGTCCGTGATCGCGGGAGGAGTCGGTGATCGCGGGGAGGAGTGTGTGATCGCGGGGGAAGTCGGTGATCGTGGGGGGAGTCTGTGATTGCGGGGGAAGTCGGTAATCGCAGGGGGAGCCGGTGATCGCGTCGGGAGTCGGTGTTCGCGCGGGGAATGTCTGATCGCGGGAGGAGTGTCTGATCGCGGGGGGAGTCGGTTATCGCCGGGGGGGGAGTGTGTGATCGCGGTGGGGGAGTGTGTGATCGCGGGGAGGAGTGTGTGATCACGGGGGGAGTCGGTTATCGCGGGGGGCGGAGTGTGTGATCGCGGTGGGGGAGTGTGTGATCGCGGGGAGGAGTGTGTGATCGCGGGGGGGAGTGTGTGAACGCGGGGGGAGTCTGTGATCACGGGGGGAGTCGGTGATCGCGGGGGGGGGAGTGTGTGATCGTGGTGGGGGAGTGTGTGATCGCGGGAAGGAGTGTGTGATCGCGGGGGGGGAGTGTGTGAACGCGGGGGGTGAGTGTGTGATCGCGGGGGGAGTGTGTGAACGCGGGGGGGGAGTGTGTGATCGCGGGGGGGGAGTGTGTGAACGCCGGGGGGGAGTGGGTGATCGCGGGGGGGGTAGTGTGTGATCGCGGGTGGAGTGTGTAATCGCGGGGGGAGTGTGTAATCGCGGGGGGAGTGTCTGATCGCGGGGGGAGTCCGTGTTCGCTGGGGGAGTGTGTGATCGCGGGCGGAGTGTGTGATCGCGGGGGAGGAGTCGCTGATCGCGGGGGGAGTGTGAGATCGCGCGGGGAGTTTGTGATCGCGGGGGGAGAGTGTGATCGCGGGGGGATTCGCTGATCGCGGGGGCAGTCTGTAATCGCAGGGCGGAGTGTGTGATCGCGGCGGGAGTGTGTGAACGCGGCGGGAGTGTGTGATCGCGACGGGAGTGTGTGATCGCGGGGGGAGTCGGTGATCGTGGAGGGAGTGGGTGATCGCGGGGGGATTCGGTGATCGCGGGGAGGAGTGTGTGATCGCGGGGGAAGTCGGTGATCGCGGGGGGAGTCGGTAATCGTGGGGAGGAGTGTGTGATCGCGGGGGGGGGAAGTGTGTGAACGCGGGGGGAGTCTGTGATCATGGGGGGAGTCGGTGTTCACGGGGGGAGTGTGTGATCGCGGGGGGAGCGTGTGATCGCGGGGAGGAGTGTGTGATCGCGGGGGGAGTCGGTGATCGCGTGGGGAGTCGGTGATCGCGGGGAGGAGTGTGTGATCGCGGGGGAAGTCAGTGATCGCAGGAGGAGTCGGTGATCGCGGGGAGGAGTGTGTGATCGCGGGGGAAGTCGGTGATCGTGGGGGGAGTCTGTGATCGCGGGGGGAGTCGGTAATCGCAGGGGGAGCCGGTGATCGCGGCGGGAGTCGGTGTTCGCGCGGGGAATGTCTGTTCGCGGGAGGAGTGTCTGATCGCGGGGGGAGTCGGTTATCGCGGGGGGGGGGAGTGTGTGATTGCGGTGGGGGAGTGTGTGATCGCGGGGAGGAGTGTGTGATCGCGGGGGGAGTCGGTTATCGCGGAGGGCGGAGTGTGTGATCGCGGTGGGGGAGTGTGTGATCGCGGGGAGGAGTGTGTGATCGCGGGGGGGAGTGTGTGAACGCGGGGGGAGTCTGTGATCACGGGGGGAGTCGGTGATCGCGGGGGGGGGAGTGTGTGATCGTGGTGGGGGAGTGTGTGATCGCGGGGAGGAGTGTGTGATCGCGGGGGGGGAGTGTGTGAACGCGGGGGGGGAGTGTGTGAACGCGGGGGGGGAGTGTGTGATCGCGGGGGGGTAGTGTGTGATCGCGGGTGGAGTGTGTAATCGCGGGGGGAGTGTGTAATCGCGGGGGGAGTGTCTGATCGTGGGGGGAGTTTGTGATCGCGAGGGGAGTGAGTGATCGCTGGGGGAGTGTGTGATTGCGGGGGGGGAATGTGTGATCGCGGGGGGAGTCAGAGATCGTGGGGGTAGTCTGTGATTGCCGGGGGGGGTTCGTTCATCGCGGGGGGAGTCGGTGGTCGCGGGTGGAGTTTGTGATCGCGGCGGAAGTCGGTGATCGCGGGGGGAGTCGGTGATCGCGGGGAGGAGTGTGTGATCGTGGGGGGAGTTGGTGATCGCCACGGGAGTCGGTGATCGCGGCGGGAGTCGGTGATCGCGGCCGGAGTCGGTGTTCGCGGGGGGATTGTCTGATCGCTGGGGGTATGTCTGATCGCGGGGGGAGTCTGTGATCGCGGGGAGAGTCGGTGATCGCAGGGGGAGCCGGTGTTCACGGCGGGAGTCGGTGTTCGCGGGGGGAATGTCTGATCGCGGGGGGAGTCGATGATCGTGGGGGGAATGTCTGATTGCGGGGGGAGTGTCTGATCGCGGGGGGAGTCGGTTATCGCGGGGGGGGTAGTGTGTGATCGCGGTGGGGGAGTGTGTGATCGCGGGGGGAGTGTCTGATCGCGGGGGAGTGGGTGATCGCGGGGGGAGTCGGTGATCGCGGGGGGTGTCGGTGATCGCAGGGGAGTCGGTGTTCGCAGGAAGGAGTCGATGATCGCGGGGGGAGTTTGTGATCGCGGGGGGAGTTTGTGATCGCGGGGGGAGTTTGTGATCGCGGGGGGAGTTTGTGATCGCGGGGGAAGTTTGTGATCGTAGGGGAGTTTGTGATCGCGAGGAGGAGTGTGCGATCGCGGGGGGAGTCGGTGATCGTGGGGGAGTGTGTGATCGCGGGGGGAGTCGGTGATCGCGGGCGGAGTCTGTGATCGCGGGGGGAGTCTGTGATTGCGGGGGGGGGTTCGGTGATCGCGGCGGGAGTCGGTGGTCACGGGGGGAGTCGGTGATCGCGGCGGGTGTCAGTGTACGTGGAGGGAATGTCTGATCGCGGGGGGTGTGTCTGATCGCGGGGGCAGTCGGTGATCGCAGGGGGAGCCGGTGATCGCAGGGAGGAGTCGGTGATCGCGAGGGGAGTTTGTGATCGCAGGGGAGTTTGTGATCGCGAGGAAGAGTGTGTGATCATGAGGGGGAGTGTGTGATCGCGGGGAGGAGTGTATGATCACGGGGGGAGTGTGTGATCGCGGGGGGGGGGGAGTGGGTGATCGCGGTGGGGGAGTGTGTGATCGCGGGGAGGAGTGTGTGATCACGGGGGGAGTCGGTTATCGCGGGGGGCGGAGTGTGTGATCGCGGTGGGGGAGTGTGTGATCGCGGGGAGGAGTGTGTGATCGCGGGGGGGAGTGTGTGAACGCGGGGGGAGTCTGTGATCACGGGGGGAGTCGGTGATCGCGGGGGGGGGAGTGTGTGATCGTGGTGGGGGAGTGTGTGATCGCGGGAAGGAGTGTGTGATCGCGGGGGGGGAGTGTGTGAACGCGGGGGGTGAGTGTGTGATCGCGGGGGGAGTGTGTGAACGCGGGGGGGGAGTGTGTGATCGCGGGGGGGGAGTGTGTGAACGCCGGGGGGGAGTGGGTGATCGCGGGGGGGGTAGTGTGTGATCGCGGGTGGAGTGTGTAATCGCGGGGGGAGTGTGTAATCGCGGGGGGAGTGTCTGATCGCGGGGGGAGTCCGTGTTCGCTGGGGGAGTGTGTGATCGCGGGCGGAGTGTGTGATCGCGGGGGAGGAGTCGCTGATCGCGGGGGGAGTGTGAGATCGCGCGGGGAGTTTGTGATCGCGGGGGGAGAGTGTGATCGCGGGGGGATTCGCTGATCGCGGGGGCAGTCTGTAATCGCAGGGCGGAGTGTGTGATCGCGACGGGAGTGTGTGATCGCGGGGGGAGTCGGTGATCGTGGAGGGAGTGGGTGATCGCGGGGGGATTCGGTGATCGCGGGGAGGAGTGTGTGATCGCGGGGGAAGTCGGTGATCGCGGGGGGAGTCGGTAATCGTGGGGAGGAGTGTGTGATCGCGGGGGGGGGAAGTGTGTGAACGCGGGGGGAGTCTGTGATCATGGGGGGAGTCGGTGTTCACGGGGGGAGTGTGTGATCGCGGGGGGAGCGTGTGATCGCGGGGAGGAGTGTGTGATCGCGGGGGGAGTCGGTGATCGCGTGGGGAGTCGGTGATCGCGGGGAGGAGTGTGTGATCGCGGGGGAAGTCAGTGATCGCGGGAGGAGTCGGTGATCGCGGGGAGGAGTGTGTGATCGCGGGGGAAGTCGGTGATCGTGGGGGGAGTCTGTGATCGCGGGGGGAGTCGGTAATCGCAGGGGGAGCCGGTGATCGCGGCGGGAGTCGGTGTTCGCGCAGGGAATGTCTGTTCGCGGGAGGAGTGTCTGATCGCGGGGGGAGTCGGTTATCGCGTGGGGGGGGAGTGTGTGATTGCGGTGGGGGAGTGTGTGATCGCGGGGAGGAGTGTGTGATCGCGGGGGGAGTCGGTTATCGCGGAGGGCGGAGTGTGTGATCGCGGTGGGGGAGTGTGTGATCGCGGGGAGGAGTGTGTGATCGCGGGGGGGAGTGTGTGAACGCGGGGGGAGTCTGTGATCACGGGGGGAGTCGGTGATCGCGGGGGGGGGGGAGTGTGTGATCGTGGTGGGGGAGTGTGTGATCGCGGGGAGGAGTGTGTGATCGCGGGGGGGGAGTGTGTGAACGCGGGGGGGGAGTGTGTGAACGCGGGGGGGGAGTGTGTGATCGCGGGGGGGTAGTGTGTGATCGCGGGTGGAGTGTGTAATCGCGGGGGGAGTGTGTAATCGCGGGGGGAGTGTCTGATCGTGGGGGGAGTTTGTGATCGCGAGGGGAGTGAGTGATCGCGGGGGGAGTGTGTGATTGCGGGGGGGGAATGTGTGATCGCGGGGGGAGTCAGAGATCGTGGGGGTAGTCTGTGATTGCCGGGGGGGTTCGTTCATCGCGGGGGGAGTCGGTGGTCGCGGGTGGAGTTTGTGATCGCGGCGGAAGTCGGTGATCGCGGGGGGAGTCGGTGATCGCGGGGAGGAGTGTGTGATCGTGGGGGAGTTGGTGATCGCCACGGGAGTCGGTGATCGAGGCGGGAGTCGGTGATCGCGGCCGGAGTCGGTGTTCGCGGGGGGATTGTCTGATCGCTGGGGGTATGTCTGATCGCGGGGGGAGTCTGTGATCGCGGGGAGAGTCGGTGATCGCAGGGGGAGCCGGTGTTCACGGCGGGAGTCGGTGTTCGCGGGGGAATGTCTGATCGCGGGGGGAGTCGATGATCGTGGGGGGAATGTCTGATTGCGGGGGGAGTGTCTGATCGCGGGGGGAGTCGGTTATCGCGGGGGGGGTAGTGTGTGATCGCGGTGGGGAGTGTGTGATCGCGGGGGAGTGTCTGATCGCGGGGGAGTGGGTGATCGCGGGGGGAGTCGGTGATCGCGGGGGGTGTCGGTGATCGCAGGGGAGTCGGTGTTCGCAGGAAGGAGTCGATGATCGCGGGGGGAGTTTGTGATCGCGGGGGGAGTTTGTGATCGCGGGGGGAGTTTGTGATCGCGGGGGGAGTTTGTGATCGCGGGGGAAGTTTGTGATCGTAGGGGAGTTTGTGATCGCGAGGAGGAGTGTGCGATCGCGGGGGGAGTCGGTGATCGTGGGGGAGTGTGTGATCGCGGGGGGAGTCGGTGATCGCGGGGGGAGTTTGTGATCGCGGGGGGAGTTTGTGATCGCGGGGGAAGTTTGTGATCGTAGGGGAGTTTGTGATCGCGAGGAGGAGTGTGCGATCGCGGGGGGAGTCGGTGATCGTGGGGGAGTGTGTGATCGCGGGGGGAGTCGGTGATCGCGGGCGGAGTCTGTGATCGCGGGGGGAGTCTGTGATTGCGGGGGGGGGTTCGGTGATCGCGGCGGGAGTCGGTGGTCACGGGGGGAGTCGGTGATCGCGGCGGGTGTCAGTGTACGTGGAGGGAATGTCTGATCGCGGGGGGTGTGTCTGATCGCGGGGGCAGTCGGTGATCGCAGGGGGAGCCGGTGATCGCAGGGAGGAGTCGGTGATCGCGAGGGGAGTTTGTGATCGCAGGGGAGTTTGTGATCGCGAGGAAGAGTGTGTGATCATGAGGGGGAGTGTGTGATCGCGGGGAGGAGTGTATGATCACGGGGGGAGTGTGTGATCGCGGGGGGAGTGTGTGATCGCGGGGGGGGATTCGCTGATCGTTGGGGGGGAGTCGCTGATCGCGGGTGGAGTTTGTGATCGCGGGGGGAGTCGGTAATCGCAGGGAGGAGTGTGTGATCGCAGGGAGGAGTGTGTGATCGCGGGGGAAGTCGGTGATCGCGGGGGGAGTCGGTGATCGCGGGGAGGAGTGTGTGATCGCGGGGGAAGTCGGTGATCGTGGGGGGAGTCTGTGATCGCGGGGGGAGTCGGTAATCGCAGGGGGAGCCGGTGATCGCGGCGGGAGTCGGTGTTCGCGCGGGGAATGTCTGATCACGGGAGGAGTGTCTGATCGCGGGGGGAGTCGGTGATCGCGGGGGGGGGAGTGTGTGATCGCGGTGGGGGAGTGTGTGATCGCGGGGAGGAGTGTGTGATCGCGGGGGGAGTCGGTTATCGCGGGAGGCGCAGTGTGTGATCGCGGTGGGGGAGTGTGTGATCGCGGGGAGGAGTGTGTGATCGCGGGGGGGAGTGTGTGAACGCGGGGGGAGTCTGTGATCACGGGGGGAGTCGGTGATCGCGGGGGGGGGAGTGTGTGATCGTGGTGGGGGAGTGTGTGATCGCGGGGAGTAGTGTGTGATCGCGGGGGGGGAGTGTGTGAACGCGGGGGGGAGTGTGTGATCGCGGGGGGGTAGTGTGTTATCGCGGGTGGAGTGTGTAATCGCGGGGGGAGTGTGTAATCGCGGGGGGAGTGTCTGATCGCGGGGGGAGTTTGTGGTCGCGAGGGGAGTGAGTGATCGCGGGGGGAGTGTGTGATTGCGGGGGGGGAATGTGTGATCGCGGGGGGAGTCAGAGATCGTGGGGGTAGTCTGTGATTGCCGGGGGGGGTTCGTTCATCGCGGGGGGAGTCGGTGGTCGCGGGTGGAGTTTGTGATCGCGGCGGGAGTCGGTGATCGCGGGGGGAGTCGGTGATCGCGGGGAGGAGTGTGTGATCGTGGGGGGAGTTGGTGATCGCCACGGGAGTCGGTGATCGCGGTGGGAGTCGGTGATCGCGGCCGGAGTCGGTGTTCGCGGGGGGATTGTCTGATCGCTGGGGGTATGTCTGATCGCGGGGGGAGTCTGTGATCGCGGGGAGAGTCGGTGATCGCAGGGGGAGCCGGTGTTCACGGCGGGAGTCGGTGTTCGCGGGGGGAATGTCTGATCGCGGGGGGAGTCGATGATCGTGGGGGGAATGTCTGATTGCGGGGGGAGTGTCTGATCGCGGGGGGAGTCGGTTATCGCGGGGGGGGTAGTGTGTGATCGCGGTGGGGGAGTGTGTGATCGCGGGGGGAGTGTCTGATCGCGGGGGAGTGGGTGATCGCGGGGGGAGTCGGTGATCGCGGGGGGTGTCGGTGATCGCAGGGGAGTCGGTGATCGCAGGAAGGAGTCGATGATCGCGGGGGGAGTTTGTGATCGCGGGGGGAGTTTGTGATCGCGGGGGAAGTTTGTGATCGTAGGGGAGTTTGTGATCGCGAGGAGGAGTGTGCGATCGCGGGGGGAGTCGGTGATCGTGGGGGAGTGTGTGATCGCGGGGGGAGTCGGTGATCGCGTGCGGAGTCTGTGATCGCGGGGGGAGTCTGTGATTGCGGGGGGGGGTTCGGTGATCGCGGCGGGAGTCGGTGGTCACGGGGGGAGTCGGTGATCGCGGCGGGTGTCAGTGTACGTGGAGGGAATGTCTGATCGCGGGGGGTGTGTCTGATCGCGGGGGGAGTCGGTGATCGCAGGGGGAGCCGGTGATCGCAGGGAGGAGTCGGTGATCGCGAGGGGAGTTTGTGATCGCAGGGGAGTTTGTGATCGCGAGGAAGAGTGTGTGATCATGAGGGGGAGTGTGTGATCGCGGGGAGGAGTGTATGATCACGGGGGGAGTGTGTGATCGCGGGGGGAGTGTGTGATCGCGGGGGGGGATTCGCTGATCGTTGGGGGGGAGTCGCTGATCGCGGGTGGAGTGTGAGAGCGCGGGGGGAGTCTGTGATCGCGGGGGGAGAGTGTGATCGCGGGGGGGAGTCGCTGATCGCAGGGGCAGGCTGTGATCGCGGGGGGGAGTGTGTGATCGCGGCGGGAGTGTGTGATCGCGGGGGGAGTCGGTGCTCGCGGGGGGAGTCGGTGATCGCGGCGGGCGTGTGTGATCGCGGCGGGCGTGTGTGATCGCGGCGGGAGTCGGTGATCGCGGGGGGAGTCGGTGATCGCGGGGGGAGTCGGTGATCGCGGGGGAAGTCGGTAATCGCGGGCGGAATCTGTGACCGCGGGGGGAGTCAGTGATCACGGGGGGAGTCTGTGATTGCGGGGGGGGTTCGGTGGTGGCGGGGGGAGTCGGTGGTCGCGGGGGGAGTCGGTGATCGCGGCGGGAGTCGGTGATCGCGGCGGGAGTCGGTGTACGTGGAGGGAATGATTGATCGCGGGGGGTGTGTCTAATCGCGGGGGAGTCTGTGATCGCGGGGGGAGTCGGTGATCGCAGGGAGGAGTGTGTGATCGCGGGGAGGAGTGTGTGATCGCGGGGGAAGTCGGTGATCGCGGGGGGAGTCGGTAATCGCAGGGAGGAGTGTGTGATCGCGGGGAGGAGTGTGTGATCGCGGGGGAAGTCGGTGATCGTGGGGGGAGTCTGTGATCGCGGGGGGAGTCGGTAATCGCAGGGGGAGCCGGTGATCGCGGCGGGAGTCGGTGTTCGCGCGGGGAATGTCTGATCACGGGAGGAGTGTCTGATCGCGGGGGGAGTCGGTGATCGCGGGGGGGGGGAGTGTGTGATCGCGGTGGGGGAGTGTGTGATCGCGGGGAGGAGTGTGTGATCGCGGGGGGAGTCGGTTATCGCGGGGGGCGCAGTGTGTGATCGCGGTGGGGGAGTGTGTGATCGCGGGGAGGAGTGTGTGATCGCGGGGGGGAGTGTGTGAACGCGGGGGGAGTCTGTGATCACGGGGGGAGTCGGTGATCGCTGGGGGGGGGAGTGTGTGATCGTGGTGGGGGAGTATGTGATCGCGGGGAGGAGTGTGTGATCGCCGGGGGGGAGTGTGTGAACGCGGGGGGGGGAGTGTGTGATCGCGGGGGGAGTGTGTAATCGCGGGGGGAGTGTCTGATCGCGGGGGGAGTTTGTGATCGCGAGGGGAGTGAGTGATCGCGGGGGGAGTGTGTGATTGCGGGGGGGGAGTGTGTGATCGCGGGGGGAGTCAGAGATCGTGGGGGTAGTCTGTGATTGCGGGGGGAGTCGGTGATCGCAGGGAGGAGTGTGTGATCGTGGGGGGAGTTGGTGATCGCCACGGGAGTCGGTGATCGCGGCAGGAGTCGGTGATCGCGGCCAGAGTCGGTGTTCGCGGGGGGATTGTCTGATCGCGGGGGGTATGTCTGATCGCGGGGGGAGTCTGTGATCGCGGGGAGAGTCGGTGATCGCAGGGGGAGCCGGTGTTCACGACGGGAGTCGGTGTTCGCGGGGGGAGTGTCTGATCGCGGGGGGAGTCGGTTATCGCCTGGGGGATAGTGTGTGATCGTGGTGGGGGAGTGTGTGATCGCGGGGGGAGTGTCTGATCGCGGGGGAGTGGGTGATCGCGGGGGGAGTCCGTGTTCACGGGGGGAGTGTGTGATCGTGGGCGGAGTGTGTGATCGCGGGGGAGGAGTCGCTGATCGCGGGGGGAGTGTGAGATCGCGCGGGGAGTTTGTGATCGCGGGGGGAGAGTGTGATCGCGGGGGGGAGTCGCTGATCGCGGGGGCAGTCTGTAATCGCGGGGGGAAGTGTGTGATCGCGGCGGGAGTGTGTGATCGCGGCGGGAGTGTGTGATCGCGACGGGAGTGTGTGATCGCGACGGGAGTGTGTGATCGCGACGGGAGTGTGTGATCGCGGGGGGAGTTAGTGATCGCGGGGGGAGTCTGTGATTGCGGGGGGGGTTCGGTGATCGCGGGGGGAGTCAGTGGTCACGGGGGGAGTCGGTGATCGCGGTGGGAGTCGGTGATCGCGGCGGGAGTCAGTGTACGTGGAGGGAATGTCTGATCGCGGGGGGTGTGTCTGATCGCGGGGGGAGTCGGTGATCGCAGGGGGAGCCGGTGATCGCAGGGAGAAGTCGGTGATCGCGGGGGGAGTTTGTGATCGCGGGGGGAGTTTGTGATCGCAGGGGAGTTTGTGATCGCGAGGAAGAGTGTGTGATCATGAGGGGGAGTGTGTGATCGCGGGGAGGAGTGTATGATCACGGGGAGAGTGTGTGATCGCGGGGAGGAGTGTGTGATCGCGGGGGGAGTCGGTGATCGTGGGGGAGTGTGTGATTGCGGGGGAAGTCGGTGTTCACGGGGGGAGTGTGTGATCGCGGGGAGGAGTGTGTGATCGCGGGGAGGAGTGTGTGATCACGTGGGGAGTCGGTGATCGCGGTGAGGAGTGTGTGATCGCGGGGGAAGTCGGTGATCGCGGGGGGAGTCGGTAATCGCGGGGAGGAGTGTGTGATCGCAGGGGAAGTCGGTGATCGCGGGGGGAGTCGGTGATCACGGGGGGAGTGTGTGATCGCGGGGGAGTGTGTGATTGCGGGGAGGAGTGTGTGATCGCGGGGGACGTCGGTGATCGCGGGGGGAGTCGGTGATCGCGGGGAGGAGTGTGTGATCGCGGGGGAAGTCGGTGATCGCGGGGGGAGTCGGTGATCGCGGGGAGGAGTGTGTGATCGCAGGGGAAGTCGGTGATCGTGGGGGGAGTCTGTGATCGCGGGGGGAGTCGGTAATCGCAGGGGGAGCCGGTGATCGCGGCGGGAGTCGGTGTTCGCGCGGGGAATGTCTGATCACGGGAGGAGTGTCTGATCGCGGGGGGAGTCGGTGATCGCAGGGGGAGCCGGTGTTCACGGCAGGAGTCGGTGTTCGCGGGGGGAGTGTCTGATCGCGGGGGGAGTCGGTTATCGCCTGGGGGATAGTGTGTGATCGCGGTGGGGGAGTGTGTGATCGCGGGGGGAGTGTCTGATCGCGGGGGAGTGGGTGATCGCGGGGGGAGTCCGTGTTCGCGGGGGGAGTGTGTGATCGCGGGCGGAGTGTGTGATCGCGGGGGAGGAGTCGCTGATCGCGGGGGGAGTGTGAGATCGCGCGGGGAGTTTGTGATCGCGGGGGGAGAGTGTGATCGCGGCAGGGAGTCGCTGATCGCGGGGGCAGTCTGTAATCGCGGGGGGAAGTGTGTGATCGCGGCGGGAGTGTGTGATCGCGACGGGAGTGTGTGATCGCGACGGGAGTGTGTGATCGCGGGGGAAGTCGGTGATCGCGGGCGGAGTCTGTGATCGCGGGGGGAGTAAGTGATCGCGGGGGGAGTCTGTGATCGCGGGGGGAGTCGGTGGTCACGGGGGGAGTCGGTGATCGCGGCGGGAGTCGGTGATCGCGGCGGGTGTCAGTGTACGTGGAGGGAATGTCTGATCGCGGGGGGTGTGTCTGATCGCGGGGGGAGTCGTTGATCGCAGGGGGAGCCGGTGATCGCAGGGAGAAGTCGGTGATCGCGGGGGGAGTTTGTGATCGCAGGGGAGTTTGTGATCGCGAGGAAGAGTGTGTGATCATGAGGGGGAGTGTGTGATCGCAGGGAGTAGTGTATGATCACGGGGGTAGTGTGTGATTGCGGGGGGAGTGTGTGATCGCGGGGGGGAATCGCTGATCGTGGGGGGGGAGTCGCTGATCGCGGGTGGAGTGTAAGAGCGCGCGGGGAATCTGTGATCGCGGGGGGAGAGTGTGATCGCGGGGGGGAGTCGCTGATCGCAGGGGCAGGCTGTGATCGCGGGGGGGAGTGTGTGATCGCGGGGGGAGTCGGTGATCGCGGGGGGAGTCGGTGATCGCGGGGGGAGTCGGTGATCGCGGGCGGAATCTGTGACCGCGGGGGGAGTCAGTGATCGCGGGGGGAGTCTGTGATTGCGGGGGGGGTTCGGTGGTCGCGGGGGGAGTCGGTGATCGCGGGGGAGTGTGACATCGCGGGGGGAGTCTGTGATCGCGGGGGGAGAGCGTGATCGCAGGGAGGAGTCGCTGATCGCGGGGGGAGTCTATGATCGCGGGGGGAGTCAGTGATCGCGGGGGCTGTGTGTGATCGCGGGGGGAGTCGGTGATCGTGGGGGGAGTCGGTGATCGCGGCGGGAGTTGGTGATCGCGGCGAGAGTCGGTGTTCGCGGGGGCAATGTCTGATCGCGGGGGGTGTCTCTGATCGCGGGGGGAGTCTGTGATCGCGGGGGGAGCCGGTGATCGCAGGGAGAAGTCGGTGATCGCGGGGGGAGTTTGTGATCGCGGGGGGAGTTTGTGATCGCAGGGGAGTTTGTGATCGCGAGGAAGAGTGTGTGATCATGAGGGGGAGTGTGTGATCGCGGGGAGGAGTGTATGATCACGGGGGGAGTGTGTGATCGCGGGGGGAGTGTGTGATCGCGGGGAGGAGTCAGTGATCGTGGGGGAGTGTGTGATTGCGGGGGGAGTCGGTGTTCACGGGGGGAGTGTGTGATCGCGGGGGGAGTGTGTGATCGCGGGGGGGAATCGCTGATCGTGGGGGGGAGTCGCTGATCGCGGGTGGAGTGTGAGAGCGCGCGGGGAGGCTGTGATCGCGGGGGGAGAGTGTGATCGCGGGGGGGAGTCGTTGATCGCAGGGGCAGGCTGTGATCGCGGGGGGGAGTGTGTGATCGCGGCGGGAGTGTGTGATCGCGGGGGGAGTCGGTGATCGCGGGGGAGTCGGTGATCGCGGGGGGAGTCGGTGATCGCGGCGGGCGTGTGTGATCGCGGCGGGAGTCGGTGATCGCGGGGGGAGGCGGTGATCGCGGGGGGAGTCGGTGATCGCGGGGGGAGTCGGTGATCGCGGGGGGAGTCGATGATCGCGGGCGGAATCTGTGACCGCGGGGGGAGTCAGTGATCGCGGGGGGAGTCTGTGATTGCGGGGGGAGTTCGGTGGTCGCGGGGGGAGTCGGTGGTCGCGGGGGGAGTCGGTGATCGCGGTGGGAGTCGGTGATCGCGGCGGGAGTCGGTGTACGTGGAGGGAATGATTGATCGCGGGGGGTGTGTCTGATCGCGGGGGGAGTCTGTGATCGCGGGGGGAGTCGGTGATCGCAGGGGAGCTGGTGATTGCGGCGGGAGTCGGTGTTCACGGGGGGAATGTCTGATCGTGCGGGGAGTGTCTGATCGCGGGGGGAGTTTGTGATCGCGGGTGGAGTCGGTGATCGCGGGGGGTGTCGGTGATCGCAGGGGAGTCGGTGATCGCAGGAAGGAGTCGATGATCGCGGGGGGAGTTTGTGATCGCTGGGGGAGTTTGTGATCGCGTGGGGAGTTTGTGATCGCAGGGGAGTTTGTGATCGCGAGGAGGAGTGTGTGATCGCGGGGGGAGTCGGTGATCGTGGGGGAGTGTGTGATCGCGGGGGAAGTCGGTGTTCACGGGGGGTGTGTGTGATCGCGGGGGGTGTGTGTGATCGCGGGGGGGGATCGCTGATCGCGGGGCGAGTCTGTGATCGCGGGGGAGTGTGACATCGCGGGGGGAGTCTGTGATCGCGGGGGGAGAGTGTGATCGCGGGGAGGAGTCGCTGATCGCGGGGGGAGTCTATGATCGCGGGGGGAGTCGGTGATCGCGGGGGCTGTGTGTGATCGCGGGGGGAGTCGGTGATCGTGGGGGGAGTCGGTGATCGCGGCGGGAGTTGGTGATCGCGGCGAGAGTTGGTGTTCGCGGGGGCAATGTCTGATCGCTGGGGGTGTCTCTGATCGCGGGGGGAGTCTGTGATCGCGGGGGGAGTCGGTAATCGCAGGGGGAGCCGGTGATCGCGGCGGGAGTCAGTGTTCGTGCGGGGAATGTCTGATCGCAGGAGGAGTGTCTGATCGCGGGGGGAGTCGGTTATCGCGGGGGGGGGAGTGTGTGATCGCGGTGGGGGAGTGTGTGATCGCGGGCAGGAGTGTGTGATCGCGGGGGGAGTCGGTTATCGCGGGGGGGCGGAGTGTGTGATCGCGGTGGGGGAGTGTGTGATCGCGGGGAGGAGTGTGTGATCGCGGGGGGGGAGTGTGTGAACGCGGAGGGAGTGTGTGATCATGGGGGGAGTCGGTGATCGCGGGGGGGGAGTGTGTGATCGTGGTGGGGGAGTGTGTGATCGCGGGGAGGAGTGTGTGATCGCGGGGGGGGGAGTGTGTGAACGCGGGGGGGGTGTGTGTGATCGCGGGGGGGTAGTGTGTGATCGCGGGAGGAGTGTGTAATCGCTGGGGGAATGTGTAATCGGGAGGGGAGTATCTGATCGCGGGGGGAGTTTGTGATCGCGGGGGGAGTTTGTGATCGCGGGGGGAGTGAGTGATCGCGGGGGGAATGTGTGATTGTGGGGGGGGAGTGTGTGATCGCGGGGGGAGTCAGAGATCGTGGGGGTAATCTGTGATTGCCGGGGGGGGTTCGGTCATCGCGGGGGGAGCCGGTGATCGCAGGGAGGAGTCGGTGATCGCGGGGGGAGTTTGTGATCGCGGGGGGAGTTTGTGATCGCAGGGGAGTTTGTGATCGCGAGGAGGAGTGTGTGATCATGAGGGGGAGTGTGTGATCGCGGGGAGGAGTGTATGATCACGGGGGGAGTCGGTGATCGTGGGGGAGTGTGTGATTGCGGGGGGAGTCGGTGTTCACGGGGGGAGTGTGTGATCGCGGGGGGAGTGTGTGATCGCGGGGGGGAATCGCTGATCGTGGGGGGGGAGTCGCTGATCGCGGGTGGAGTGTGAGAGCGCGCGGGGAGTCTGTGATCGCGGGGGGAGAGTGAGATCGCGGGGGGGAGTCGCTGATCGCAGGGGCAGGCTGTGATCGCGGGGGGGAGTGTGTGATCGCGGGGGGAGAGTGTGATCGCGGGGGGGAGTCGCTGATCGCGGGGGCAGTCTGTAATCGCGGGGGGGGAGTGTGTGATCGCGGCGGGAGTGTGTGATCGCGGGGGGAGTCGGTGATCGCGGGCAGAGTCTGTGATCGCGGGGGGAGTTAGTGATCGCGGGGGGAGTCTGTGATTGCGGGGGGGGTTCGGTGATCGCGGGGGGAGTCGGTGGTCACGGGGGGCGTCGGTGATCGCGGCGGGTGTCAGTGTACGTGGAGGGAATGTCTGATCGCGGGGGGTGTGTCTGATCGCGGGGGGAGTCGGTGATCGCAGGGGGAGCCGGTGATCGCAGGGAGGAGTCGGTGATCGCGGGGGGAGTTTGTGATCGCGGGGGGAGTTTGTGATCGCAGGGGAGTTTGTGATCGTGAGGAGGAGTGTGTGATCATGAGGGGGAGTGTGTGATCGCGAGGGGGAGTGTGTGATCGCGGGGAGGAGTGTGTGATCATGAGGGGGAGTGTGTGATCGCAGGGGAGTTTGTGATCGTGAGGAGGAGTGTGTGATCATGAGGGGGAGTGTGTGATCGCGGGGAGGAGTGTATGATCACGGGGGGAGTGTGTGATCGCGAGGAGGAGTGTGTGATCGCAGGGGGAGTCGGTGATCGTGGGGGAGTGTGTTATTGCGCGGGGAGTCGGTGTTCACGGGGGGAATGTGTGATCGCGGGGGGAGTGTGTGATCGCGGGGGGGAATCGCTGATCGTGGGGGGGGAGTCGCTGATCGCGGGTGGAGTGTGAGAGCGCGCGGGGAGTCTGTGATCGCGGGGGGAGAGTGTGATTGCGGGGGGGAGTCACTGATCGCAGGGGCAGGCTGTGATCGCGGGGGGGAGTGTGTGATCGCGGCGGGAGTGTGTGATCGCGGGGGGAGTCGGTGATCGCGGGGGGAGTCGGTGATCGCGGCGGGTGTGTGTGATCGCGGCGGGCGTGTGTGATCGCGGCGGGAGTCGGTGATCGCGGCGAGAGTCGGTGATCGCAGGGAGGAGTGTGTGATTGCGGGGGGAGTGTGTAATCGCGGGGGGAGTGTCTGATCGCGGGGGGAGTTTGTGATCGCGAGGGGAGTGAGTGATCGCGGGGGGAGTGTGTGATTGCGGGGGGGGAGTGTGTGATCGCGGGGGGAGTCAGAGATCGTGGGGGTAGTCTGTGATTGCCGGGGGGGGTTTGGTCATCGCGGAGGGAGTCGGTGGTCGCGGGTGAAGTTTGTGATCGCGGCGGGAGTCGGTGATCGCGGGGAGTCGGTGATCGTGGGCGGAGTCGGTGATCGCAGGGAGGAGTGTGTGACCGTGGGGGGAGTTGGTGATCGCCGCAGGAGTCGGTGTTCCCGGGGGGATTGTCTGATCGCGGGGGGTATGTCTGATCGCGGGGGGAGTCTGTGATCGCGGGGGGAGTCGGTGATCGCAGGGGGAGCCGGTTTTCACGGCGGGAGTCGGTGTTCGCGGGGGGAATGTCTGATCGCGGGGGGAGTCGATGATCGTGGGGGGTATGTCTGATTGCGGGGGGAGTGTCTGATCGCGGGGGGAGTCGGTTATCGCGGGGGGGGTAGTGTGTGATCGCTGGGGGAGTTTGTGATCGCGGGGGGAGTGTGTGATAGCGGGGGAGTCGGTGATCATGGGGGGAGTGGGTGATCGCGGGGGGAGTCCGTGTTCGCGGGGGGAGTGTGTGATCGCGGGGGGAGTGTGTGATCGCGGGGGAGGAGTCGCTGATCGCGGGGGGAGTGTGAGATTGCGCGGAGTGTGTGATCGCGGGGGGAGAGTGTGATCGCGGGGGGGAGTCGCTGATCGCGGGGGCAGTCTGTAATCGTGGGGGGGAGTGTGTGATCGCGGCGGGAGTGTGTGATCGCGACGGGACTGTGTGATCGCGGGGGGAGTCGGTGATCGCGGGCGGAGTCTGTGATCGCGGGGGGAGTTAGTGATCGCGGGGGGAGTCTGTGATTGCGGGGGGAGTCGGTGATCGCGGCGGGAGTCGGTGATCGCGGCGGGAGTCGGTGTACGTGGAGGGAATGATTGATCGCGGGGGGTGTGTCTGATCGCGGGGGGAGTCTGTGATCGCGGGGGGAGTCGGTGATCGCAGGGGGAGCCGGTGATTGCGGCGGGAGTCGGTGTTCGCGGGGGGATGTCTGATCGTGCGGGGAGTGTCTGATCGCGGGGGGAGTCGGTGATCGTGGGGGAGTGTGTGATCGCGGGGGGAGTCGGTGTTCACGGGGGGAGTGTGTGATCGCGGGGGGAGTGTGTGATCGCGGGGGGGAATCGCTGATCGTGGGGGGGGAGTCGCTGATCGCAGGTGGAGTGTGAGAGCGCGCGGGGAGTCTGTGATCGCGGGGGGAGAGTGTGATCGCGGGGGGGAGTCGCTGATCGCAGGGGCAGGCTGTGATCGCGGGGGGGAGTGTGTGATCGCGGCGGGAGTGTGTGATCGCGGGGGGAGTCGGTGATCGCGGGGGGAGTCGGTGATCGCGGGGGGCGTGTGTGATCGCGGCGGGTGTGTGTGATCGCGGCGGGAGTCGGTGATCGCGGGGGGAATCTGTGACCGCGGGGGGAGTCAGTGATCGCGGGGGGAGCCTGTGATTGCGGGGGGTGTTCGGTGGTGGCGGGGGGAGTCGGTGGTCGCGGGGGGAGTCGGTGATTGCGGCGGGAGTCGGTGATCGCGGCGGGAGTCGGTGTACGTGGAGGGAATGATTGATCGCGGGGGGTTTGTCTGATCGCGGGGGGAGTCTGTGATCACGGGGGGAGTTTGTGATCGCAGGGGAGTTTGTGATCGCAAGGAGGAGTGTGTGATCGCGGGGGGAGTCGGTGATCGTGGGGGAGTGTGTGATCGCGGGGGGAGTCGGTGTTCACGGGGGGAGTGTGTGATCGCGGGGGGAGTGTGTGATCGCGGGGGGGAATCGCTGATCGCGGGGCGAGTCTGTGATCGCGGGGGAGTGTGACATCGCGGGGGGAGTCTGTGATCGCGGGGGGAGAGTGTGATCGCGGGAAGGAGTCGCTGATCGTGGGGGGAGTCTATGATCGCGGGGGGAGTCGGTGATCGCGGGGGCTGTGTGTGATCGCGGGGGGAGTCGGTGATCGTGGGGGGAGTCGGTGATCGCGGCGGGAGTTGGTGATCGCGGCGAGAGTCGGTGTTCGCGGGAGCAATGTCTGATCGCGGGGGGTGTCTCTGATCGCGGGGGGAGTTTGTGATCGCGAGGGGAGTGAGTGATCGCGGGGGGAGTGTGTGATTGCGGGGGGCGAGTGTGTGATCGCGGGGGGAGTCAGAGATCGTGGGGGTAGTCTGTGATTGCCGGGGGGGGTTCGTTCATCGTGGGGGGAGTCGGTGGTCGCGGGTGGAGTTTGTGATCGCGGCGGGAGTCGGTGATCGCGGGGAGTCGGTGATCGCGGTGGGGGTTCGGTGATCGCAGGGAGGAGTGTGTGATCGTGGGGGGAGTTGGTGATCGCCACGGGAGTCGGTGTTCGCGGGGGGCATGTCTGATCGCGGGGGGAGTCGATGATCGTGGGGGGAATGTCTGATTGCGGGGGGAGTGTCTGATCGCGGGGGGACTCGGTTATCGCTGGGGGGGTAGTGTGTGATCGTGGTGGGGGAGTGTGTGATCGCGGGGGGAGTGTCTGATCGCGGGGGAGTGGGTGATCGCGGGGGGAGTCCGTGTTCGCGGGGGGAGTGTGTGATCGCGGGGGGAGTGTGTGATCGCGGGGGAGGAGTCGCTGATCGCGGGGGGAGTGTGAGATCGCGCGGGGAGTTTGTGATCGCGGGGGGAGAGTGTGATCGCGGGGGTGAGTCGCTGATCGCGGGGGCAGTCTGTAATCGCGGGGGGGAGTGTGTGATCGCGGCGGGAGTGTGTGAACACGGCGGGAGTGTGTGATCGCGACGGGAGTGTGTGATCGCGGGGGGAGTCGGTGATCGCGGGCGGAGTCTGTGATCGCGGGGGGAGTTAGTGATCGCGGGGGGAGTCTGTGATTGCGGGGGGGGGTTCGGTGATCGCGGGGGGAATCGGTGGTCAAGGGGGGGGTCGGTGATCGCGGCGGGAGTCGGTGATCGCGGCGGGAGTCAGTGTACGTGGAGGGAATGTCTGATCGCGGGGGGTGTGTCTGATCGCGGGGGGAGTCGGTGATCGCAGGGGGAGCCGGTGATCGCAGGGAGGAGTCGGTGATCGCGGGGGGAGTTTGTGATCGCGGGGGGAGTTTGTGATCGCAGGGGAGTTTGTGATCGCGAGGAGGAGTGTGTGATCATGAGGGGGAGTGTGTGATCACGGGGGGAGTCGGTGATCGTGGGGGAGTGTGTGATTGCGGGGGGAGTCGGTGTTCATGGGGGGAGTGTGTGATCACGGGGGGAGTGTGTGATCGCGGGGGGGGAATCGCTGATCGTGGGGGGGGAGTCGCTGATCGCGGGTGGAGTGTGAGAGCGCGCGGGGAGTCTGTGATCGCGGGGGGAGAGTGTGATCGCGGGGGGGAGTCGCTGATCGCAGGGGCAGGCTGTGATCGCGGGGGGGAGTGTGTGATCGCGGCGGGAGTGTGTGATCGCGCGCGGAGTCGGTGATCGCGGGGGGAGTCGGTGATCGCGGCGGGCGTGTGTGATCGCGGCGGGAGTGTGTGATCACGGCGGGAGTCGGTGATCGCGGGGGGAGTCGGTGATCGCGGGGGGAGTCGGTGATCGCGGGGGGAGTCGGTGATCGCGGGGGGAGTCGGTGATCGCGGGGGGAGTCGGTGATCGCGGGGGGAGTCGGTGATCGCGGGGGGAGTCTGTGATTGCGGGGGGGGTTCGGTGGTCGCGGGGGGTGTCGGTGGTCGCGGCGGGAGTCGGTGATCGCGGGGGGAGTCGGTGATCGCGGGCGGAATCTGTGACCGCGGGGTGAGTCAGTGATCGCGGGGGGAGTCTGTGATTGCGGGGGGGGTTCGGTGGTCGCGGGGGGTGTCGGTGGTCGCGGCGGGAGTCGGTGTTCGTGGAGGGAATGATTGATCGCGGGGGCTGTGTCTGATCGCGGGGTGAGTCTGTGATCGCGGGGGGAGTCGGTGATCGCAGGGTGAGCCGGTGATTGCGGCGGGAGTCGGTGTTCGCCGGGGGAATATCTGATCGTGCGGGGAGTGTCTGATCGCGGGGGGAGTTTGTGATCGCGGGGGGTGTCGGTGATCGCAGGGGAGTCGGTGATCGCAGGGGAGTTTGTGATCGCGAGGAGGAGTGTGTGATCACGGGGGGAGTCGGTGATCGCGGGGGGGGGGGGAGTGTGTGATCGTGGTGGGGGAGTGTGTGATCGCGGGGAGGAGTGTGTGATCGCGGGGGGAGTCGGTGTTCACGGGGGGAGTGTGTGATCGCGGGGGGAGTGTGTGATCGCGGGGGGAATCGCTGATCGCGGGGCGAGTCTGTGATCGCGGGGGAGTGTGACATCGCGGGGGGAGTCTGTGATCGCGGGGGGAGAGTGTGATCGCGGGGAGGAGTCGCTGATCGCGGGGGGAGTCTATGATCGCGGGGGAGTCGGTGATCGCGGGGGCTTTGTGTGATCGCGGGGGGAGTCGGTGATCGGGGGGGGAGTCGGTGATCGCGGCGGGAGTTGGTGATCGCGGCGGGAGTCGGTGTTCGCGGGGGCAATGTCTGATCGCGGGAGGAGTGTCTGATCGCGGGGGGAGTCGGTTATCGCGGGGGGGGGAGTGTGTGATCGCGGTGGGGGAGTGTGTGATCGCGGGGAGGAATGTGTGATCGCGGGGGGAGTCGGTTATCGCGGGGGGCAGAGTGTGTGATCGTGGTGGGGGAGTGTGTGATCGCGGGGAGGAGTGTGTGATCGCGTGGGGGGAGTGTGTGAACGCGGAGGGAGTCTGTGATCACGGGGGGAGTCGGTGATCGCGGGAGGGGAGTGTGTGATCGTGGTGGGGGAGTGTGTGATCGCGGGGAGGAGTGTGTGATCGCGGGGGGGGAGTGTGTGAACGCGGGGGGAGTCTGTGATCACGGGGGGGTAGTGTGTGATTGCGGGGGGAGTGTGTAATCGCGGGGGGAGTGTGTAATCGGGGGGGGAGTGTCTGATCGCGGGGGGAGTTTGTGATCGCGGGGGGAGTGAGTGATCGCGGGGGGAGTGAGTGATCGCGGGTGGAGTTTGTGATCGCGGCGGGAGTCGGTGATCGCGGGGAGTCGGTGATCGCGGCGGGAGTCGGTGATCGCAGGGAGGAGTGTGTGATCGCGGGGGGGTTTGGTGATCGCCGCGGGAGTCGGTGTTCGCGGGGGGATTGTCTGATCGCGGGGGGTATGTCTGATCGCGGGGGGAGTCTGTGATCGCGGGGGGAGTCGGTGATCGCAGGGGGAGCCGGTTTTCACGGCGGGAGTCGGTGTTCGCGGGGGGAATGTCTGATCGCGGGGGGAGCCGATGATCGTGGGGGGTATGTCTGATTGCGGGGGGAGTGTCTGATCGCGGGGGGAGTCGGTTATCGCGGGGGGGGTAGTGTGTGATCGCTGGGGGAGTTTGTGATCGCGGGGGGAGTGTGTGATAGCGGGGGAGTCGGTGATCGTGGGGGGAGTGGGTGATCGCGGGGGGAGTCCGTGTTCGCGGGGGGAGTGTGTGATCGCGGGGGGAGTGTGTGATCGCGGGGGAGGAGTCGCTGATCGCGGGGGGAGTGTGAGATTGCGCGGAGTTTGTGATCGCGGGGGGAGAGTGTGATCGCGGGTGGGGAGTCGCTGATCGCGGGGGCAGTCTGTAATCGCGGGGGGGAGTGTGTGATCGCGGCGGGAGTGTGTGATCGCGACGGGACTGTGTGATCGCGGGGGGAGTCGGTGATCGCGGGCGGAGTCTGTGATCGCGGGGGGAGTTAGTGATCGCGGGGGGAGTCTGTGATTGCGGGGGGAGTCGGTGATCGCGGCGGGAGTCGGTGTACGTGGAGGGAATGATTGATCGCGGGGGGTGTGTCTGATCGCGGGGGGAGTCTGTGATCGCGGGGGGAGTCAGTGATCGCAGGGGGAGCCGGTGATTGCGGCGGGAGTCGGTGTTCGCGGGGCGATGTCTGATCGTGCGGGGAGTGTCTGATCGCGGGGGGAGTTTGTGATCGCGGGGGGAGTTTGTGATCGCAGGGGAGTTTGTGATCGCGAGGAGGAGTGTGTGATCGCGGGGGGAGTCGGTGATCGTGGGGGAGTGTGTGATCGCGGGGGGAGTCGGTGTTCACGGGGGGAGTGTGTGATCGTGGGGGGAGTGTGTGATCGCGGGGGGTAATCGCTGATCGCGGGGGGAGTCTGTGATCGCGGGGGGAGAGTGTGATCGCGGGGAGGAGTCGCTGATCGCGGGGGGAGTCTATGATCGCGGGGGGAGTCGGTGATCGCGGGAGCCGTGTGTGATCGCGGGGGGAGTCGGTGATCGTGGGGGGAGTCGGTGATCGCGGCGGCAGTTGGTGATCGCGGCGGGAGTCGGTGTTCGCGGGGGCAATGTCTGATCGCGGGAGGAGTGTCTGATCGCGGGGGGAGTCGGTTATCGCGGGGGGAGTCTGTGATCGCGTGGGGAGTCTGTGATCGCGTGGGGAGTCGGTGATCACAGGGGGAGCCGGTGTTCACGGTGGGAGTCGGTGTTCGCGGGGGGAATGTCTGATCGCGGGGGGAGTCGATGATCGTGGGGGGAATGTCTGATTGCGGGGGGAGTGTCTGATCGCGGGGGGAGTCGGTTATCGCGGGGGGGGTAGTGTGTGATCGCGGTGGGGGAGTGTGTGATCGCGGGGGGAGTGTCTGATCGCGGGGGGAGTGTCTAATCGCTGGGGGAGTTTGTGATCGCGGGGGGAGTGTGTGATAGCGGGGGGAGTCGGTGATCGTGGGGGGAGTGGGTGATCGCGGGGGGAGTCGGTGATCGCGGGGAGGGGTGTTAGATCGCGGGGGAAGTCGGTGATCGCGGGGAGAGTCTGTGATCGCGGGGAGGAGTGTGTGATCGCGGGGGGGGGAGTGTATGAACGCGGGGGGAGTCTGTGATCACGGGGGGAGTCGGTGTTCATGTGGGGAGTGTGTGATCGCGGGGGGAGTGTGTGATCGCGGGGAGGAGTGTGTGATCGCGGGGGGAGTCGGTGATCGCGGGGGGAGTCGGTGATCGCGGGGAGGAGTGTGTGATCGCGGGGGAAGTCAGTGATCGCGGGGGGAGTCGGTGATCGCGGGGGGAATGTCTGATCGCGGGAGGAGTGTCTGATCACGGGGGGAGTCGGTTATCGCGGGGGAGGGAGTGTGTGATCGCGGTGGGGGAGTGTGTGATCGCGGGGAGGAGTGTGTGATCGCGGGGGGAGTCGGTTATCGCGGGGGGCGGAGTGTGTGATCGCGGTGGGGTAGTGTGTGATCGCGGGGAGGAGTGTGTGATCGCGGGGGGGAGTGTTTGAACGCGGGTGGGGGAGTGTGTGATCGCGGGGGGGTAGTGTGTGATCGCGGGGGGAGTGTGTGATCGCGGGGGGAGTGTCTGATCGCGGGGGGAGTTTGTGATCGCGAGGGGAGTGAGTGATCGCGGGGAGAGTGTGTGATTGCGGGGGGGGGAGTGTGTGATCGCGGGGGGAGTCAGAGATCGTGGGGGTAGTTTGTGATTGCCGGGGGGGGGTTCGGTCATCGCGGGGGGAGTCGGTGGTCGCGGGTGGAGTTTGTGATCGCGGCGGGAGTCGGTGATCGCGGGGAGCCGGTGTTCGCGGGGGGAATGTCTGATTGCGGGGGGAGTCGATGATCGTGGGGGGAATGTCTGATTGCGGGGGGAAGTGTCTGATCGCGGGGGGAGTCAGTTATCGCGGGGGGGTGGTAGTGTGTGATCGCGGTGGGGGAGTGTGTGATCACGGGGGGAGTGTCTGATCGCTGGGGGAGTTTGTGATCGCGGGGGGAGTGTGTGATAGCGGGAGGAGTCGGTGATCGTGGGGGTAGTGGGTGATCGCGGGGGGAGTCGGTGATCGCGGGGAGGAGTGTGTGATCGCGGGGGAATTCGGTGATCGCGGGGGGAGTCGGTGATCGCGGGGAGGAGTGTGTGATCGTGGGGGAAGTCGGTGATCGTGGGGGGAGTCGGTGATCGCGGCGGGAGTCGGTGTTCGCGGGGGCAATGTCTGATCGCGGGGGTTGTCTCTGATCGCGGGGGGGTCTGTGATCGCGGGGTGAGTCGGTAATTGCAGGGGGAACCGGTGATCGTGGCGGGAGTCGGTGTTCGCGCGGGGAATGTCTGATCGCGGGAGGAGTGTCTGATCGCGGGGGAAGTCGGTGGTCACAGGGGGAGTCGGTGATCGCGGCGGGAGTCGGTGATCGCGGCGGGAGTCAGTTTACGTGGAGGGAATGTCTGATCGCGGGGGGTGTGTCTGATCGCGGGGGGAGTTTGTGATCGCAGGGTAGTTTGTGATCGCGAGGAGGAGTGTGTAATCGCGGGGGGAGTGTCTGATCGCGGGGGGAGTTTGTGATCGCGAGGGGAGTGAGTGATCGCGGGGGGAGTGTGTGATTGCGGGGGGGGAGTGTGTGATCGCGGGGTGAGTCAGAGATCGTGGGGGTAGTCTGTGATCGCCGGGGGGGGTTCGGTGATCGTGGGGGAAGTCTTTGATCGCGGGGGGAGTCGGTGATCGCAGGGGAAGCCGGTGATCGCGGCGGGAGTCGGTGTTCGCGGGGGGAATGTCTGATCGCGGGGGGAATGTCTGATTGCGGGGGGAGTTTGTTATCGCGAGGGGAGTCGGTGATCACGGGGGGAGTCGGTGATTGCGGGGGGGGTTCGGTGATCGCGGGGGGGGGTCGGTGGTCACGGGGGGAGTCGGTGATCGTGGGGGGAGTTTGTGATCGCGGGGGGAGTTTGTGATCGCGAAGAGGAATGTGTGATCATGGAGGGGAATGTGTGATCGCGGGGAGGAGTGTGTGATCGCGGGTAGGAGTGTGTGATCGCGGGGGAAGTCGGTGATCGTGGGGGAAACATAGAAACATAGAAAATAGGTGCAGGAGCAGGCCATTCAGCCCTTCTAGCCTGCACCGCCATTCAATGAGTTCATGGCTGAACATGAAACTTCAGTACCCCCTTCCTGCTTTCTCGCCATAACCCTTGATCCCCCGAGTAGTAAGGACTTCATCTAACTCCCTTTTGAATATATTTAGTGAATTGGCCTCAACTACTTTCTGTGGTAGAGAATTCCACAGGTTCACCACTCTCTGGGTGAAGAAGTTTCTCCTCATCTCGGTCCTAAATGGCTTACCCCTTATCCTCAGACTGTGACCCCTGGTTCTGGACTTCCCCAACATTGGGAACATTCTTTCTGCATCTAACCTGTCTAAACCCGTCAGAATTTTAAACGTTTCTATGAGGTCCCCTCTCATTCTTCTGAACTCCAGTGAATACAAGCCCAATTGATCCAATCTTTCTTGATAGGTCAGTCCCGCCATCCCGGGAATCAGTCTGGTGAACCTTCGCTGCACTCCCTCAATAGCAAGAATGTCCTTCCTCAAGTTAGGAGACCAAAACTGTACACAATACTCCAGGTGTGGCCTCACCAAGGCCCTGTACAACTGTAGCAACACCTCCCTGCCCCTGTATTCAAATCCCCTCGCTATGAAGGCCAACATGCCATTTGCTTTCTTAACCGCCTGCTGTACCTGCATGCCAACCTTCAATGACTGATGTACCATGACACCCAGGTCTCGTTGCACCTTCCCTTTTCCTAATCTGTCACCATTCAGATAATAGTCTGTCTCTCTGTTTTTACCACCAAAGTGGATAACCTCACATTTATCCACATTATACTTCATCTGCCATGCATTTACCCACTCACCTAACCTATCCAAGTCACTCTGCAGCCTAATAGCATCCTCCTCGCAGCTCACACTGCCACCCAACTTAGTATCATCCGCAAATTTGGAGATACTGCATTTAATCCCCTCGTCTAAATCATTAATGTACAATGTAAACAGCTGGGGCCCCAGCACAGAACCTTGCGGCACTCCACTAGTCACTGCCTGCCATTCTGAAAAGTACCCGTTTACTCCTACTCTTTGCTTCCTGTCTGACAACCAGTTCTCAATCCACGTCAGCACACTACCCCCAATCCCATGTGCTTTAACTTTGCACATTAATCTCTTGTGTGGGACCTTGTCGAAAGCCTTCTGAAAGTCCAAATATACCACATCAACTGGTTCTCCTTTGTCCACTTTACTGGAAACATCCTCAAAAAATTCCAGAAGATTTGTCAAGCATGATTTCCCTTTCACAAATCCATGCTGACTTGGACCTATCATGTCACCATTTTCCAGATGCACTGCTATGACATCCTTAATAATTGATTCCATCATTTTACCCACTACTGAGGTCAGGCTGACCGGTCTATAATTCCCTGTTTTCTCTCTCCCTCCTTTTTTAAAAAGTGGGGTTACATTGGCTACCCTCCACTCCATAGGAACTGATCCAGAGTCAATGGAATGTTGGAAAATGACTGTCAATGCATCCGCTATTTCCAAGGCCACCTCCTTAAGTACTCTAGGATGCAGGCCATCAGGCCCTGGGGATTTATCTGCCTTCAATCCCATCAATTTCCCCAACACAATTTCCCGACTAATAAAGATTTCCCTCAGTTCCTCTTCCTTACTAGACCCTCTGACCCCTTTTATATCCGGAAGGTTGTTTGTATCCTCCTTAGTGAATACCGAACCAAAGTACTTGTTCAATTGATCCGCCATTTCTTTGTTCCCCGTTATGACTTCCCCTGATTCTGACTGCAGGGGACCTACGTTTGTCTTCACCAACCTTTTTCTCTTTACATACCTATAGAAACTTTTGCAATCCGCCTTAATGTTCCCTGCAAGCTTCTTCTCGTACTCCATTTTCCCTGTCCTAATCAAACCCTTTGTCCTCCTCTGCTGAGTTCTAAATTTCTCCCAGTCCCCAGGTTCGCTGCTATTTCTGGCCAATTTGTATGCCGCTTCCTTGGCTTTAATACTATCCCTGATTTCCCTAGATAGCCACGGTTGAGCCACCTTCCCCTTTTTATTTTTACGCCAGACAGGAATGTACAATTGTTGTACTTCATCCATGCGGTCTCTAAATGTCTGCCATTGCCCATCCACAGTCAACCCCCTAAGTATCATTCGCCAATCTATCCTAGCCAATTCACGCCTCATACCTTCAAAGTTACCCTTCTTTAAGTTCTGGACCATGGTCTCTGAAATTACTGTTTCATTCTCCATCCTAATGCAGAATTCCACCATATTATGGTCACTCTTCCCCAAGGGGCCTCGCACAATGAGATTGCTAATTAATCCTCTCTCATTACACAACACCCAGTCTAAGATGGCCTCCCCCCTAGTTGGTTCCTCAACATATTGGTCTAGAAAACCATCCCTTATGCACTCCAGGAAATCCTCCTCCACCGTATTGCTTCCAGTTTGGCTAGCCCAATCTATGTGCATATTAAAGTCACCCATTATAACTGCTACACCTTTATTGCATGCACCCCTAATTTCCTGTTTGATGCCCTCCCCAACATCCCTATTACTGTTTGGAGGTCTGTACACAACTCCTACTAACGTTTTTTGCCCTTTGGTGTTCTGCAGCTCTACCCATATAGATTCCACATCATCCAAGCTAATGTCTTTCCTAACTATTGCATTAATCTCCTCTTTAACCAGCAATGCTACCCCACCTCCTTTTCCTTTTATTCTATCCTTCCTGAATGTTGAATGTTGAATACCCCTGAATGTTGAGTTCCCAGCCCTGATCGCGAGTGTGTGATCGCGGGGGCGGGGATCGCTGATCGCGGGGGGAGTCTGTGATCGCGAGGGAGTGTGAGATCGCGGGGGGAGTCTGTGATCGCGGGGGGTGAGTGTGATCGCGGGGGGGAGTCGCTGATCGCGGGGGGAGTCTGTGATCACGGGGGGAGTGAGTGATCGCGGGGGGTGTGTGTGATCGCGGGGGGAGTTTGTGATCGCGGGGGGAGTCGGTGATCACGGGGGGGAGTCGGTGATCGTGGGGGAAGTCTTTGATCGTGGGGGGAATCAGTGATCGCGGGGGGAGTCTATGATCGCGAGGGGTGGGTTCGGTGATCGCGGGGGGATTCGGTGGTCGCGGGGGGAGTTTGTGTTCGCGGGGGAATGTCTGATCGCGGGGGGAGTGTCTGATCATGGGTGGTGATCGTGGGGGGAGTTTGTGATCGCGAGGAGGAGTGTGTGATCGCGGGGGAAGTGTGTGATCGCGGGGCGTGTGTGTGATCGCGGGGTGAGTGTCTGATCGCGGGAGGAGTTTGTGATCGCGGGGGGAGTTTGTGATCGCGGGGGGAGTGTGTGATCGCGGGGGGAGTGTCTGATCGCGGGGGGAGTTTGTGATCGCGAGGGGAGTGAGTGATCGCGGGGAGAGTGTGTGATTGCGGGGGGGGGAGTGTGTGATCGCGGGGGGAGTCAGAGATCGTGGGGGTAGTTTGTGATTGCCGGGGGGGGGTTCGGTCATCGCGGGGGGAGTCGGTGGTCGCGGGTGGAGTTTGTGATCGCGGCGGGAGTCGGTGATCGCGGGGAGCCGGTGTTCGCGGGGGGAATGTCTGATTGCGGGGGGAGTCGATGATCGTGGGGGGAATGTCTGATTGCGGGGGGAAGTGTCTGATCGCGGGGGGAGTCAGTTATCGCGGGGGGGTGGTAGTGTGTGATCGCGGTGGGGGAGTGTGTGATCACGGGGGGAGTGTCTGATCGCTGGGGGAGTTTGTGATCGCGGGGGGAGTGTGTGATAGCGGGAGGAGTCGGTGATCGTGGGGGTAGTGGGTGATCGCGGGGGGAGTCGGTGATCGCGGGGAGGAGTGTGTGATCGCGGGGGAATTCGGTGATCGCGGGGGGAGTCGGTGATCGCGGGGAGGAGTGTGTGATCGTGGGGGAAGTCGGTGATCGTGGGGGGAGTCGGTGATCGCGGCGGGAGTCGGTGTTCGCGGGGGCAATGTCTGATCGCGGGGGTTGTCTCTGATCGCGGGGGGGTCTGTGATCGCGGGGTGAGTCGGTAATTGCAGGGGGAACCGGTGATCGTGGCGGGAGTCGGTGTTCGCGCGGGGAATGTCTGATCGCGGGAGGAGTGTCTGATCGCGGGGGAAGTCGGTGGTCACAGGGGGAGTCGGTGATCGCGGCGGGAGTCGGTGATCGCGGCGGGAGTCAGTTTACGTGGAGGGAATGTCTGATCGCGGGGGGTGTGTCTGATCGCGGGGGGAGTTTGTGATCGCAGGGTAGTTTGTGATCGCGAGGAGGAGTGTGTAATCGCGGGGGGAGTGTCTGATCGCGGGGGGAGTTTGTGATCGCGAGGGGAGTGAGTGATCGCGGGGGGAGTGTGTGATTGCGGGGGGGGAGTGTGTGATCGCGGGGTGAGTCAGAGATCGTGGGGGTAGTCTGTGATCGCCGGGGGGGGTTCGGTGATCGTGGGGGAAGTCTTTGATCGCGGGGGGAGTCGGTGATCGCAGGGGAAGCCGGTGATCGCGGCGGGAGTCGGTGTTCGCGGGGGGAATGTCTGATCGCGGGGGGAATGTCTGATTGCGGGGGGAGTTTGTTATCGCGAGGGGAGTCGGTGATCACGGGGGGAGTCGGTGATTGCGGGGGGGGTTCGGTGATCGCGGGGGGGGGTCGGTGGTCACGGGGGGAGTCGGTGATCGTGGGGGGAGTTTGTGATCGCGGGGGGAGTTTGTGATCGCGAAGAGGAATGTGTGATCATGGAGGGGAATGTGTGATCGCGGGGAGGAGTGTGTGATCGCGGGTAGGAGTGTGTGATCGCGGGGGAAGTCGGTGATCGTGGGGGAAACATAGAAACATAGAAAATAGGTGCAGGAGCAGGCCATTCAGCCCTTCTAGCCTGCACCGCCATTCAATGAGTTCATGGCTGAACATGAAACTTCAGTACCCCCTTCCTGCTTTCTCGCCATAACCCTTGATCCCCCGAGTAGTAAGGACTTCATCTAACTCCCTTTTGAATATATTTAGTGAATTGGCCTCAACTACTTTCTGTGGTAGAGAATTCCACAGGTTCACCACTCTCTGGGTGAAGAAGTTTCTCCTCATCTCGGTCCTAAATGGCTTACCCCTTATCCTCAGACTGTGACCCCTGGTTCTGGACTTCCCCAACATTGGGAACATTCTTTCTGCATCTAACCTGTCTAAACCCGTCAGAATTTTAAACGTTTCTATGAGGTCCCCTCTCATTCTTCTGAACTCCAGTGAATACAAGCCCAATTGATCCAATCTTTCTTGATAGGTCAGTCCCGCCATCCCGGGAATCAGTCTGGTGAACCTTCGCTGCACTCCCTCAATAGCAAGAATGTCCTTCCTCAAGTTAGGAGACCAAAACTGTACACAATACTCCAGGTGTGGCCTCACCAAGGCCCTGTACAACTGTAGCAACACCTCCCTGCCCCTGTATTCAAATCCCCTCGCTATGAAGGCCAACATGCCATTTGCTTTCTTAACCGCCTGCTGTACCTGCATGCCAACCTTCAATGACTGATGTACCATGACACCCAGGTCTCGTTGCACCTTCCCTTTTCCTAATCTGTCACCATTCAGATAATAGTCTGTCTCTCTGTTTTTACCACCAAAGTGGATAACCTCACATTTATCCACATTATACTTCATCTGCCATGCATTTACCCACTCACCTAACCTATCCAAGTCACTCTGCAGCCTAATAGCATCCTCCTCGCAGCTCACACTGCCACCCAACTTAGTATCATCCGCAAATTTGGAGATACTGCATTTAATCCCCTCGTCTAAATCATTAATGTACAATGTAAACAGCTGGGGCCCCAGCACAGAACCTTGCGGCACTCCACTAGTCACTGCCTGCCATTCTGAAAAGTACCCGTTTACTCCTACTCTTTGCTTCCTGTCTGACAACCAGTTCTCAATCCACGTCAGCACACTACCCCCAATCCCATGTGCTTTAACTTTGCACATTAATCTCTTGTGTGGGACCTTGTCGAAAGCCTTCTGAAAGTCCAAATATACCACATCAACTGGTTCTCCTTTGTCCACTTTACTGGAAACATCCTCAAAAAATTCCAGAAGATTTGTCAAGCATGATTTCCCTTTCACAAATCCATGCTGACTTGGACCTATCATGTCACCATTTTCCAGATGCACTGCTATGACATCCTTAATAATTGATTCCATCATTTTACCCACTACTGAGGTCAGGCTGACCGGTCTATAATTCCCTGTTTTCTCTCTCCCTCCTTTTTTAAAAAGTGGGGTTACATTGGCTACCCTCCACTCCATAGGAACTGATCCAGAGTCAATGGAATGTTGGAAAATGACTGTCAATGCATCCGCTATTTCCAAGGCCACCTCCTTAAGTACTCTAGGATGCAGGCCATCAGGCCCTGGGGATTTATCTGCCTTCAATCCCATCAATTTCCCCAACACAATTTCCCGACTAATAAAGATTTCCCTCAGTTCCTCTTCCTTACTAGACCCTCTGACCCCTTTTATATCCGGAAGGTTGTTTGTATCCTCCTTAGTGAATACCGAACCAAAGTACTTGTTCAATTGATCCGCCATTTCTTTGTTCCCCGTTATGACTTCCCCTGATTCTGACTGCAGGGGACCTACGTTTGTCTTCACCAACCTTTTTCTCTTTACATACCTATAGAAACTTTTGCAATCCGCCTTAATGTTCCCTGCAAGCTTCTTCTCGTACTCCATTTTCCCTGTCCTAATCAAACCCTTTGTCCTCCTCTGCTGAGTTCTAAATTTCTCCCAGTCCCCAGGTTCGCTGCTATTTCTGGCCAATTTGTATGCCGCTTCCTTGGCTTTAATACTATCCCTGATTTCCCTAGATAGCCACGGTTGAGCCACCTTCCCCTTTTTATTTTTACGCCAGACAGGAATGTACAATTGTTGTACTTCATCCATGCGGTCTCTAAATGTCTGCCATTGCCCATCCACAGTCAACCCCCTAAGTATCATTCGCCAATCTATCCTAGCCAATTCACGCCTCATACCTTCAAAGTTACCCTTCTTTAAGTTCTGGACCATGGTCTCTGAAATTACTGTTTCATTCTCCATCCTAATGCAGAATTCCACCATATTATGGTCACTCTTCCCCAAGGGGCCTCGCACAATGAGATTGCTAATTAATCCTCTCTCATTACACAACACCCAGTCTAAGATGGCCTCCCCCCTAGTTGGTTCCTCAACATATTGGTCTAGAAAACCATCCCTTATGCACTCCAGGAAATCCTCCTCCACCGTATTGCTTCCAGTTTGGCTAGCCCAATCTATGTGCATATTAAAGTCACCCATTATAACTGCTACACCTTTATTGCATGCACCCCTAATTTCCTGTTTGATGCCCTCCCCAACATCCCTATTACTGTTTGGAGGTCTGTACACAACTCCTACTAACGTTTTTTGCCCTTTGGTGTTCTGCAGCTCTACCCATATAGATTCCACATCATCCAAGCTAATGTCTTTCCTAACTATTGCATTAATCTCCTCTTTAACCAGCAATGCTACCCCACCTCCTTTTCCTTTTATTCTATCCTTCCTGAATGTTGAATGTTGAATACCCCTGAATGTTGAGTTCCCAGCCCTGATCGCGAGTGTGTGATCGCGGGGGCGGGGATCGCTGATCGCGGGGGGAGTCTGTGATCGCGAGGGAGTGTGAGATCGCGGGGGGAGTCTGTGATCGCGGGGGGTGAGTGTGATCGCGGGGGGGAGTCGCTGATCGCGGGGGGAGTCTGTGATCACGGGGGGAGTGAGTGATCGCGGGGGGTGTGTGTGATCGCGGGGGGAGTTTGTGATCGCGGGGGGAGTCGGTGATCACGGGGGGGAGTCGGTGATTGTGGGGGAAGTCTTTGATCGTGGGGGGAATCAGTGATCGCGGGGGGAGTCTATGATCGCGAGGGGTGGGTTCGGTGATCGCGGGGGGATTCGGTGGTCGCGGGGGGAGTTTGTGTTCGCGGGGGAATGTCTGATCGCGGGGGGAGTGTCTGATCATGGGTGGTGATCGTGGGGGGAGTTTGTGATCGCGAGGAGGAGTGTGTGATCGCGGGGGAAGTGTGTGATCGCGGGGCGTGTGTGTGATCGCGGGGTGAGTGTCTGATCGCGGGAGGAGTTTGTGATCGCGGGGGGAGTTTGTGATCGCGGGGGGAGTGTGTGATCGCGGGGCGGAAGTGTGTGATTGTGGGGGGAGTGTGTGATTGTGGGGGGAGTCGTTGATCGTGGGCGGAGTATGTGATCGCGGGGGGAGTCGGTGTTAACGGGGGGAGTGTGTGATCGCGGGGGGAGTGTGTGATCGCGGGGGAGAAGTCGCTGATCGCGGGGGGAGTCTGTGATCGCGGGGGGATTGTGAGATCACGGGGGGAGTCTATGATCGCGGGGGAGAGTGTGATCGCGGGGGGGAGTCGCTGATCGCGGGGGGAGTCTGTGATCGCTGGGGGAGTGAGTGATCGCGGGGGGAGTGTGTGATCGCGGGGGGAGTCGGTGATCGCGGGGGGTGTGTGTGATCGTGGGGAGAGTCGGTGATCACGGGGGGAGTCGGTGATCACGGGGGGAGTCTGTGATCGCGGGGGGAGTCAGTGATCGCGGGGGGAGTCTGATCGCGGGGGTGGTTCGGTGATCGCGGGGGGAGTCGGTGGAAGCGGGGGGAGTTTGTGATCGCGGCGGGAGTCGGTGTTCGCGGGGGAAATGTCTGATCGCGGGGGGAGTGTCTGATCATGGGTGGTGATCGCGGGGGGAGTTTGTGATCGCGAGGAGGAATGTGTGATCGCGGGGGAAGTGTGTGATCGCGGTGGACGTGTGTGATCGCGGGGGGAGTCGGTGATCGCGGAGCGAGTCGGTGTTCACGGGGGAGCGTGTGATCGCGGGGGGAGTGTGTGATCGCGGGGGGGGGATCGCTGATCGCGGGGGGAGTCTGTGATCGCGAGGGAGTGTGAGATCGCGCGGGGAGTCTGTGATCGCGCGGGGAGTTTGTGATCGCGGGGGGAGAGTGTGATCGCGGGGGCAGTCTGTGATCACGGGGGGAATGTGTGATCGCGGCGGGAGTGTGTGATCATGGGGGGAGTGTGTGACCGCGGGGAGAGTCGGTGATCGCGGGGGGAGTCGGTGATCGCGGGGGGAGTCGGTGATCACGGGGGGAGTCGGTGATCGCGCGGGGACTCGGTGATCGCGCGGGTCTGTGATCGCGGGAGGAGTCAGTGATCGCGGGGGGAGTCTGTGATTGCGGGGGTGGTTCGGTGGTCGCGGGGGGAGTCGGTGGTCGCGGGGGGAGTTTGTGATCGCGGCAGGAGTCGGTGATCGCGGCGGGAGTCAGTGTACGTGGAGGGAATGTCTGATCGCGGGGGGAGTCTGTGATCGCGGGATGAATGTCTGATCGCGGGGGGTGTGTCTGATCACGGGGGGAGTCTGTGATCGCGGGGGAGTCTGTGATCGCGGGGGGAGTCGGTGATCGCAGGGGGAGCCGGTGATCGCGGCGGGAGTCGGTGTTCGCGGGGAGAATGTCTGATCGCGGGGGGAATGTCTGATTGCGGGGGGAGTCGGTGATTGCGGGGGGGGTTCGGTGATCACGGGGGGGGGTCGGTGGTCACGGGGGGAGTCGGGGATCGTGGGGGGAGTTTGTGATCGCGGTGGGAGTTTGTGATCGCGGGGGGAGTTTGTGATCGCGAAGAGGAGTGTGTGATCATGGAGGGGAATGTGTGATCGCGGGGAGGAGTGTGTGATCGCGGGGAGGAGTGTGTGATCGCGGGGGGAGTCGGTGATCGTGGGGGAGTGTGTGATCGTGGGGGGAGTCGGTGATCGTGGGGGAGTGTGTGATCGCGGGGAGAGTCGGTGATCGCGGGGGCGGGGATCGCTGATCGCGGGGGGAGTGTGTGATCGCGAGGGAGTGTGAGATCGCGGGGGGAGTCTGTGATCGCGGGGGGTGAGTGTGATCGCGGGGGGGAGTCGCTGATCGCGGGGGGAGTGTGTGATCGCGGGGGGTGTGTGTGATCGCGGGGGGAGTTTGTGATCGCGGGGGGAGTCGGTGATAACGGGGGGAGTCGGTGATCGTGGGGGAAGTCTTTGATCGTGGGGGGAATCAGTGATCGCGGGGGGAGTCTGTGATCGCGAGGGGTGGGTTCGGTGATCGCGGGGGGATTCGGTGGTCGCGGGGGGAGTTTGTGTTCGCGGGGGAATGTCTGATCGCGGGGGGAGTGTCTGATCATGGGTGGTGATCGTGGGGGGAGTTTGTGATCGCGAGGAGGAATGTGTGATCGCGGGGGAAGTGTGTGATCGCGGTGGACGTGTGTGATCGCGGGGGGAGTCGGTGATCGCGGAGCGAGTCGGTGTTCTCGGGGGGAGCGTGTGATCGCGGGGGGAGTGTGTGATCGCGGGGGGGGGATCGCTGATCGCGGGGGGAGTCTGTGATCGCGAGGGAGTGTGAGATCGCGCGGGGAGTCTGTGATCGCGCGGGGAGTCTGTGATCGCGGGGGGAGAGTGTGATCGCGGGGGCAGTCTGTGATCACGGGGGGAATGTGTGATCGCTGCGGGAGTGTGTGATCATGGGGGGAGTGTGTGATCGCGGGGGGAGTGTGTGATCGCGGGGGGAGTCGGTGATCGCGGGGGGAGTCGGTGATCGCGGGGGGAGTCGGTGATCGCGCGGGAACTCGGTGATCGCGCGGGTCTGTGATCGCGAGGGGAGTCAGTGATCGCGGGGGGAGTCTGTGATTGCGGGGGTGGTTCGGTGGTCGCGGGGGGAGTCGGTGGTCGCGGGGGGAGTTTGTGATCGCGGCAGGAGCCGGTGATCGCGGCGGGAGTCGGTGTACGTGGAGGGAATGTCTGATCGCGGGGGGAGTCTGTGATCGCGGGATGAATGTCTGATCGCGGGGGGTGTGTCTGATCACGGGGGGAGTCTGTGATCGCGGGGGAGTCTGTGATTGCGGGGGGAGTCGGTGATCGCAGGGGGAGCCGGTGATCGCGGCGGGAGTCGGTGTTCGCGGGGGGAATGTCTGATCGCGGGGGGAATGTCTGATTGCGGGGGGAGTTTGTTATCGCGAGGGGAGTCGGTGATCACGGGGGGAGTCGGTGATTGCGGGGGGGGTTCGGTGATCGCGGGGGGGTCGGTGGTCACGGGGGGAGTCGGTGATCGTGGGGGGAGTTTGTGATCGCGGGGGGAGTTTGTGATCGTGGGGGGAGTTTGTGATCGCGAAGAGGAGTGTGTGATCATGGAGGGGAATGTGTGATCGCGGGGAGGAGTGTGTGATCGCGGGGGGAGTCTGTGATCGTGGGGGAGTGTGTGATCGCGGGGGGAGTGTGAGATCGCGGGGGAGTCTGTGATCACGGGGGGAGTGAGTGATCGCGGGGGGAGTGTGTGATCGCGGGGCGGAAGTGTGTGATTGTGGGGGGAGTGTGTGATTGTGGGGGGAGTCGTTGATCGTGGGCGGAGTATGTGATCGCGGGGGGAGTCGGTGTTAACGGGGGGAGTGTGTGATCGCGGGGGGAGTGTGTGATCGCGGGGGAGAAGTCGCTGATCGCGGGGGGAGTCTGTGATCGCGGGGGGATTGTGAGATCACGGGGGGAGTCTATGATCGCGGGGGAGAGTGTGATCGCGGGGGGGAGTCGCTGATCGCGGGGGGAGTCTGTGATCGCTGGGGGAGTGAGTGATCGCGGGGGGAGTGTGTGATCGCGGGGGGAGTCGGTGATCGCGGGGGGTGTGTGTGATCGTGGGGAGAGTCGGTGATCACGGGGGGAGTCGGTGATCACGGGGGGAGTCTGTGATCGCGGGGGAGTCAGTGATCGCGGGGGGAGTCTGATCGCGGGGGTGGTTCGGTGATCGCGGGGGGAGTCGGTGGAAGCGGGGGGAGTTTGTGATCGCGGCGGGAGTCGGTGTTCGCGGGGGAAATGTCTGATCGCGGGGGGAGTGTCTGATCATGGGTGGTGATCGCGGGGGGAGTTTGTGATCGCGAGGAGGAATGTGTGATCGCGGGGGAAGTGTGTGATCGCGGTGGACGTGTGTGATCGCGGGGGGAGTCGGTGATCGCGGAGCGAGTCGGTGTTCACGGGGGAGCGTGTGATCGCGGGGGGAGTGTGTGATCGCGGGGGGGGGATCGCTGATCGCGGGGGGAGTCTGTGATCGCGAGGGAGTGTGAGATCGCGCGGGGAGTCTGTGATCGCGCGGGGAGTTTGTGATCGCGGGGGGAGAGTGTGATCGCGGGGGCAGTCTGTGATCACGGGGGGAATGTGTGATCGCGGCGGGAGTGTGTGATCATGGGGGGAGTGTGTGACCGCGGGGAGAGTCGGTGATCGCGGGGGGAGTCGGTGATCGCGGGGGGAGTCGGTGATCACGGGGGGAGTCGGTGATCGCGCGGGGACTCGGTGATCGCGCGGGTCTGTGATCGCGGGAGGAGTCAGTGATCGCGGGGGGAGTCTGTGATTGCGGGGGTGGTTCGGTGGTCGCGGGGGGAGTCGGTGGTCGCGGGGGGAGTTTGTGATCGCGGCAGGAGTCGGTGATCGCGGCGGGAGTCAGTGTACGTGGAGGGAATGTCTGATCGCGGGGGGAGTCTGTGATCGCGGGATGAATGTCTGATCGCGGGGGGTGTGTCTGATCACGGGGGGAGTCTGTGATCGCGGGGGAGTCTGTGATCGCGGGGGGAGTCGGTGATCGCAGGGGGAGCCGGTGATCGCGGCGGGAGTCGGTGTTCGCGGGGAGAATGTCTGATCGCGGGGGGAATGTCTGATTGCGGGGGGAGTCGGTGATTGCGGGGGGGGTTCGGTGATCACGGGGGGGGGTCGGTGGTCACGGGGGGAGTCGGGGATCGTGGGGGGAGTTTGTGATCGCGGTGGGAGTTTGTGATCGCGGGGGGAGTTTGTGATCGCGAAGAGGAGTGTGTGATCATGGAGGGGAATGTGTGATCGCGGGGAGGAGTGTGTGATCGCGGGGGGAGTCGGTGATCGTGGGGGAGTGTGTGATCGTGGGGGGAGTCGGTGATCGTGGGGGAGTGTGTGATCGCGGGGAGAGTCGGTGATCGCGGGGGCGGGGATCGCTGATCGCGGGGGGAGTGTGTGATCGCGAGGGAGTGTGAGATCGCGGGGGGAGTCTGTGATCGCGGGGGGTGAGTGTGATCGCGGGGGGGAGTCGCTGATCGCGGGGGGAGTGTGTGATCGCGGGGGGTGTGTGTGATCGCGGGGGGAGTTTGTGATCGCGGGGGGAGTCGGTGATAACGGGGGGAGTCGGTGATCGTGGGGGAAGTCTTTGATCGTGGGGGGAATCAGTGATCGCGGGGGGAGTCTGTGATCGCGAGGGGTGGGTTCGGTGATCGCGGGGGGATTCGGTGGTCGCGGGGGGAGTTTGTGTTCGCGGGGGAATGTCTGATCGCGGGGGGAGTGTCTGATCATGGGTGGTGATCGTGGGGGGAGTTTGTGATCGCGAGGAGGAATGTGTGATCGCGGGGGAAGTGTGTGATCGCGGTGGACGTGTGTGATCGCGGGGGGAGTCGGTGATCGCGGAGCGAGTCGGTGTTCTCGGGGGGAGCGTGTGATCGCGGGGGGAGTGTGTGATCGCGGGGGGGGGATCGCTGATCGCGGGGGGAGTCTGTGATCGCGAGGGAGTGTGAGATCGCGCGGGGAGTCTGTGATCGCGCGGGGAGTCTGTGATCGCGGGGGGAGAGTGTGATCGCGGGGGCAGTCTGTGATCACGGGGGGAATGTGTGATCGCTGCGGGAGTGTGTGATCATGGGGGGAGTGTGTGATCGCGGGGGGAGTGTGTGATCGCGGGGGGAGTCGGTGATCGCGGGGGGAGTCGGTGATCGCGGGGGGAGTCGGTGATCGCGCGGGAACTCGGTGATCGCGCGGGTCTGTGATCGCGAGGGGAGTCAGTGATCGCGGGGGGAGTCTGTGATTGCGGGGGTGGTTCGGTGGTCGCGGGGGGAGTCGGTGGTCGCGGGGGGAGTTTGTGATCGCGGCAGGAGCCGGTGATCGCGGCGGGAGTCGGTGTACGTGGAGGGAATGTCTGATCGCGGGGGGAGTCTGTGATCGCGGGATGAATGTCTGATCGCGGGGGGTGTGTCTGATCACGGGGGGAGTCTGTGATCGCGGGGGAGTCTGTGATTGCGGGGGGAGTCGGTGATCGCAGGGGGAGCCGGTGATCGCGGCGGGAGTCGGTGTTCGCGGGGGGAATGTCTGATCGCGGGGGGAATGTCTGATTGCGGGGGGAGTTTGTTATCGCGAGGGGAGTCGGTGATCACGGGGGGAGTCGGTGATTGCGGGGGGGGTTCGGTGATCGCGGGGGGGTCGGTGGTCACGGGGGGAGTCGGTGATCGTGGGGGGAGTTTGTGATCGCGGGGGGAGTTTGTGATCGTGGGGGGAGTTTGTGATCGCGAAGAGGAGTGTGTGATCATGGAGGGGAATGTGTGATCGCGGGGAGGAGTGTGTGATCGCGGGGGGAGTCTGTGATCGTGGGGGAGTGTGTGATCGCGGGGGGAGTGTGAGATCGCGGGGGGAGTCTGTGATCACGGGGGGAGTGAGTGATCGCGGGGGGAGTGTGTGATCGCGGGGGGTGTGTGTGATCGCGGGGGGAGTTTGTGATCGCGGAGGGAGTAGGTGATAACGGGGGGAGTCGGTGATCGTGGGGGAAGTCTTTGATCGTGGGGGGAATCAGTGATCGCGGGGGGAGTCTGTGATCGCGAGGGGTGGGTTCGGTGATCGCGGGGGGATTCGGTGGTCGCGGGGGGAGTTTGTGTTCGCGGGGGAATGTCTGATCGCGGGGGGAGTGTCTGATCATGGGTGGTGATCGTGGGGGGAGTTTGTGATCGCGAGGAGGAGTGTGTGATCGCGGGGCGTGTGTGTGATCGCGGGGTGAGTGTCTGATCGCGGGAGGAGTTTGTGATCGCGGGGGGAGTTTGTGATCGCGGGGGGAGTTTGTGATCGCGGGGGGAGTGTGTGATCGCGGGGCGGGAGTGTGTGATTGTGGGGTGAGTCGTTGATCGTGGGCGGAGTATGTGATCGCGGGGGGAGTCGGTGTTAACGGGGGGAATGTGTGATCGCGGGGGGAGTGTGTGATCGTGGGGGGGGGATCGCTGATCGCGGGGGGAGTCTGTGATCGCGAGGGAGTGTGAGATCGCGCGGGGAGTCTGTGATCGCGCGGGGAGTCTGTGATCGCGGAGGGAGAGTGTGATCGCGGGGGCAGTCTGTGATCACGGGGAAAATGTGTGATCGCGGCGGGAGTGTGTGATCATGGGGGGAGTGTGTGATCGCGGGGGGAGTGTGTGATCGCGGGGGGAGTCGGTGATCGCGCGGGTCTGTGATCGCGGGGGGAGTCAGTGATCGCGGGGGGAGTCTGTGATTGTGGGGGTGGTTCGGTGGTCGCGGGGGGAGTCGGTGGTCGCGGGGTGAGTTTGTGATCGCAGCAGGAGTCGGTGATCGCGGCGGGAGTCGGTGTACGTGGAGGGAATGTCTGATCGCGGGGGGAGTCTGTGATCGCGGGATGAATGTCTGATCGCGGGGGGTGTGTCTGATCACGGGGGGAGTCTGTGTTCGCGGGGGAGTCTGTGATTGCGGGGGGAGTCGGTGATCGCAGGGGGAGCCGGTGATCGCGGCGGGAGTCGGTGTTCGCGGGGGGAATGTCTGATCGCGGGGGGAATGTCTGATTGCGGGGGGAGTTTGTTATCGCGAGGGGAGTCGGTGATCACGGGGGGCGTCGGTGATTGCGGGGGGGGTTCGGTGATCGCGGGGGGACGGTGGTCACGGGGGGAGTCGGTGATCGTGGGGGGAGTTTGTGATCGCGGGGGGAGTTTGTGATCGTGGGGGGAGTTTGTGATCGCGAAGAGGAGTGTGTGATCATGGAGGGGAATGTGTGATCGCGGGGAGGAGTGTGTGATCGCGGGGGGAGTCGGTGATCGTGGGGGAGTGTGTGATCGCGGGGGGAGTGTGAGATCGCGGGGGGAGTCTGTGATCGCGGGGGGTGAGTGTGATCGCGGGGGGGAGTCGCTGATCGCGGGGGGAGTCTGTGATCACGGGGGGAGTGAGTGATCGCGGGGGGAGTGTGTGATCGCGGGGGGTGTGTGTGATCGCGGGGGGAGTTTGTGATCGCGGGGGGAGTCGGTGATCACGGGGGGAGTCGGTGATCGTGGGGGAAGTCTTTGATCGTGGGGGGAATCAGTGATCGCGGGGGGAGTCTATGATCGCGAGGGGTGGGTTCGGTGATCGCGGGGGGATTCGGTGGTCGCGGGGGGAGTTTGTGTTCGCGGGGGAATGTCTGATCGCGGGGGGAGTGTCTGATCATGGGTGGTGATCGTGGGGGGAGTTTGTGATCGCGAGGAGGAGTGTGTGATCGCGGGGCGTGTGTGTGATCGCGGGGTGAGTGTCTGATCGCGGGAGGAGTTTGTGATCGCGGGGGGAGTTTGTGATCGCGGGGGGAGTGTGTGATCGCGGGGGGAGTCGGTGTTAACGGGGGGAGTGTGTGATCGCGGGGGGGGGATCGCTGATCGCGGGGGGAGTCTGTGATCGCGAGGGAGTGTGAGATCGCGCGGGGAGTCTGTGATCGCGGGGGGAGTCGGTGATCGCGGGGGGAGTCGGTGATCGCGGGCGGAGTCGGTGATCGCGGGGGGAGTCGGTGATCGCGCGGGAACTCGGTGATCGCGTGGGTCTGTGATCGCGGGGGGAGTCAGTGATCGCGGGGGGAGTCTGTGATTGCGGGGGTGGTTCGGTGGTCGCGGGGGGAGTCGGTGGTCGCGGGGGGAGTTTGTGATCGCGGCAGGAGTCGGTGATCGCGGCGGGAGTCGGTGTATGTGGAGGGAATGTCAGATCGCGGGGGGAGTCTGTGATCGCGGGATGAATGTCTGATCGCGGGGGGTGTGTCTGATCACGGGGGGAGTCTGTGATCGCGGGGGAGTCTGTGATCGCGGGGGGAGTTTGTGATCGCGGCAGGAGTCGGTGATCGCGGCGGGAGTCGGTGTATGTGGAGGGAATGTCAGATCGCGGGGGGAGTCTGTGATCGCGGGATGAATGTCTGATCGCGGGGGGTGTGTCTGATCACGGGGGGAGTCTGTGATCGCGGGGGAGTCTGTGATCGCGGGGGGAGTCGGTGATCGCAGGGGGAGCCGGTGATCGCGGCGGGAGTCGGTGTTCGCGGGGGGAATGTCTGATCGCGGGGGGAATGTCTGATTGCGGGGGGAGTTTGTTATCGCGAGGGGAGTCAGTGATCACGGGGGGAGTCGGTGATTGCGGGGGGGGTTCGGTGATCGCGGGGGGGTCGGTGGTCACGGGGGGAGTCGGTGATCGTGGGGGGAGTTTGTGATCGCGGGGGGAGTTTGTGATCGCGGGGGGAGTTTGTGATCGCGAAGAGGAGTGTGTGATCATGGAGGTGAATGTGTGATCGCGGGGAGGAGTGTGTGATCGCGGGGGGAGTCGGTGATCGTGGGGGAGTGTGTGATCGCGGGGGGAGTCGGTGATCGCGGGGGCGGGGATCGCTGATCGCGGGGGGAGTCTGTGATCGCGAGGGAGTGTGAGATCGCGGGGGGAGTCTGTGATCGCGGGGGGTGAGTGTGATCGCGGGGGGGAGTCGCTGATCGCGGGGGGAGCGTGTGATCGCAGGGTGTGTGTGTGATCGCGGGGGGAGTTTGTGATCGCGGGGGGAGTCGGTGATCACGGGGGGAGTCGGTGATCGTGGGGGAAGTCTTTGATCGTGGGGGGAATCAGTGATCGCGGGGGGAGTCTGTGATCGCGAGGGGTGGGTTCGGTGATCGCGGGGGGATTCGGTGGTCGCGGGGGGAGTTTGTGTTCGCGGGGGAATGTCTGATCGCGGGGGGAGTGTCTGATCATGGGTGGTGATCGTGGGGGGAGTTTGTGATCGCGAGGAGGAGTGTGTGATCGCGGGGCAAGTGTGTGATCGCGGGGCGTGTGTGTGATCGCGGGGTGAGTGTCTGATCGCGGGAGGAGTTTGTGATCGCGGGGGGAGTTTGTGATCGCGGGGAGAGTCGGTGATCACGGGGGGTGTGTGTGATCGCGGGGAGAGTCTGTGATCACGGGGGGAGTCGGTGATCACGGGGGGAGTCTGTGATCGCTGGGGGAGTGAGTGATCGCGGGGGGAGTGTCTGATCGCGGGGGGAGTCGGTGATCGCGGGGGGTGTGTGTGATCGCGGGGAGAGTCTGTGATCGCGGGGGGTGTCAGTGATCGCGGGGGGAGTCTGATCGCGGGGGTGGTTCGGTGATCGCGGGGGGAGTCGGTGGAAGCGGGGGGAGTTTGTGATCGCGGCGGGAGTCGGTGTTCGCGGGGGAAATGTCTGATCGCGGGGGGAGTGTCTGATCATGGGTGGTGATCGCGGAGCGAGTCGGTGTTCTCGGGGGGAGCGTGTGATCGCGGGGGGAGTGTGTGATCGCGGGGGGGGATCGCTGATCGCGGGGGGAGTCTGTGATCGCGAGGGAGTGTGAGATCGCGCGGGGAGTCTGTGATCGCGCGGGGAGTCTGTGATCGCGGGGGGAGAGTGTGATCGCGGGGGCAGTCTGTGATCACGGGGGGAGAGTGTGATCGCGGGGGCAGTCTGTGATCACGGGGGGAATGTGTGATCGCGGGGGGAGTCGGTGATCGCGGGGGGAGTCGGTGATCGCGGGGGGAGTCGGTGATCGCGGGGGGAGTCGGTGATCGCGGGGGGAGTCGGTGATCGCGGGGGGAGTCGGTGATCGCGCGGGAACTCGGTGATCGCGCGGGTCTGTGATCGCGGGGGGAGTCAGTGATCGCGGGGGGAGTCTGTGATTGCGGGGGTGGTTCGGTGGTCGCGGGGGGAGTCGGTGGTCGCGGGGGGAGTTTGTGATCGCGGCAGGAGTCGGTGATCGCGGCGGGAGTCGGTGTACGTGGAGGGAATGTCTGATCGCGGGGGGAGTCTGTGATCGCGGGATGAATGTCTGATCGCGGGGGGTGTGTCTGATCACGGGGGGAGTCTGTGATCGCGGGGGAGTCTGTGATCGCGGGGGGAGTCGGTGATCACAGGGGGAGCCGGTGATCGCGGCGGGAGTCGGTGTTCGCGGGGGGAATGTCTGATCGCGGGGGGAATGTCTGATTGCGTGGGGAGTTTGTTATCGCGAGGGGAGTCTGTTATCGCGAGGGGAGTCGGTGATCACGGGGGGAGTCGGTGATCGCGGGGGGGTTCGGTGATCGCGGGGGGGTTCGGTGGTCACGGGGGGAGTCGGTGATCGCGGGGGGAGTTTGTGATCGCGGGGGGAGTTTGTGATCGCGGGGGGAGTTTGTGATCGCGAAGAGGAGTGTGTGATCATGGAGGGGAATGTGTGATCGCGGGGAGGAGTGTGTTATCGCGAGGGGAGTCGGTGATCACGGGGGGAGTCGGTGGTCGCGGGGGGAGTCGGTGATCGTGGGGGAGTGTGTGATCGCGGGGGGAGTCGGTGATCGCGGGGGCGGGGATCGCTGATCGCGGGGGGAGTCTGTGATCGCGAGGGAGTGTGAGATCGCGGGGGAGTCTGTGATCGCGGGGGGTGAGTGTGATCGCGGGGGGGAGTCGCTGATCGCGGGGGGAGTGTGTGATCGCGGGGGGTGTGTGTGATCGCGGGGGGAGTTTGTGATCGCGGGGGGAGTCGGTGATCACGGGGGGAGTCGGTGATCGTGGGGGAAGTCTTTGATCGTGGGGGGAATCAGTGATCGCGGGGGGAGTCTGTGATCGCGAGGGGTGGGTTCGGTGATCGCGGGGGGATTCGGTGGTCGCGGGGGGAGTTTGTGTTCACGGGGGAATGTCTGATCGCGGGGGGAGTGTCTGATCATGGGTAGTGATCGTGGGGGGAGTTTGTGATCGCGAGGAGGAGTGTGTGATCGCGGGGCAAGTGAGTTATCGCGGGGCGTGTGTGTGATCGCGGGGTGAGTGTCTGATCGCGGGGGGAGTCGGTGATCGCGGGGGGAGTCGGTGATCACGGGGGGAGTCTGTGATCGCGGGGGGAGTCAGTGATCGCGGGGGGAGTCTGATCGCGGGGGTGGTTCGGTGATCACGGGGGGAGTCGGTGATCACGGGGGGAGTCTGTGATCGCGGGGGGTGTCAGTGATCGCGGGGGGAGTCTGATCGCGGGGGTGGTTCGGTGATCGCGGGGGGAGTCGGTGGAAGCGGGGGGAGTTTGTGATCGTGGCGGGAGTCGGTGTTCGCGGGGGAAATGTCTGATCGCGGGGGGAGTGTCTGATCATGGGTGGTGATCGCGGGGGGAGTTTGTGATCGCGAGGAGGAATGTGTGATCGCGGGGGAAGTGTGTGATCGCGGTGGACGTGTGTGATCGCGGGGGGAGTCGGTGATCGCGGAGCGAGTCGGTGTTCTCGGGGGGAGCGTGTGATCGCGGGGGGAGTGTGTGATCGCGGGGGGGGATCGCTGATCGCGGGGGGAGTCTGTGATCGCGAGGGAGTGTGAGATCGCGCGGGGAGTCTGTGATCGCGCGGGGAGTCTGTGATCGCGGGGGGAGAGTGTGATCGCGGGGGCAGTCTGTGATCACGGGGGGAGAGTGTGATCGCGGGGGCAGTCTGTGATCACGGGGGGAATGTGTGATCGCGGGGGGAGTCGGTGATCGCGGGGGGAGTCGGTGATCGCGGGGGGAGTCGGTGATCGCGGGGGGAGTCGGTGATCGCGGGGGGAGTCGGTGATCGCGGGGGGAGTCGGTGATCGCGGGGGGAGTCGGTGATCGCGCGGGAACTCGGTGATCGCGGGGGGAGTCTGTGATTGCGGGGGTGGTTCGGTGGTCGCGGGGGGGAGTCGGTGATCGCGGGGGGAGTTTGTGATCGCGGCAGGAGTCGGTGATCGCGGCGGGAGTCGGTGTACGTGGAGGGAATGTCTGATCGCGGGGGGAGTCTGTGATCGCGGGATGAATGTCTGATCGCGGGGGGTGTGTCTGATCACGGGGGGAGTCTGTGATCGCGGGGGAGTCTGTGATCGCGGGGGGAGTCGGTGATCGCAGGGGGAGCCGGTGATCGCAGCGGGAGTCGGTGTTCGCGGGGGGAATGTCTGATCGCGGGGGGAATGTCTGATTGCGGGGGGAGTTTGTGATCGCGAGGGGAGTCGGTGATCACGGGGGGAGTCGGTGATCGTGGGGGGAGTTTGTGATCGCGGGGGGAGTTTGTGATCGCGAAGAGGAGTGTGTGATCATGGAGGGGAGTGTGTGATCGCGGGGAGGAGTGTGTGATCGCGGGGAGGGAGTGTGTGATTGCGGGGGGAGTGTGTGATCGCGGGGTGAGTGTCTGATCGCGGGAGGAGTTTGTGATCGCGGGGGGAGTTTGTGATCGCGGGAGGAGTTTGTGATCGCAGGGGGAGTGTGTGATTGCGGGGGGAGTGTGTGATCGCGGGGAGGGAGTGTGTGATTGCGGGGGGAGTGTGTGATTGTGGGGGGAGTTGGTGATCGTGGGGGGAGTGGGTGATCGCGGGGGGAGTCGGTGTTAACGGGGGGAGTGTGTGATCGCGGGGGGAGTGTGTGATCGCGCGGGGAGTCTGTGATCGCGGGGGGAGAGTGTGATCACGTGGGGAATGTGTGATCGCGGCGGGAGTGTGTGATCATGGGGGGAGTGTGTGATCGCGGGGGGAGTCGGTGATCGCGGGGGGAGTCGGTGATCGCGAGGGGAGTCGGTGATCGCGGGGGGAGTCGGTGATCGCGCGGGAACTCGGTGATCGCGCGGGTCTGTGATCGCGGGGGGAATCAGTGATCGCGGGGGGAGTCTGTGATTGCGGGGGTGGTTCGGTGGTCGCGGGGGGGAGTCGGTGATCGCGGGGGGAGTTTGTGATTGCGGCAGGAGTCGGTGATCGCGGCGGGAGTCGGTGTACGTGGAGGGAATGTCTGATCGCGGGGGGAGTCTGTGATCGCGGGATGAATGTCTGATCGCGGGGGGTGTGTCTGATCACGGGGGGAGTCTGTGATCGCGGGGGAGTCTGTGATCGCGGGGGAGTCTGTGATCGCGGGGGGTGAGTGTGATCGCGGGGGGGAGTCGCTGATCGCGGGGGGAGTGTGTGATCGCGGGGGGTGTGTGTGATCGCGGGGGGAGTTTGTGATCGCGGTAGGAGTCGGTGATCACGGGGGGAGTCGGTGATCGTGGGGGAAGTCTTTGATCGTGGGGGGAATCAGTGATCGCGGGGGGAGTCTGTGATCGCGAGGGGTGGGTTCGGTGATCGCGGGGGGATTCGGTGGTCGCGGGGGGAGTTTGTGTTCACGGGGGAATGTCTGATCGCGGGGGGAGTGTCTGATCATGGGTAGTGATCGTGGGGGGAGTTTGTGATCGCGAGGAGGAGTGTGTGATCGCGGGGCAAGTGAGTTATCGCGGGGCGTGTGTGTGATCGCGGGGTGAGTGTCTGATCGCGGGGGGAGTCGGTGATCGCGGGGGGTGTGTGTGATCGCGGGGAGAGTCGGTGATCACGGGGGGAGTCGGTGATCACGGGGGGAGTCTGTGATCGCGGGGGGAGTCAGTGATCGCGGGGGGAGTCTGATCGCGGGGGTGGTTCGGTGATCACGGGGGGAGTCGGTGATCACGGGGGGAGTCTGTGATCGCGGGGGGTGTCAGTGATCGCGGGGGGAGTCTGATCGCGGGGGTGGTTCGGTGATCGCGGGGGGAGTCGGTGGAAGCGGGGGGAGTTTGTGATCGCGGCGGGAGTCGGTGTTCGCGGGGGAAATGTCTGATCGCGGGGGGAGTGTCTGATCATGGGTGGTGATCGCGGGGGGAGTTTGTGATCGCGAGGAGGAATGTGTGATCGCGGGGGAAGTGTGTGATCGCGGTGGACGTGTGTGATCGCGGGGGGAGTCGGTGATCGCGGAGCGAGTCGGTGTTCTCGGGGGGAGCGTGTGATCGCGGGGGGAGTGTGTGATCGCGGGGGGGGGAATCGCTGATCGCGGAGGGAGTCTGTGATCGCGAGGGAGTGTGAGATCGCGCGGGGAGTCTGTGATCGCGCGGGGAGTCTGTGATCGCGGGGGGAGAGTGTGATCGCGGGGGCAGTCTGTGATCACGGGGGGAGAGTGTGATCGCGGGGGCAGTCTGTGATCACGGGGGGAATGTGTGATCGCGGGGGGAGTCGGTGATCGCGGGGGGAGTCGGTGATCGCGAGGGGAGTCGGTGATCGCGGGGGGAGTCGGTGATCACGGGGGGAGTCGGTGATCGTGGGGGAAGTCTGTGATCGCGGGGGGAATCAGTGATCGCGGGGGGAGTCTGTGATTGCGGGGGTGGTTCGGTGGTCGCGGGGGGGAGTCGGTGATCGCGGGGGGAGTTTGTGATCGCGGCAGGAGTCGGTGATCGCGGCGGGAGTCGGTGTACGTGGAGGGAATGTCTGATCGCGGGGGGAGTCTGTGATCGCGGGATGAATGTCTGATCGCGGGGGGTGTGTCTGATCACGGGGGGAGTCTGTGATCGCGGGGGAGTCTGTGATCGCGGGGGGAGTCGGTGATCGCAGGGGGAGCCGGTGATCGCAGCGGGAGTCGGTGTTCGCGGGGGGAATGTCTGATCGCGGGGGGAATGTCTGATTGCGGGGGGAGTTTGTGATCGCGAGGGGAGTCGGTGATCACGGGGGGAGTCGGTGATCGTGGGGGGAGTTTGTGATCGCGGGGGGAGTTTGTGATCGCGAAGAGGAGTGTGTGATCATGGAGGGGAGTGTGTGATCGCGGGGAGGAGTGTGTGATCGCGGGGAGGGAGTGTGTGATTGCGGGGGGAGTGTGTGATCGCGGGGTGAGTGTCTGATCGCGGGAGGAGTTTGTGATCGCGGGGGGAGTTTGTGATCGCGGGAGGAGTTTGTGATCGCAGGGGGAGTGTGTGATTGCGGGGGGAGTGTGTGATCGCGGGGAGGGAGTGTGTGATTGCGGGGGGAGTGTGTGATTGTGGGGGGAGTTGGTGATCGTGGGGGGAGTGGGTGATCGCGGGGGGAGTCGGTGTTAACGGGGGGAGTGTGTGATCGCGGGGGGAGTGTGTGATCGCGCGGGGAGTCTGTGATCGCGGGGGGAGAGTGTGATCGCGGGGGCAGTCTGTGATCACGTGGGGAATGTGTGATCGCGGCGGGAGTGTGTGATCATGGGGGGAGTGTGTGATCGCGGGGGGAGTCGGTGATCGCGGGGGGAGTCGGTGATCGCGAGGGGAGTCGGTGATCGCGGGGGGAGTCGGTGATCGCGCGGGAACTCGGTGATCGCGCGGGTCTGTGATCGCGGGGGGAATCAGTGATCGCGGGGGGAGTCTGTGATTGCGGGGGTGGTTCGGTGGTCGCCGGGGGGAGTCGGTGATCGCGGGGGGAGTTTGTGATTGCGGCAGGAGTCGGTGATCGCGGCGGGAGTCGGTGTACGTGGAGGGAATGTCTGATCGCGGGGGGAGTCTGTGATCGCGGGATGAATGTCTGATCGCGGGGGGTGTGTCTGATCACGGGGGGAGTCTGTGATCGCGGGGGAGTCTGTGATCGCGGGGGGAGTCGGTGATCGCAGGGGGAGCCGGTGATCGCGGCGGGAGTCGGTGTTCGCGGGGGGAATGTCTGATCGCGGGGGGAATGTCTGATTGCGGGGGGAGTTTGTGATCGCGAGGGGAGTCGGTGATCACGGGGGGAGTCGGTGATCGTGGGGGGAGTTTGTGATCGCGGGGGGAGTTTGTGATCGCGAAGAGGAGTGTGTGATCATGGAGGGGAGTGTGTGATCGCGGGGAGGAGTGTGTGATCGCGGGGGGAGTCGGTGATCGCGGGGGGAGTGTGTGATCGCGGGGGAGGAGTCGCTGATCGCGGGGGGAGTGTGAGATTGCGCGGGGAGTTTGTGATCGCGGGGGGAGAGTGTGATCGCGGGGGGGAGTCGCTGATCGCGGGGGCAGTCTGTAATCGCGGGGGGGAGTGTGTGATCGCGGCGGGAGTGTGTGATCGCGACGGGACTGTGTGATCGCGGGGGGAGTCGGTGATCGCGGGCGGAGTCTGTGATCGCGGGGGGAGTTAGTGATCGCGGGGGGAGTCTGTGATTGCGGGGGGGGTTCGGTGATCGCGGGGGGAGTCGGTGATCGCGGGGAGGAGTGTGTGATCGCGGGGGGGGAGTGTGTGAACGCGGGGGAGTCTGTGATCACGGGGTGAGTCGGTGTTCATGTGGGGAGTGTGTGATCGCGGGGGGAGTGTGTGATCGCGGGGAGGAGTGTGTGATCGCGGGGGGAGTCGGTGATCGCGGGGGGAGTCGGTGATCGCGGGGAGGAGTGTGTGATCGCGGGGAGGAGTGTGTGATCGCGGGGGAAGTCGGTGATCGCGGCAGGAGTCGGTGATCGCGGCGGGAGTCGGTGATCGCGGGGGAAGTCGGTGATCGCGGCGGGAGTCGGTGATCGCGGGGGCAGTCGGTAATCGCAGGGGGAGCCGGTGATCGCGACGGGAGTCGGTGTTCGCGCGGGGAATGTCTGATCGCGGGAGGAGTGTCTGATTGCGGGGGGAGTCGGTTATCGCGGGGGGGGGGCGGAGTGTGTGATCGCGGTGGGGGAGTCGGTTATCGCGGGGGGCAGAGTGTGTGATCGCGGTGGGGGAGTGTGTGATCGCGGGGAGGAGTGTGTGATCGCGGGGGGGGAGTGTGTGAACGCCGGGGGGGAGTGTATGATCGCGGGGGGGTAGTGTGTGATCGCGGGGGGAGTGTGTGATCGCGGGGGGGGTGTGTGATCGCGGGGGGAGTGTCTGATCGCGGGGGGAGTTTGTGATCGCGAGGGGAGTGAGTGATCGCGGGGGGAGTGTGTGATATCGGGGGGAGTCGGTGATCGCGGGCGGAGTGTGTGATCGCGGGGGGAGTTAGTAATCGCGGGGGGAGTCTGTGATTGCGGGGGGGGTTCGGTGATCGCGGGGGGAGTCGGTGATCGCGGCGGGAGTCGGTGATCGCGGCGGGAGTCAGTGTACGTGGAGGGAATGTCTGATCGCGGGGGGTGTGTCTGTACGCGGGGGGAGTCTGTGATCGCGGGGGGAGTCGGTGATCGCAGGGGGAGCCGGTGATCGCAGGGAGGAGTCGGTGATCGCGGGGGGAGTTTGTGATCGCGGGGGGAGTTTGTGATCGCAGGGTAGTTTGTGATCGCGAGGAGGAGTGTGTGATCATGAGGGGGAGTGTGTGATCGCGGGGAGGGGTGTATGATCGCGGGGGGAGTTTGTGATCGCGGGGAGGAGTGTATGATCGCGGGGGGAGTTTGTGATCGCGGGGGGAGTCGGTGATCGCGGGGGGTGTCGGTGATTGCGGGGTAAGTCGGTGATCGCGGGGGGAGTCGGTGATCGCGGGGAGGAGTGTGTGATCGCGGGGGAAGTCGGTGATCGTGGGGGGAGTCGGTGATCGCGGCGGGAGTCGGTGTTCGCGGGGGCAATGTCTGATCGCGGGGGGTGTCTCTGATCGCGGGGGGAGTCGGTTATCGCGGGGGGGGGGAGTGTGTGATCGCGGTGGGGGAGTGTGTGATCGCGGGGAGGAGTGTGTGATCGCGGGGGGGGGAGTGTGTGAAAGCGGGGGGAGTCTGTGATCACGGGGGGAGTCGGTGATCGCGAGGGCGGAGTGTGTGATCGTGGTGGGGGAGTGTGTGATCGCAGGGAGGAGTGTGTGATCGCGGGGGGGGAGTGTGTGATCGCGGGGGGGGAGTGTGTGATCGCGGGGGGAGTCAGAGATCGTGGGGGTAGTCTGTGATTGCCGGGGGGGGTTCGGTCATCGCGGGGGGAGTCGGTGGTCGCGGGTGGAGTTTGTGATCACGGCGGGAGTCGGTGATCGCGGGGAGTCGGTGATCGCGGGGGGAGTTGATGTGGTATATTTGGACTTTCAGAAGGCTTTCGACAAGGTCCCACACAAGAGATTAATGTGCAAAGTTAAAGCACATGGGATTGGGGGTAGTGTGCTGACGTGGATTGAGAACTGGTTGTCAGATAGGAAGCAAAGAGTAGGAGTAAACGGGTACTTTTCAGAATGGCAGGCAGTGACTAGTGGAGTGCCGCAAGGTTCTGTGCTGGGGCCCCAGCTGTTTACATTGTACATTAATGATTTAGACGAGGGGATTAAATGCAGTATCTCCAAATTTGCGGATGATACTAAGTTGGGTGGCAGTGTGAGCTGCGAGGAGGATGCTATTAGGCTGCAGAGTGACTTGGATAGGTTAGGTGAGTGGGCAAATGCATGGCAGATGAAGTATAATGTGGATAAATGTGAGGTTATCCACTTTGGTGGTAAAAACAGAGAGACAGACTATTATCTGAATGGTGACAGATTAGGAAAAGGGAAGGTGCAACGAGACCTGGGTGTCATGGTACATCAGTCATTGAAGGTTGGCATGCAGGTACAGCAGGCGGTTAAGAAAGCAAATGGCATGTTGGCCTTCATAGCGAGGGGATTTGAATACAGGGGCAGGGAGGTGTTGCTACAGTTGTACAGGGCCTTGGTGAGGCCACACCTGGAGTATTGTGTACAGTTTTGGTCTCCTAACTTGAGGAAGGACATTCTTGCTATTGAGGGAGTGCAGCGAAGGTTCACCAGACTGATTCCCGGGATGGCGGGACTGACCTATCAAGAAAGATTGGATCAATTGGGCTTGTATTCACTGGAGTTCAGAAGAATGAGAGGGGACCTCATAGAAACGTTTAAAATTCTGACGGGTTTAGACAGGTTAGATGCAGAAAGAATGTTCCCAATGTTGGGGAGGTCCAGAACCAGGGGTCACAGTCTGAGGATAAGGGGTAAGCCATTTAGGACCGAGATGAGGAGAAACTTCTTCACCCAGAGAGTGGTGAACCTGTGGAATTCTCTACCACAGAAAGTAGTTGAGGCCAATTCACTAAATATATTCAAAAGGGAGTTAGATGAAGTCCTTACTACTCGGGGGATCAAGGGTTATGGCGAGAAAGCAGGAAGGGGGTACTGAAGTTTCATGTTCAGCCATGAACTCATTGAATGGCGGTGCAGGCTAGAAGGGCTGAATGGCCTGCTCCTGCACCTATTTTCTATGTTTCTATGTTTCTATGAGTCGGTGATCACAGGGAGGAGTGTTTGATCGTGGGGGGAGTTGGTGATCGCCGCGGGAGTCGGTGATCGCAGCGGGAGTCGGTGATCACGGCGGGAGTCGGTGATCGCGACCGGAGTCGGTGTTCGCGGGGGGATTGTCTGATCGCGGGGGGTATGTCTGATCGCGGGGGGAGTCTGTGATCGCGGGGGGAGTCGGTGATCGCAGGGGGAGCCGGTGTTCACGGTGGGAGTCGGTGTTCGCGGGGGGAATGTCTGATCGCGGGGGGAGTCGATGATCGTGGGGGGAATGTCTGATTGCCGGGGGAGTGTCTGATCGCGGGGGGAGTCGGTTATCGCGGGGGGGGTAGTGTGTGATCGCGTTGGGGGAGTGTGTGATCGCCGGGGGAGTGTCTGATCGCGGGGGGAGTGTCTGATCGCTTGGGGAGTTTGTGATCGCGGGGGGAGTGTGTGATAGCGGGGGGAGTCGGTGATCGTGGGGGGAGTCGGTGATCGCGGGAGCAATGTCTGATCGCGGGGGGTATGTCTGATCGCGGGGGGAGTCTGTGATCGCGGGGGGGGGGTAGTGTGTGATCGCGTTGGGGGAGTGTGTGATCGCCGGGGGAGTGTCTGATCGCGGGGGGAGTGTCTGATCGCTTGGGGAGTTTGTGATCGCGGGGGGAGTGTGTGAAAGCGGGGGGAGTCTGTGATCACGGGGTGAGTCGGTGATCGCGGGGGCGGAGTGTGTGATCGTGGTGGGGGAGTGTGTGATCGCAGGGAGGAGTGTGTGATCGCGGGGGGGGAGTGTGTGATCGCGGGGGGGGAGTGTATGAACGCGGAGGGGGGAGTGTGTAATCGCCGGGGGAGTGTCTGGTCGCGGGGGGAGTTTGTGATCGCGAGGGGAGTGAGTGATCGCGGGGGGAGTGTGTGATTGCGGGAGGAGTTTGTGATCGCGAAGAGGAGTGTGTGATCATGGAGGGGAGTGTGTGATCGCGGGGAGGAGTGTGTGATCGCGGGGGGAGTCGGTGATCGCGGGGGGAGTTTGTGATCGCGGGGGAGGAGTCGCTGATCGCGGGGGGAGTGTGAGATTGCGCGGGGAGTTTGTGATCGCGGGGGGAGAGTGTGATCGCGGGGGGGAGTCGCTGATCGCGGGGGCAGTCTGTAATCGCGGGGGGGAGTGTGTGATCGCGGCGGGAGTGTGTGATCGCGACGGGACTGTGTGATCGCGGGGGGAGTCGGTGATCGCGGGCGGAGTCTGTGATCGCGGGGGGAGTTAGTGATCGCGGGGGGAGTCTGTGATTGCGGGGGGGGTTCGGTGATCGCGGGGGGAGTCGGTGATCGCGGGGAGGAGTGTGTGATCGCGGGGGGGAGTGTGTGAACGCGGGGGAGTCTGTGATCACAGGGTGAGTCGGTGTTCATGTGGGGAGTGTGTGATCGCGGGGGGAGTGTGTGATCGCGGGGAGCAGTGTGTGATCGCGGGGGGAGTCGGTGATCGCGGGGGGAGTCGGTGATCGCGGGGAGGATTGTGTGATCGCGGGGAGGAGTGTGTGATCGCGGGGAGGAGTGTGTGATCGCGGGGGAAGTCGGTGATCGCGGCGGGAGTCGGTGATCGCGGCGGGAGTCGGTGATCGCGGGGGAAGTCGGTGATCGCGGCAGGAGTCGGTGATCGCGGGGGCAGTCGGTAATCGCAGGGGGAGCCGGTGATCGCGACGGGAGTCGGTGTTCGCGCGGGGAATGTCTGATCGCGGGAGGAGTGTCTGATTGCGGGGGGAGTCGGTTATCGCGGGGGGGGGGCGGAGTGTGTGATCGCGGTGGGGGAGTCGGTTATCGCGGGGGGCAGAGTGTGTGATCGCGGTGGGGGAGTGTGTGATCGCGGGGAGGAGTGTGTGATCGCGGGGGGGGAGTGTGTGAACGCGGGGAGGGAGTGTATGATCGCGGGGGGAGTGTGTGATCGCGGGGGGGGGTGTGTGATCGCGGGGGGAGTGTCTGATCGCGGGGGGAGTTTGTGATCGCGAGGGGAGTGAGTGATCGCGGGGGGAGTGTGTGATATCGGGGGGAGTCGGTGATCGCGGGCGGAGTGTGTGATCGCGGGGGGAGTTAGTGATCGCGGGGGGAGTCTGTGATTGCGGGGGGAGTCTGTGATTGCGGGGGGGGTTCGGTGATCACGGGGGGAGTCGGTGATCGCGGCGGGAGTCGGTGATCGCGGCGGGAGTCAGTGTACGTGGAGGGAATGTCTGATCGCGGGGGGTGTGTCTGTACGCGGGGGGAGTCTGTGATCGCGGGGGGAGTCGGTGATCGCAGGGGGAGCCGGTGATCGCAGGGAGGAGTCGGTGATCGCGGGGGGAGTTTGTGATCGCGGGGGGAGTTTGTGATTGCAGGGTAGTTTGTGATCGCGAGGAGGAGTGTGTGATCATGAGGGGGAGTGTGTGATCGCGGGGAGGGGTGTATGATCGCGGGGGGAGTTTGTGATCGCGGGGAGGAGTGTATGATCGCGGGGGGAGTTTGTGATCGCGGGGAGAGTCGGTGATCGCGGGGGGTGTCGGTGATTGCGGGGTAAGTCGGTGATCGCGGGGGGAGTCGGTGATCGCGGGGAGGAGTGTGTGATCGCGGGGGAAGTCGGTGATCGTGGGGGGAGTCGGTGATCGCGGCGGGAGTCGGTGATCGCGGGGGCAATGTCTGATCGCGGGGGGTGTCTCTGATCGCGGGGGGAGTCGATTATCGCGGGGGGGGGGAGTGTGTGATCGTGGTGGGGGAGTGTGTGATCGCGGGGAGGAGTGTGTGATCGCGGGGGGGGGAGTGTGTGAAAGCGGGGGGAGTCTGTGATCACGGGGGGAGTCGGTGATCGCGGGGGCGGAGTGTGTGATCGTGGTGGGGGAGTGTGTGATCGCAGGGAGGAGTGTGTGATCGCGGGGGGGGAGTGTGTGATCGCGGGGGGGGAGTGTATGAACGCGGAGGGGGGAGTGTGTAATCGCCGGGGGAGTGTCTGATCGCGGGGGGAGTTTGTGATCGCGAGGGGAGTGAGTGATCGCGGGGGGAGTGTGTGATTGCGGGGGGGGAGTGTGTGATCGCGGGGGGAGTCAGAGATCGTGGGGGTAGTCTGTGATTGCCGGGGGGGGTTCGGTCATCGCGGGGGGAGTCGGTGGTCGCGGGTGGAGTTTGTGATCACGGCGGGAGTCGGTGATCGCGGGGAGTCGGTGATCGCGGGGGGAGTCGGTGATCACAGGGAGGAGTGTGTGATCGCGGGGGGAGTTGGTGATCGCCGCGGGAGTCGGTGATCACGGCGGGAGTCGGTGATCGCGACCGGAGTCGGTGTTCGCGGGGGGATTGTCTGATCGCGGGGGGTATGTCTGATCGCGGGGGGAGTCTGTGATCGCGGGGGGAGTCGGTGATCGCAGGGGGAGCCGGTGTTCACGGTGGGAGTCGGTGTTCGCGGGGGGAATGTCTGATCGCGGGGGGAGTCGATGATCGTGGGGGGAATGTCTGATTGCCGGGGGAGTGTCTGATCGCGGGGGGAGTCGGTTATCGTGGGGGGGGGTAGTGTGTGATCGCGTTGGGGGAGTGTGTGATCGCCGGGGGAGTGTCTGATCGCGGGGGGAGTGTCTGATCGCTTGGGGAGTTTGTGATCGCGGGGGGAGTGTGTGATAGCGGGGGGAGTCGGTGATCGTGGGGGGAGTCGGTGATGGCGGGGGGAGTCGGTGATCGCGGGGAGTAGTGTTTGATCGCGGGGGAAGTCGGTGATCGCGGGGGGAGTCTGTGATCGCGGGGAGGAGTGTGTGATCGCGGGGGGGGGGAGTGTGTGAACGCGGGGAGGAGAGTGTGATCGCGGGGGGAGTCGGTGATCGCGGGGGGAGTCGGTGATCGCGGGGAGGAGAGTGTGATCGCGGGGGAAGTCGGTGATCGCGGGGGGAGTCGGTGATCGCGGGGAGGAGTGTGTGATCGCGGGGAAAGTCGGTGATCGTGGGGGGAGTCGGTGATCGCGGCGGGAGTCGGTGTTCGCGGGGGCAATGTCTGATCGCGGGGGGTGTCTCTGATCGCGGGGGGAGTCTGTGATCGCGGGGGGAGTCGGTAATCGCAGGGGGAGTCGGTAATCGCAGGGGGAGCCGGTGATCGCGGCGGGAGTCGGTGTTCGCGCGGGGAATGTCTGATCGCGGGAGGAGTGTCTGATCGCGGGGGGAGTCGGTTATGGTGGGGGGGGGAGTGTGTGATCGCGGTGGGGGAGTGTGTGATCGCGGGGAGGAGTGTGTGATCGCGGGGGCAGTCGGTTATCGCGGGGGGCGGAGTGTGTGATCGCGGTGGGGGAGTGTGTGATCGCGGGGAGGAGTGTGTGATCGCGGGGGGGGAGTGTGTGAACGCGGGGGGAGTGTCTGATCGCGGGGGGAGTCAGAGATCGTGGGGGTAGTCTGTGATTGCCGGGGGGGGTTCGGTCATCGCGGGGGGAGTCGGTGGTCGCGGGTGGAGTTTGTGATCGCGGCGGGAGTCGGTGATCGCGGGGAGTCGGTGATCGCGGGGGGAGTCGGTGATCGCGGGGAGGAGTGTGTGATCGTGGGGGGAGTCGGTGATCGCCGCGGGAGTCGGTGATCGCGGCCGGAGTCGGTGATCGCAGGGAGGAGTGTGTTCGTGGGGGGAGTTGGTGATCGCAGGGGGAGCCGGTGTTCACGGCGGGAGTCAGTGTACGTGGAGGGAATGTCTGATCGCGGGGGGTGTGTCTGTACGCGGGGGGAGTCTGTGATCGCGGGGGGAGTGTGTGATAGCGGGGGGAGTCGGTGATCGTGGGGGTAGTGGGTGATCGCGGGGGGAGTCGGTGATCGCGGGGAGGAGTGTGTGATCGCGGAGGGGGGAGTGTGTGAACGCGGGGGGAGTCTGTGATCACGGGGGGAGTCGGTGTTCATGGGGGGAGTGTGTGATCGCGGGGGGAGTGTGTGATCGCGGGGAGGAGTGTGTGATCGCGGGGGGAGTCGGTGATCGCGGGGGGAGTCGGTGATCGCGGGGAGGAGTGTGTGATCGCGCGGGAAGTCGGTGATCGCGGGGGGAGTCGGTGATCGCGGGGAGGAGTGTGTGATCGCGGGGGAAGTCGGTGATCGTGGGGGGAGTCGGTGATCGCGGGGGGAGTCGGTGATCGCGGCGGGAGTCGATGATCGCGGCGGGAGTCGGTGATCGCGGCGGCAATGTCTGATCGCGGGGGGTGTCTCTGATCGCGGGGGGAGTCTGTGATCGCGGGGGGAGACGGTAATCGCGGGGGGAGTGTGTGATCGCGGGGGGAGTCGGTAATCGCAGGGGGAGCCGGTGATCGCGGCGGGAGTCGGTGTTCGCGCGGGGAATGTCTGATCGCGGGAGGAGTGTCTGATCGCGGGGGTAGTCGGTTATCGCAGTGGGGGGAGTGTGTGATCGCGGTAGGGGAGTGTGTGATCGCGGGGAGGAGTGTGAGATTGCGCGGGGAGTTTGTGATCGCGTGGGGAGAGTGTGATCGCGGGGGGGAGTCGCTGATCGCGGGGGCAGTCTGTAATCGCGGCGGGGAGTGTGTGATCGCGGCGGGAGTGTGTGATCGCGGCGGGAGTGTGTGATCTCGACGGGAGTGTGTGATCGCGGGGGGAGTCGCTGATCGCGGGCGGAGTCTGTGATCGCGGGGGGAGTTAGTGATCGCGGGGGGAGTCTGTGATTGCGGGGGGGGTTCGGTGATCGCGGGGGGAGTCGGTGGTCACGGGGGGAGTCGGTGATCGTAGCGGGAGTCGGTGATCGCGGCGGGAGTCAGTGTATGTGGAGGGAATGTCTGATCGCGGGGGGTGTGTCTGATCGCGGGGGGAGTCTGTGATCGCGGGGGGAGTCGGTGATCGCAGGGGGAGCCGGTGATCGCAGGGAGGAGTCGGTGATCGCGGGGGGAGTTTGTGATCGCGGGGGGAGTTTGTGATCGCAGGGTAGTTTGTGATCGCGAGGAGGATTGTGTGATCATGAGGGGGAGTGTGTGATCGCGCAGAGGAGTGTATGATCGCGGGGGGAGTGTGTGATCGCGGGGGGAGTTAGTGATCGCGGGGGGAGTCTGTGATTGCGGGGGGAGTCTGTGATTGCGGGGGGGGTTCGGTGATCGCGGGGGGAGTCGGTGATCGCGGCGGGAGTCGGTGATCGCGGCGGGAGTCAGTGTACGTGGAGGGAATGTCTGATCGCGGGGGGTGTGTCTGTACGCGGGGGGAGTCTGTGATCGCGGGGGGAGTCGGTGATCGCAGGGGGAGCCGGTGATCGCAGGGAGGAGTCGGTGATCGCGGGGGGAGTTTGTGATCGCGGGGGGAGTTTGTGATCGCAGGGTAGTTTGTGATCGCGAGGAGGAGTGTGTGATCATGAGGGGGAGTGTGTGATCGCGGGGAGGGGTGTATGATCGCGGGGGGAGTTTGTGATCGCGGGGAGGAGTGTATGATCGCGGGGGGAGTTTGTGATCGCGGGGAGAGTCGGTGATCGCGGGGGGTGTCGGTGATTGCGGGGTAAGTCGGTGATCGCGAGGGGAGTCGGTGATCGCGGGGAGGAGTGTGTGATCGCGGGGGAAGTCGGTGATCGTGGGGGGAGTCGGTGATCGCGGCGGGAGTCGGTGTTCGCGGGGGCAATGTCTGATCGCGGGGGGTGTCTCTGATCGCGGGGGGAGTCGATTATCGCGGGGGGGGGGAGTGTGTGATCGTGGTGGGGGAGTGTGTGATCGCGGGGAGGAGTGTGTGATCGCGGGGGGGGGAGTGTGTGAAAGCGGGGGGAGTCTGTGATCACGGGGGGAGTCGGTGATCGCGGGGGCGGAGTGTGTGATCGTGGTGGGGGAGTGTGTGATCGCAGGGAGGAGTGTGTGATCGCGGGGGGGGAGTGTGTGATCGCGGGGGGGGAGTGTATGAACGCGGAGGGGGGAGTGTGTGAACGCGGGGGGAGTCTGTGATCACGGGGGGAGTCGGTGTTCATGGGGGGAGTGTGTGATCGCGGGGGGAGTGTGTGATCGCGGGGAGGAGTGTGTGATCGCGGGGGGAGTCGGTGATCGCGGGGGGAGTCGGTGATCGCGGGGAGGAGTGTGTGATCGCGGGGAGGAGTGTGTGATCGCGGGGGAAGTCGGTGATCGCGGGGGGAGTGTGTGATCGCGGGGGGAGTCGGTGATCGCGGGGGGAGTCGGTGATCGCGGGGGGAGTCGGTGATCGCGGGGAGGAGTGTGTGATCGCGGGGGAAGTCGGTGATCGTGGGGGGAGTCGGTGATCGCGGCGGGAGTCGATGATCGCGGCGGGAGTCGGTGATCGCGGCGGCAATGTCTGATCGCGGGGGGTGTCTCTGATCGCGGGGGGAGTCTGTGATCGCGGGGGGAGACGGTAATCGCAGGGGGAGCCGGTGATCGCGGCGGGAGTCGGTGTTCGCGCGGGGAATGTCTGATCGCGGGAGGAGTGTCTGATCGCGGGGGTAGTCGGTTATCGCAGTGGGGGGAGTGTGTGATCGCGGTAGGGGAGTGTGTGATCGCGGGGAGGAGTGTGAGATTGCGCGGGGAGTTTGTGATCGCGTGGGGAGAGTGTGATCGCGGGGGGGAGTCGCTGATCGCGGGGGCAGTCTGTAATCGCGGCGGGGAGTGTGTGATCGCGGCGGGAGTGTGTGATCGCGGCGGGAGTGTGTGATCTCGACGGGAGTGTGTGATCGCGGGGGGAGTCGCTGATCGCGGGCGGAGTCTGTGATCGCGGGGGGAGTTAGTGATCGCGGGGGGAGTCTGTGATTGCGGGGGGGGTTCGGTGATCGCGGGGGGAGTCGGTGGTCACGGGGGGAGTCGGTGATCGCAGCGGGAGTCGGTGATCGCGGCGGGAGTCAGTGTATGTGGAGGGAATGTCTGATCGCGGGGGGTGTGTCTGATCGCGGGGGGAGTCTGTGATCGCGGGGGGAGTCGGTGATCGCAGGGGGAGCCGGTGATCGCAGGGAGGAGTCGGTGATCGCGGGGGGAGTTTGTGATCGCGAGGAGGATTGTGTGATCATGAGGGGGAGTGTGTGATCGCGCAGAGGAGTGTATGATCGCGGGGGGAGTGTGTGATCGCGGGGGGAGTTAGTGATCGCGGGGGGAGTCTGTGATTGCGGGGGGAGTCTGTGATTGCGGGGGGGGTTCGGTGATCGCGGGGGGAGTCGGTGATCGCGGCGGGAGTCGGTGATCGCGGCGGGAGTCAGTGTACGTGGAGGGAATGTCTGATCGCGGGGTGTGTGTCTGTACGCGGGGGGAGTTTGTGATCGCGGGGGGAGTTTGTGATCGCAGGGTAGTTTGTGATCGCGAGGAGGATTGTGTGATCATGAGGGGGAGTGTGTGATCGCGCAGAGGAGTGTATGATCGCGGGGGGAGTTTGTGATCGCGGGGGGAGTCGGTGATCGCGGGGGGTGCCGGTGATTGCGGGGGAGTCGGTGATCGTGGGGGAGTGTGTGATTGCGGGGGGATTCGGTGTTCACGGGGGGGCGTGTGTGATCGCGGGGGGAGTGTGTGATAGCGGGGAGGAGTGTGTGATCGCGGGGGGAGTCAGTGATCGCGGGGGGAGTCGGTGATCGCGGGGAGGAGTGTGTGATCGCGGGGGAAGTCGGTGATCGCGGGGGGAGTCGGTGATCGCGGGGGGAGTCGGTGATCGCGGCGGGAGTCGGTGATCGCGGCGGGAGTCGGTGTTCGCGGGGGCAATGTCTGATCGCGGGGTGTGTCTCTGATCGTGGGGGGAGTCTGTGATCGCGGGGGGAGTCGGTAATCGCAAGGGGAGCCGGTGATCGCGGCGGGAGTCGGTGTTCGCGCGGGGAATGTCTGATCGCGGGAGGAGTGTCTGATCGCGGGGGAGTCGGTTATCGCAGGGGGGGGGAGTGTGTGATCGCGGTGGGGGAGTGTGTGATCGCGGGGAGGAGTGTGTGATCGCGGGGGGGGAGTGTGTGAACGCGGAGGGGGGAGTGTGTGATCGCGGGGGGTAGTGTGTGATCGCAGGGGGAGTGTGTAATCGCAGGGGGAGTGTGTAATCGCGGGGGGAGTGTCTGATCGCGGGGGGAGTTTGTGATCGCGAGGGGTGGAGTGTGTGATCGCGGGGGGAGTGTCTGATTGCGGGGGGAGTGTGTGATTGCGGGGGGGGGAGTGTGTGATCGCGGGGGAAGTCGGTGATCGCGGCGGGAGTCGGTGATCGCGGCGGGAGTCGGTGATCGCGGCGGGAGTCGGTGTTCGCGGGGGCAATGTCTGATAGCGGGGGGAGTCTGTGATCGCGGGGGGAGTCGGTAATCGCAGGGAGAGCCGGTGATCGCGGCGGGAGTCGGTGTTCGCGCGGGGAATGTCTGATCGCGGGAGGAGTGTCTGATCGCGGGGGGAGTCGGTTATCGCAGGAGGGGGGGGAGTGTGTGATCGCGGTGGGGGAGTGTGTGATCGCGGGGAGGAGTGTGTGATCGCGGGGGGAGTCGGTTATCGCGGTGGGGGGAGTGTGTGATCGCGGTGGGGGAGTGTGTGATCGCGGGGAGGAGTGTGTGATCGCGGGGGGGAGTGTGTGAACGCGGGGGGGGGGGAGTGTGTGATCGCGGGGGGGTAGTGTGTGATCGCGGGGGGAGTGTGTAATCGCGGGGTGTGTGTCTGATCGCGGGGGGAGTCTGTGATCGCGGGGGGAGTCGGTGATCGCAGGGGGAGCCGGTGATCGCAGGGAGGAGTCGGTGATCGCGGGGGGAGTTTGTGATCGCGGGGGGAGTTTGTGATCGCAGGGTAGTTTGTGATCGCGAGGAGGATTGTGTGATCATGAGGGGGAGTGTGTGATCGCGCGGAGGAGTGTATGATCGCGGGGGGAGTTTGTGATCGCGGGGGGAGTCGGTGATCGCGGGGGGTGCCGGTGATTGCGGGGGAGTCGGTGATCGCAGGGAGTCGGTGATCGTGGGGGAGTGTGTGATTGCGGGGGGAGTCGGTGTTCACGGGGGGGCGTGTGTGATCGCGGGGGGAGTGTGTGATCGCGGGGAGGAGTGTGTGATCGCGGGGGGAGTCGGTGATCGCGGGGGGAGTCGGTGATCGGGGGAGGAGTGTGTGATCGCGGGGGAAGTCGGTGATCGCGGGGGGAGTCGATGATCACGGGGGAAGTCGGTGATCGCGGCGGGAGTCGGTGATCGCGGCGGGAGTCGGTGTTCGCGGGGGCAATGTCTGATCGCGGGGTGTGTCTCTGATTGTGGGGGGAGTCTGTGATCGCGGGGGGAGTCGGTAATCGCAAGGGGAGCCGGGGATCGCGGCGGGGGTCGGTGTTCGCGCGGGGAATGTCTGATCGTGGGAGGAGTGTCTGATCGCGGGGGGAGTCGGTTATCGCAGGGTGGGGGAGTGTGTGATCGCGGTGGGGGAGTGTGTGATCGCGGGGAGGAGTGTGTGATCGCGGGGGGGGAGTGTGTGATCGCGGGGAGGAGTGTGTGATCGCGGTGGGGGAGTGTGTGATCGCGGGGGGGTAATGTGTGATCGCAGGGGGAGTGTGTAATCGCAGGGGGAGTGTGTCATCGCGGGGGGAGTGTCTGATCGCGGGGGGAGTTTGTGATCGCGAGGGGAATGAGTGATCGCGGGGGGAGTGTGTGATTGCGGGAGGGGAGTGTGTGATCGCGGGGGGAGTCAGAGATCATGGGGGTAGTCTGTGATTGCCGGGGGGGGTTCGGTCATCGCGGGGGGAGTCGGTGGTCGCTGGTGGAGTTTGTGATCGCGGCGGGAGTCGGTGATCGCGGGGAGTCGGTGATCGCGGGGGGAGTCGGTGATCGCAGGGAGGAGTGTGTGATCGTGGGGGGAGTTGGTGATCACCGCGGGAGTCGGTGATCGCGGCGGGAGTCGGTGATCGCGGCCGGAGTCGGTGTTCGCGGGGGGATTGTCTGATCGCGGGGGGTATGTCTGATCGCGGGGGGAGTCTGTGATCGCGGGGGGAGTCGGTGATCGCGGGGGGAATGTCTGATTGCGGGGGGAGTCGATGATCGTGGGGGGAATGTCTGATTGCGGGGAGAGTGTCTGATCGCGGGGGGAGTCGGTTATCGCGGGGGGGGTAGTGTGTGATCGCGGTGGGGGAGTGTGTGATCGCGGGGGGAGTGTCTGATCGCTGGGGGAGTGTCTGATCGCTGGGGGAGTTTGTGATCGCGGGGGGAGTGTGGAATCGCGGGGGGAGTGTCTGATCGCGGGGGAGTTTGTGATCGCGAGGGGAATGAGTGATCGCGGGGGGAGTGTGTGATTGCGGGGGGGAAGTGTGTGATCGCGGGGGGAGTCAGAGATCGTGGGGGTTGTCTGTGATTGCCGGGGGGGGTTCGGTCATCGCGGGGGGAGTCGGTGGTCGCGGGTGGAGTTTGTGATCGCGGCGGGAGTCGGTGATCGCGGCGGGAGTCGGTGATCGCGGCGGGAGTCGGTGATCGCGGCGGGAGTCGGTGTTCGCGGGGGGAATGTCTGATCGCGGGGGGTATGTCTGATCGCGGGGGGAGTCTGTGATCGCGGGGGGAGTCGGTGATCGCAGGGGTAGCCGGTGTTCACGGCGGGAGTCGGTGTTCGCGGGGGGAATGTCTGATCGCGGTGGGGGAGTGTGTGATCGCGGGGGGAGTGTCTGATCGCGGGGGGAGTGTCTGATCGCTGGGGGAGTTTGTGATCGCGGGGGGAGTGTGTGATAGCGGGGGGAGTCGGTGATCGTGGGGGTAGTGGGTGATCGCGGGGGGAGTCGGTGATCGCGGGGAGGAGTGTGTGATCGCGGGGGATGTCGGTGATCGCGGGGGAGGAGTCGCTGATCGCGGGGAGGAGTGTGTGATCGCGGGGGGGAGTGTGTGAACGTGGGGGGAGTCTGTGATCACGGGGGGAGTCGGTGTTCATGGGGGGAGTGTGCGATCGCGGGGGGAGTGTGTGATCGCGGGGAGGAGTGTGTGATCGCGGGGGGAGTCGGTGATCGCGGGGGGAGTCGGTGATCGCGGGGAGGAGTGTGTGATCGCGGGGGAAGTCGGTGATCGCGGGGGGAGTCGGTAATCGCAGGAGGAGCCGGTGATCGCGGCGGGAGTCGGTGTTCGCGCGGGGCATGTCTGATCGCGGGAGGAGTGTCTGATCGCGGGGGGAGTCGGTTATCGCGGGGGGGGAGTGTGTGATCGCGGTAGGGGAGTGTGTGATCGCGGGGAGGAGTGTGTGATCGTGGGGGGAGTCGGTTATCGCGGGGGGCGGAGTGTGTGATCGCGGTGGGGGAGTGTGTGATCGCGGGGAGGAGTGTGTGATCGCGGGGGGGGAGTGTGTGAACGCGGGGGGAGTGTGTGATCACGGGGGGGTAGTGTGTGATCGCGGGGGGAGTGTGTAATCTCGGGGGGAGTGTGTAATCGCGGGGGGAGTGTCTGATCGCGGGGGGAGTTTGTGATCGCGAGGGGAGTGAGTGATCGCGGGGGGAGTGTGTGATTGCGGGGGGGGAGTGTGTGATCGCGGGGAGAGTCAGAGATCGTGGGGGTAGTCTGTGATTGTCGGGGGGGGTTCGGTGATCGCGGGGGAGTCGGTGATCGCAGGGAGGAGTGTGTGATCGTGGGGGGAGTTGGTGATCGCCGCGGGAGTCGGTGATCGCGGCGGGAGTCGGTGATCGCGGCCGGAGTCGGTGTTCGCGGGGGGATTGTCTGATCGCGGGGGGTATGTCTGATCGCGGGGGGAGTCTGTGATCGCGGGGGGAGTCGGTGATCGCGGGGGGAATGTCTGATTGCGGGGGGAGTCGATGATCGTGGGGGGAATGTCTGATTGCGGGGAGAGTGTCTGATCGCAGGGGGAGTCGGTTATCGCGGGGGGGGGTAGTGTGTGATCGCGGTGGGGGAGTGTGTGATCGCGGGGGGAGTGTCTGATCGCTGGGGGAGTGTCTGATCGCTGGGGGAGTTTGTGATCGCGGGGGGAGTGTGGAATCGCGGGGGGAGTGTCTGATCGCGGGGGGAGTTTGTGATCGCGAGGGGAATGAGTGATCGCGGGGGGAGTGTGTGATTGCGGGGGGGAAGTGTGTGATCGCGGGGGGAGTCAGAGATCGTGGGGGTTGTCTGTGATTGCCGGGGGGGGTTCGGTCATCGCGGGGGGAGTCGGTGGTCGCGGGTGGAGTTTGTGATCGCGGCGGGAGTCGGTGATCGCGGCGGGAGTCGGTGATCGCGGCCGGAGTCGGTGTTCGCGGGGGGAATGTCTGATCGCGGGGGGTATGTCTGATCGCGGGGGGAGTCTGTGATCGCGGGGGGAGTCGGTGATCGCAGGGGGAGCCGGTGTTCACGGCGGGAGTCGATGTTCGCGGGGGGAATGTCTGATTGCGGGGGGAGTCGATGATCGTGGGGGGAATGTCTGATTGCGGGGGGAGTGTCTGATCGCGGGGGGAGTCAGTTATCGCGGGGGGGGTAGTGTGTGATCGCGGTGGGGGAGTGTGTGATCGCGGGGGGAGTGTCTGATCGCGGGGGGAGTGTCTGATCGCTGGGGGAGTTTGTGATCGCGGGGGGAGTGTGTGATAGCGGGGGGAGTCGGTGATCGTGGGGGTAGTGGGTGATCGCGGGGGGAGTCGGTGATCGCGGGGAGGAGTGTGTGATCGCGGGGGATGTCGGTGATCGCGGGGGAGGAGTCGCTGATCGCGGGGAGGAGTGTGTGATCGCGGGGGGGGAGTGTGTGAACGTGGGGGGAGTCTGTGATCACGGGGGGAGTCGGTGTTCATGGGGGGAGTGTGCGATCGCGGGGGGAGTGTGTGATCGCGGGGAGGAGTGTGTGATCGCGGGGGGAGTCGGTGATCGCGGGGGGAGTCGGTGATCGCGGGGAGGAGTGTGTGATCGCGGGGGAAGTCGGTGATCGCGGGGGGAGTCGGTGATCGCGGCGGGAGTCGGTGATCGCGGCGGGAGTCGGTGATCGCAGCGGCAATGTCTGATCGCGGGGGGTGTCTCTGATCGCGGGGGGAGTCTGTGATCGCGGGGGGAGTCGGTAATCGCAGGGGGAGCCGGTGATCGCGGCGGGAGTCGGTGTTCGCGCGGGGCATGTCTGATCGCGGGAGGAGTGTCTGATCGCGGGGGGAGTCGGTTATCGCGGGGGGGGAGTGTGTGATCGCGGTAGGGGAGTGTGTGATCGCGGGGAGGAGTGTGTGATCGCGGGGGGAGTCGGTTATCGCGGGGGGCGGAGTGTGTGATCGCGGTGGGGGAGTGTGTGATCGCGGGGAGGAGTGTGTGATCGCGGGGGGGGAGTGTGTGAACGCGGGGGGGGAGTGTGTGATCACGGGGGGGTAGTGTGTGATCGCGGGGGGAGTGTGTAATCGCGGGGGGAGTGTGTAATCGCGGGGGGAGTGTCTGATCGCGGGGGGAGTTTGTGATCGCGAGGGGAGTGAGTGATCGCGGGGGGAGTGTGTGATTGCGGGGGGGGAGTGTGTGATCGCGGGGAGAGTCAGAGATCGTGGGGGTAGTCTGTGATTGTCGGGGGGGGGTTCGGTGATCGCGGGGGGAGTCGGTGATCGCAGGGAGGAGTGTGTGATCGTGGGGGGAGTTGGTGATCGCCGCGGGAGTCGGTGATCGCGGCGGGAGTCGGTGATCGCGGCCGGAGTCGGTGTTCGCGGGGGGATTGTCTGATCGCGGGGGGTATGTCTGATCGCGGGGGGAGTCTGTGATCGCGGGGGGAGTCGGTGATCGCGGGGGTAGCCGGTGTTCACGGCGGGAGTCGGTGTTCGCGGGGGGAATGTCTGATCGCGGGGGGAGTCGATGATCGTGGGGGGAATGTCTGATTGCGGGGGGAGTGTCTGATCGCGGGGGGAGTCGGTTATCGCGGTGGGGCTAGTGTGTGATCGCGGTGGGGTAGTGTGTGATCGCGGGGGGACTGTCTGATCGCTGGGGGAGTTTGTGATCGCGGGGGGAGTGTGTGATAGCGGGGGGAGTCGGTGATCGTGGGGGGAGTGGGTGATCGCGGGGGGAGTCCGTGTTCGCGGGGGGAGTGTGAGATCGCGGGGGGAGTGTGTGATCGTGGGGGAGGAGTCGCTGATCGCGGGGGGAGTGTGAGATCGCACGGGGAGTTTGTGATCGCAGGGGGAGAGTGTGATCGCCGGGGGGAGTCGCTGATCGCGGGGGCAGTCTGTAATCGCGGGGGGGAGTGGGTGATCGCGGGGGGAGTGTGTGATTGCGGGGGGAGTTTGTGATCGCGGGGGGAGTTTGTGATCGCGGGGTGAGTTTGTGATCGCAGGGGAGTTTGTGATCGCGAGGAGGAGTGTGTGATCATGAGGGGGAGTGTGTGATCGCGGGGAGGAGTGTATGATCGCGGGGGGAGTTTGTGATCGCGGGGGGAGTTTGTGATCGCGGGGGGAGTTTGTGATCGCGGGGGGAGTTTGTGATCGCAGGGGAGTTTGTGATCGCGAGGAGTGTGTGATCATGAGGGGGAGTGTGTGATCGCGGGGAGGAGTGTGTGATCGCGGGGGGAGTCGGTGATCGTGGGAGTGTGTGATCGCGGGGGTGAATCGCTGATCGTGGGGGGGGAGTCGCTGATCACGGGTGGAGTGTGAGAGCGCGCGGGGAGTCTGTGATCGCGGGGGGAGTCGGTGATCGCGGGCCGAATCTGTGACCGCGGGTGGAGTCAGTGATCGCGGGGGGAGTCTGTGATTGCGGGGGGGTTTCTGTGGTCGCGGGGGGAGTCGGTGGTCGCGGGGGGAGTCGGTGATCGCGGTGGGAGTCGGTGATCGCGACGGGAGTCGGTGTACGTGGAGGGAATGATTGATCGCGGGGTTTGTGTCTGATCGCGGGGGGAGTCTGTGATCGCGGGGGGAGTCGGTGATCGCGGCGGGAGTCGGTTTTCGCGCGGGGCATGTCTGATCGCGCGGGGAGTGTCTGATCGCGGGGGGAGTCGGTTATCGCGGGGGGGGAGTGTGTGATCGCGGTAGGGGAGTGTGTGATCGCGGGGAGGAGTGTGTGATCGCGGGGGGAGTCGGTTATCGCGGGGGGCGGAGTGTGTGATCGTGGTGGGGGAGTGTGTGATCGCGGGGAGGAGTGTGTGATCGCGGGGGGGGGAGTGTGTGAACGCGGGGGGAGTTTGTGATCGCGAGGGGAGTGAGTGGTCGCGGGGGGAGTGTGTAATCGCGGGGGGAGTGTGTAATCGCGGGGGGAGTGTCTGATCGCGGGGGGAGTTTGTGATCGCGAGGGGAGTGAGTGGTCGCGGGGGGAGTGTGTGATTGCGGGGGGGGAGTGTGTGATCGCGGGGAGAGTCAGAGATCGTGGGGGTAGTCTGTGATTGTCGGGGGGGGGTTCGGTGATCGCGGGGGGAGTCGGTGATCGCAGGGAGGAGTGTGTGATCGTGGGGGGAGTTGGTGATCGCCGCGGGAGTCGGTGATCGCGGCGGGAGTCGGTGATCGCGGCCGGAGTCGGTGTTCGCGGGGGGATTGTCTGATCGCGGGGGGTATGTCTGATCGCGGGGGGAGTCTGTGATCGCGGGGGGAGTCGGTGATCGCGGGGGTAGCCGGTGTTCACGGCGGGAGTCGGTGTTCGCGGGGGGAATGTCTGATCGCGGGGGGAGTCGATGATCGTGGGGGGAATGTCTGATTGCGGGGGGAGTGTCTGATCGCGGGGGGAGTCGGTTATCGCGGGGGGGCTAGTGTGTGATCGCGGTGGGGTAGTGTGTGATCGCGGGGGGAGTGTCTGATCGCGGGGGGACTGTCTGATCGCTGGGGGAGTTTGTGATCGCGGGGGGAGTGTGTGATAGCGGGGGGAGTCGGTGATCGTGGGGGGAGTGGGTGATCGCGGGGGGAGTCCGTGTTCGCGGGGGGAGTGTGAGATCGCGGGGGGAGTGTGTGATCGTGGGGGAGGAGTCGCTGATCGCGGGGGGAGTGTGAGATCGCACGGGGAGTTTGTGATCGCAGGGGGAGAGTGTGATCGCCGGGGGGAGTCGCTGATCGCGGGGGCAGTCTGTAATCGCGGGGGGGAGTGGGTGATCGCGGGGGGAGTGTGTGATCGCGGCGGGAGTGTGTGATCGCGGCGGGAGTGTGTGATCGCGATGGGAGTGTGTGATCGCGGGGGGAGTCGGTGATCGCGGGGGGAGTTAGTGATCGCGGGGGGAGTCTGTGATTGCGGGGGGGGTTCGGTGATCGCGGGGGGAGTTGGTGGTCACGGGGGGAGTCGGTGATCGCGGCGGGAGTCGGTGATCGCGGCGGGAGTCAGTGTACGTGGAGGGAATGTCTGATCGCGGGGGGTGTGTCTGATCGCGGGGGGAGTCTGTGATCGCGGGGGGAGTCGGTGATCGCACGGGGAGCCGGTGATCGCAGGGAGGAGTCGGTGATCGCGGGGGGAGTTTGTGATCGCGGGGGGAGTTTGTGATCGCAGGGGAGTTTGTGATCGCGAGGAGGAGTGTGTGATCATGAGGGGGAGTGTGTGATCGCGGGGAGGAGTGTATGATCGCGGGGGGAGTTTGTGATCGCGGGGGGAGTCGGTGGTGACGTGGGGAGTCTGTGATCGCGGCGGGAGTCGGTGATCGCGGCGGGAGTCAGTGTACATGGAGGGAATGTCTGATCGCGGGGAGTCTGTCTGATCGCGGGGGGAGTGTGTGAACGCGGGGGAGGAGTCGTTGATCGCGGGGGGAGTGTGAGATCGCACGGGGAGTTTGTGATCGCGGGGGGAGAGTGTGATCGTGGGGGGGAGTCGCTGATCGCGGGGGCAGTCTGTAATCGCGGGGGGGAGTGTGTGATCGCGGCGGGAGTGTGTGATCGCGGCGGGAGTGTGTGATCGCGATGGAAGTGTGTGATCGCGTGGGGAGTCGGTGATCGCGGGGGGAGTCTGTGATTGCGGGGGGGGTTCGGTGATCGCGGGGGAAGTCGGTGGTCACGGGGGGAGTCGGTGATCGCGGCGGGAGTCGGTGATCGCGGCGGGAGTCGGTGATCGCGGCAGGAGTCAGTGTACGTGGAGGGAATGTCTGATCGCGGGGGGTGTGTCTGATCGCGGGGGGAGTCTGTGATCGCGGGGGGAGTCGGTGATCGCAGGGGGAGCCGGTGATCGCAGGGAGGAGTCGGTGATCGCGGGGGGAGTTTGTGATCGCGGGGGGAGTTTGTGATCGCAGGGGAGTTTGTGATCGCGAGGAGGAGTGTGTGATCATGAGGGGGAGTGTGTGATCGCAGGGAGGAGTGTATGATCGCGGGGGGAGTTTGTGATCGCGGGGGGAGTCGGTGGTCACGGGGGGAGTCGGTGGTCACGGGGGGAGTCGGTGATCGCGGCGGGAGTCGGTGATCGCGGCCGGAGTCGGTGTTCGCGGGGGGATTGTCTGATCGCGGGGGGTATGTCTGATCGCGGGGGGAGTCTGTGATCGCGGGGGGAGTCGGTGATCGCGGGGGGAATGTCTGATCGCGGGGGGAGTCGATGATCGTGGGGGGAATGTCTGATTGCGGGGAGAGTGTCTGATCGCGGGGGGAGTCGGTTATCGCGGGGGGGGTAGTGTGTGATCGCGGTGGGGGAGTGTGTGATTGCGGGGGGAGTGTCTGATCGCTGGGGGAGTGTCTGATCGCTGGGGGAGTTTGTGATCGCGGGGGGAGTGTGGAATCGCGGGGGGAGTGTCTGATCGCGGGGGGAGTTTGTGATCGCGAGGGGAATGAGTGATCGCGGGGGGAGTGTGTGATTGCGGGGGGGAAGTGTGTGATCGCGGGGGGAGTCAGAGATCGTGGGGGTTGTCTGTGATTGCCGGGGGGGGTTCGGTCATCGCGGGGGGAGTCGGTGGTCGCGGGTGGAGTTTGTGATCGCGGCGGGAGTCGGTGATCGCGGGGGGAGTCGGTGATCGCAGGGGGAGCCGGTGTTCACGGCGGGAGTCGGTGTTCGCGGGGGGAATGTCTGATTGCGGGGGGAGTCGATGATCGTGGGGGGAATGTCTGATTGCGGGGGGAGTGTCTGATCGCGGGGGGAGTCAGTTATCGCGGGGGGGGTAGTGTGTGATCGCGGTGGGGGAGTGTGTGATCGCGGGGGGAGTGTCTGATCGCGGGGGGAGTGTCTGATCGCTGGGGGAGTTTGTGATCGCGGGGGGAGTGTGTGATAGCGGGGGGAGTCGGTGATCGTGGGGGTAGTGGGTGATCGCGGGGGGAGTCGGTGATCGCGGGGAGGAGTGTGTGATCGCGGGGGATGTCGGTGATCGCGGGGGAGGAGTCGCTGATCGCGGGGAGGAGTGTGTGATCGCGGGGGGGGGAGTGTGTGAACGTGGGGGGAGTCTGTGATCACGGGGGGAGTCGGTGTTCATGGGGGGAGTGTGCGATCGCGGGGAGGAGTGTGTGATCGCGGGGGGAGTCGGTGATCGCGGGGGGAGTCGGTGATCGCGGGGAGGAGTGTGTGATCGCGGGGGAAGTCGGTGATCGCGGGGGGAGTCGGTGATCGCGGCGGGAGTCGGTGATCGCGGCGGGAGTCGGTGATCGCAGCGGCAATGTCTGATCGCGGGGGGTGTCTCTGATCGCGGGGGGAGTCTGTGATCGCGGGGGGAGTCGGTAATCGCAGGGGGAGCCGGTGATCGCGGCGGGAGTCGGTGTTCGCGCGGGGCATGTCTGATCGCGGGAGGAGTGTCTGATCGCGGGGGGAGTCGGTTATCGCGGGGGGGGAGTGTGTGATCGCGGTAGGGGAGTGTGTGATCGCGGGGAGGAGTGTGTGATCGCGGGGGGAGTCGGTTATCGCGGGGGGCGGAGTGTGTGATCGCGGTGGGGGAGTGTGTGATCGCGGGGAGGAGTGTGTGATCGCGGGGGGGGAGTGTGTGAACGCGGGGGGGGAGTGTGTGATCACGGGGGGGTAGTGTGTGATCGCGGGGGGAGTGTGTAATCGCGGGGGGAGTGTGTAATCGCGGGGGGAGTGTCTGATCGCGGGGGGAGTGTCTGATCGCGGGGGGAGTTTGTGATCGCGAGGGGAGTGAGTGATCGCGGGGGGAGTGTGTGATTGCGGGGGGGGAGTGTGTGATCGCGGGGAGAGTCAGAGATCGTGGGGGTAGTCTGTGATTGTCGGGGGGGGGTTCGGTGATCGCGGGGGGAGTCGGTGATCGCAGGGAGGAGTGTGTGATCGTGGGGGGAGTTGGTGATCGCCGCGGGAGTCGGTGATCGCGGCGGGAGTCGGTGATCGCGGCCGGAGTCGGTGTTCGCGGGGGGATTGTCTGATCGCGGGGGGTATGTCTGATCGCGGGGGGAGTCTGTGATCGCGGGGGGAGTCGGTGATCGCGGGGGTAGCCGGTGTTCACGGCGGGAGTCGGTGTTCGCGGGGGGAATGTCTGATCGCGGGGGGAGTCGATGATCGTGGGGGGAATGTCTGATTGCGGGGGGAGTGTCTGATCGCGGGGGGAGTCGGTTATCGCGGTGGGGCTAGTGTGTGATCGCGGTGGGGTAGTGTGTGATCGCGGGGGGACTGTCTGATCGCTGGGGGAGTTTGTGATCGCGGGGGGAGTGTGTGATAGCGGGGGGAGTCGGTGATCGTGGGGGGAGTGGGTGATCGCGGGGGGAGTCCGTGTTCGCGGGGGGAGTGTGAGATCGCGGGGGGAGTGTGTGATCGTGGGGGAGGAGTCGCTGATCGCGGGGGGAGTGTGAGATCGCACGGGGAGTTTGTGATCGCAGGGGGAGAGTGTGATCGCCGGGGGGAGTCGCTGATCGCGGGGGCAGTCTGTAATCGCGGGGGGGAGTGGGTGATCGCGGGGGGAGTGTGTGATTGCGGGGGGAGTTTGTGATCGCGGGGGGAGTTTGTGATCGCGGGGTGAGTTTGTGATCGCAGGGGAGTTTGTGATCGCGAGGAGGAGTGTGTGATCATGAGGGGGAGTGTGTGATCGCGGGGAGGAGTGTATGATCGCGGGGGGAGTTTGTGATCGCGGGGGGAGTCTGTGATCGCGGGGGGAGTTTGTGATCGCGGGGGGAGTTTGTGATCGCGGGGGGAGTTTGTGATCGCAGGGGAGTTTGTGATCGCGAGGAGTGTGTGATCATGAGGGGGAGTGTGTGATCGCGGGGAGGAGTGTGTGATCGCGGGGGTGAATCGCTGATCGTGGGGGGTGAATCGCAGATCGTGGGGGGGGAGTCGCTGATCACGGGTGGAGTGTGAGAGCGCGCGGGGAGTCTGTGATCGCGGGGGGAGTCGGTGATCGCGGGCCGAATCTGTGACCGCGGGTGGAGTCAGTGATCGCGGGGGGAGTCTGTGATTGCGGGGGGGTTTCTGTGGTCGCGGGGGGAGTCGGTGGTCGCGGGGGGAGTCGGTGATCGCGGTGGGAGTCGGTGATCGCGACGGGAGTCGGTGTACGTGGAGGGAATGATTGATCGCGGAGGTTGTGTCTGATCGCGGGGGGAGTCTGTGATCGCGGGGGGAGTCGGTGATCGCGCGGGGCATGTCTGATCGCGCGGGGAGTGTCTGATCGCGGGGGGAGTCGGTTATCGCGGGGGGGGAGTGTGTGATCGCGGTAGGGGAGTGTGTGATCGCGGGGAGGAGTGTGTGATCGCGGGGGGAGTCGGTTATCGCGGGGGGCGGAGTGTGTGATCGTGGTGGGGGAGTGTGTGATCGCGGGGAGGAGTGTGTGATCGCGGGGGGGGAGTGTGTGAACGCGGGGGGGGAGTGTGTGATCGCGGGGGGGTAGTGTGTGATCGCGGGGGGAGTGTGTAATCGCGGGAGGAGTGTGTAATCGCGGGGGGAGTGTGTAATCGCGGGGGGAGTGTCTGATCGCGGGGGGAGTTTGTGATCGCGAGGGGAGTGAGTGATCGCGGGGGGAGTGTGTGATTGCGGGGGGGGAGTGTGTGATCGCGGGGAGAGTCAGAGATCGTGGGGGTAGTCTGTGATTGTCGGGGGGGGGTTCGGTGATCGCGGGGGGAGTCGGTGATCGCAGGGAGGAGTGTGTGATCGTGGGGGGAGTTGGTGATCGCCGCGGGAGTCGGTGATCGCGGCGGGAGTCGGTGATCGCGGCCGGAGTCGGTGTTCGCGGGGGGATTGTCTGATCGCGGGGGGTATGTCTGATCGCGGGGGGAGTCTGTGATCGCGGGGGGAGTCGGTGATCGCGGGGGTAGCCGGTGTTCACGGCGGGAGTCGGTGTTCGCGGGGGGAATGTCTGATCGCGGGGGGAGTCGATGATCGTGGGGGGAATGTCTGATTGCGGGGGGAGTGTCTGATCGCGGGGGGAGTCGGTTATCGCGGGGGGCTAGTGTGTGATCGCGGTGGGGTAGTGTGTGATCGCGGGGGGAGTGTCTGATCGCGGGGGGACTGTCTGATCGCTGGGGGAGTTTGTGATCGCGGGGGGAGTGTGTGATAGCGGGGGGAGTCGGTGATCGTGGGGGGAGTGGGTGATCGCGGGGGGAGTCCGTGTTCGCGGGGGGAGTGTGAGATCGCGGGGGGAGTGTGTGATCGTGGGGGAGGAGTCGCTGATCGCGGGGGGAGTGTGAGATCGCACGGGGAGTTTGTGATCGCAGGGGGAGAGTGTGATCGCCGGGGGGAGTCGCTGATCGCGGGGGCAGTCTGTAATCGCGGGGGGGAGTGGGTGATCGCGGGGGGAGTGTGTGATCGCGGCGGGAGTGTGTGATCGCGGCGGGAGTGTGTGATCGCGATGGGAGTGTGTGATCGCGGGGGGAGTCGGTGATCGCGGGGGGAGTTAGTGATCGCGGGGGGAGTCTGTGATTGCGGGGGGGGTTCGGTGATCGCGGGGGGAGTTGGTGGTCACGGGGGGAGTCGGTGATCGCGGCGGGAGTCGGTGATCGCGGCGGGAGTCAGTGTACGTGGAGGGAATGTCTGATCGCGGGGGGTGTGTCTGATCGCGGGGGGAGTCTGTGATCGCGGGGGGAGTCGGTGATCGCACGGGGAGCCGGTGATCGCAGGGAGGAGTCGGTGATCGCGGGGGGAGTTTGTGATCGCGGGGGGAGTTTGTGATCGCAGGGGAGTTTGTGATCGCGAGGAGGAGTGTGTGATCATGAGGGGGAGTGTGTGATCGCGGGGAGGAGTGTATGATCGCGGGGGGAGTTTGTGATCGCGGGGGGAGTCGGTGGTCACGTGGGGAGTCGGTGATCGCGGCGGGAGTCGGTGATCGCGGCGGGAGTCAGTGTACATGGAGGGAATGTCTGATCGCGGGGAGTCTGTCTGATCGCGGGGGGAGTGTGTGAACGCGGGGGAGGAGTCGTTGATCGCGGGGGGAGTGTGAGATCGCACGGGGAGTTTGTGATCGCGGGGGGAGAGTGTGATCGTGGGGGGGAGTCGCTGATCGCGGGGGCAGTCTGTAATCGCGGGGGGGAGTGTGTGATCGCGGCGGGATTGTGTGATCGCGGCGGGAGTGTGTGATCGCGATGGGAGTGTGTGATCGCGTGGGGAGTCGGTGATCGCGGGGGGAGTCTGTGATTGCGGGGGGGGTTCGGTGATCGCGGGGGAAGTCGGTGGTCACGGGGGGAGTCGGTGATCGCGGCGGGAGTCGGTGATCGCGGCGGGAGTCGGTGATCGCGGCAGGAGTCAGTGTACGTGGAGGGAATGTCTGATCGCGGGGGGTGTGTCTGATCGCGGGGGGAGTCTGTGATCGCGGGGGGAGTCGGTGATCGCAGGGGGAGCCGGTGATCGCAGGGAGGAGTCGGTGATCGCGGGGGGAGTTTGTGATCGCGGGGGGAGTTTGTGATCGCAGGGGAGTTTGTGATCGCGAGGAGGAGTGTGTGATCATGAGGGGGAGTGTGTGATCGCGGGGAGGAGTGTATGATCGCGGGGGGAGTTTGTGATCGCGGGGGGAGTCGGTGGTCACGGGGGGAGTCGGTGGTCACGGGGGGAGTCGGTGATCGCGGCGGGAGTCGGTGATCGCGGCGGGAGTCAGTGTACGTGGAGGGAGTGTCTGATCGCGGGGGGTGTGTCTGATCGCGGGGGGAGTCTGTGATCGCGGGGAGAGTCGGTGATCGCAGGCGGAGCCGGTGATCGCAGGGAGGAGTCGGTGATCGCGGGGGGAGTTTGTGATCGCGGGGTGATTTTGTGATCGCAGGGGAGTTTGTGATCGCGAGGAGGAGTGTGTGATCATGAGGGGGAGTGTGTGATCGCGGGGAGGAGTGTATGATCGCGGGGGGAGTTTGTGATCGCGCGGGGAGTTGGTGATCGCGGGGGTTGTCGGTGATTGCAAGGGAGTCGGTGATCGCAGGGAGGAGTCGGTGATCGCGGGGGGAGTTTGTGATCGCGGGGGGAGTTTGTGATCGCAGGGGGAGTTTGTGATCGCGGGGGGAGTTTGTGATCGCGGGGGGAGTTTGTGATCGCGGGGGGAGTTTGTGATCGCAGGGGGAGTTTGTGATCGCAGGGGAGTTTGTGATCGCGAGGAGGAGTGTGTGATCATGAGGGGGAGTGTGTGATCGCGGGGAGGAGTGTGTGATCGCGGGGGGAGTCGGTGATCGTGGGAGTGTGTGATCGCGGGGGGGAATCGCTGATCGTGGGGGGGGAGTCGCTGATCACGGGTGAGTGTGAGAGCGCGCGGGGAGTCTGTGATCGCGGCGGGAGTCGGTGATCGCGGGGGGAGTCGGTGATCGCGGGGGGAGTCGGTAATCGCGGGGGGAGTCGGTGATCGCGCGGGGAGTCGGTGATCGCGGGCGGAATCTGTGACCGCGGGTGGAGTCAGTGATCGCGGGGGGAGTCTGTGATTGCGGGGCGGTTTCGGTGGTCGCGGAGGGAGTCGGTGGTCGCGGGGGGAGTCGGTGATCGCGGTGGGAGTCGGTGATCGCGGCGGGAGTCGGTGTACGTGGAGGGAATGATTGATCGCGGGGGTTGTGTCTGATCGCGGGGGGAGTCTGTGATCGCGGGGGGAGTCGGTGATCGCAGGGGGAGCCGGTGATTGCGGCGGGAGTCGGTGTTCGCGTGGGGAATGTCTGATCGCGCGGGGAGTGTCTGATCGCGGGGGGAGTTTGTGATCGCAGGGGGAGTCGGTGATCGCGGGGGGTGTCGGTGATCGCAGGGGAGTCGGTGATCACAGGAAGGAGTCGATGATCGCGGGGGGAGTTTGTGATCGCGGGGGGAGTTTGTGATCGCAGGGGAGTTTGTGATCGCGAGGAGGAGTGTGTGATCATGGCGGGGAGTGTGTGATCGCGGGGGGAGTCGGTGATCGTGGGGGAGTGTGTGATCGCGGGGGGAGTCGGTGTTCACGGGGGGAGTGTGTGATCGCGGGGGGAGTGTGTGATCGCGGGGGGGAATCGCTGATCGCGGGGCGAGTCTGTGATCGCAGGGGAGTGTGACATCGCGGGGGGAGTCTGTGATCGCGGGGGGAGAGTGTGATCGCGGGAGCTGTGTGTGATCGCGGGGGGAGTCGGTGATCATGGGGGTAGTCAGTGATCGCGGGGGGAGTCTGTGATCACGGGGGGAGTCAGTGATCGTGGGGGTAGTGGGTGATCGCGGGGGGAGTCCGTGTTCACGGGGGGAGTGTGTGATCGCGGGGGGAGTCGGTGATCACGGGGGTAGTCGGTGATCGCGGGGGGGGTCTATGGTCGCGGGGGGAGTCAGTGATCGCGGGGGAGTCTGTGATTGCTGGGGGGGAAGTTCGGTGATCGCGGGGGGATTCGGCAGTCGCGGGGGGAGTGTGTGATCGTGGGGGCGGAGTCGCTGATCGCGGAGGGAGTGTGAGATCGCGCGGGGAGTCTGTGATCGCGGGGGGAGTCAGTGATCGGTGGAGGGAGTCTGTGATTGCGGGGGGGGGAGGTTCGGTGATCGCGGGGGTAATCGGTGGTCGCGGGGGGAGTTTGTGATCGCGGGCGGAATGTCTTATCACGGACGTAGTGTCTGATCGCGGGGGAGTCTGTGATCGCGGGGGGAGTCGGTGATCGCAGGGGGAGCCGGGGATCGCGGCGAGAGTCGGAATTCGCGTGGGGAATGTCTGATCGCTGGGGGAGTGTCTGATCACGGGGGGGGTCTGTGATCGTGGGGGGAGTCGGTGATCGCGCGGGGAGTCGGTGATCGCGGGGGGAGTGTGTGATCGCGGGGGGAGTGTGTGATCGCGGGGGGAGTGTGTGATCGCGGGGGGAGTGTGTGATCGCGGGGGGAGTGTGTGATCGCGGGGGGAGTGTGTGATCGCGGGGGGAGTGTGTGATCGCGGGGGGAGTTTGTGATCGCGAGGAGGAGTGTGTGATCGCGGGGGAAGTGTGTAATCGCGAGGGGTGTGTGTGATCGCGGGGTGAGTGTCTGATCGCGGGAGGAGTTTGTGATCGCGGGGGGAGTTTGTGATTGCGGGGGGAGTGTGTGATCGCGGGGAGGGAGTGTGTGATTGCGGGGGGAGTGTGTGATTGTGGGGGGAGTTGGTGATCATGGGGGGAGTCGGTGATCGCGGGGGGAGTCGGTGTTAACGATGGGAGTGTGTGATCGCGGGGGGAGTGTGTGATCGCGCGGGGAGTCTGTGATCGCGGGGGGAGAGTGTGATCGCGGGGGCAGTCTGTGATCGCGGGGGGAATGTGTGATCGCCGGGGGGAGTCGCTGATCGCGGGGGCAGTCTGTAATCGCGGGGGGGAGTGGGTGATCGCGGGGGGAGTTAATGATCGCGGCGGGAGTGTGTGATCGCGGCGGGAGTGTGTGATCGCGATGGGAGTGTGTGATCGCGGGGGGAGTCGGTGATCGCGGGGGGAGTTAGTGATCGCGGGGGGAGTCTGTGATTGCGGGGGGGGTTCTGTGATCGCGGGGGGAGTTGGTGGTCACGGGGGGAGTCGGTGATCGCGGCGGGAGTCGGTGATCGCGGCGGGAGTCAGTGTACGTGGAGGGAATGTCTGATCGCGGGGGGTGTGTCTGATCGCGGGGGGAGTCTGTGATCGCGGGGGGAGTCGGTGATCGCACGGGGAGCCGGTGATCGCAGGGAGGAGTCGGTGATCGCGGGGGGAGTTTGTGATCGCGGGGGGAGTTTGTGATCGCAGGGGAGTTTGTGATCGCGAGGAGGAGTGTGTGATCATGAGGGGGAGTGTGTGATCGCGGGGAGGAGTGTATGATCGCGGGGGGAGTTTGTGATCGCGGGGGGAGTCGGTGGTCACGTGGGGAGTCGGTGATCGCGGCGGGAGTCGGTGATCGCGGCGGGAGTCAGTGTACATGGAGGGAATGTCTGATCGCGGGGAGTCTGTCTGATCGCGGGGGGAGTGTGTGAACGCGGGGGAGGAGTCGTTGATCGCGGGGGGAGTGTGAGATCGCACGGGGAGTTTGTGATCGCGGGGGGAGAGTGTGATCGTGGGGGGGAGTCGCTGATCGCGGGGGCAGTCTGTAATCGCGGGGGGGAGTGTGTGATCGCGGCGGGAGTGTGTGATCGCGGCGGGAGTGTGTGATCGCGATGGGAGTGTGTGATCGCGGGGGGAGTCGGTGATCGCGGGGGGAGTCTGTGATTGCGGGGGGGGTTCGGTGATCGCGGGGGAAGTTGGTGGTCACGGGGGGAGTCGGTGATCGCGGCGGGAGTCGGTGATCGCGGCAGGAGTCAGTGTACGTGGAGGGAATGTCTGATCGCGGGGGGTGTGTCTGATCGCGGGGGGAGTCTGTGATCGCGGGGGGAGTCGGTGATCGCAGGGGGAGCCGGTGATCGCAGGGAGGAGTCGGTGATCGCGGGGGGAGTTTGTGATCGCGGGGGGAGTTTGTGATCGCAGGGGAGTTTGTGATCGCGAGGAGGAGTGTGTGATCATGAGGGGGAGTGTGTGATCGCGGGGAGGAGTGTATGATCGCGGGGGGAGTTTGTGATCGCGGGGGGAGTCGGTGGTCACGGGGGGAGTCGGTGGTCACGGGGGGAGTCGGTGATCGCGGCGGGAGTCGGTGATCGCGGCGGGAGTCAGTGTACGTGGAGGGAGTGTCTGATCGCGGGGGGTGTGTCTGATCGCGGGGGGAGTCTGTGATCGCGGGGGGAGTCGGTGATCGCAGGCGGAGCCGGTGATCGCAGGGAGGAGTCGGTGATCGCGGGGGGAGTTTGTGATCGCGGGGTGATTTTGTGATCGCAGGGGAGTTTGTGATCGCGAGGAGGAGTGTGTGATCATGAGGGGGAGTGTGTGATCGCGGGGAGGAGTGTATGATCGCGGGGGGAGTTTGTGATCGCGGGGGGAGTTGGTGATCGCGGGGGTTGTCGGTGATTGCAAGGGAGTCGGTGATCGCAGGGAGGAGTCGGTGATCGCGGGGGGAGTTTGTGATCGCGGGGGGAGTTTGTGATCGCAGGGGGAGTTTGTGATCGCGGGGGGAGTTTGTGATCGCGGGGGGAGTTTGTGATCGCGGGGGGAGTTTGTGATCGCGGGGGGAGTTTGTGATCGCAGGGGGAGTTTGTGATCGCAGGGGAGTTTGTGATCGCGAGGAGGAGTGTGTGATCATGAGGGGGAGTGGGTGATCGCGGGGAGGAGTGTGTGATCGCGGGGGGAGTCGGTGATCGTGGGAGTGTGTGATCGCGGGGGGAGTGTGTGATCGCGGGGGTGAATCGCTGATCGTGGGGGGGGAGTCGCTGATCACGGGTGAGTGTGAGAGCGCGCGGGGAGTCTGTGATCGCGGCGGGAGTCGGTGATCGCGGGGGGAGTCGGTGATCGCGGGGGGAGTCGGTAATCGCGGGGGGAGTCGGTGATCGCGCGGGGAGTCGGTGATCGCGGGCGGAATCTGTGACCGCGGGTGGAGTCAGTGATCGCGGGGGGAGTCTGTGATTGCGGGGCGGTTTCGGTGGTCGCGGGGGGAGTCGGTGGTCGCGGGGGGAGTCGGTGATCGCGGTGGGAGTCGGTGATCGCGGCGGGAGTCGGTGTACGTGGAGGGAATGATTGATCGCGGGGGTTGTGTCTGATCGCGGGGGGAGTCTGTGATCGCGGGGGGAGTCGGTGATCGCAGGGGGAGCCGGTAATTGCGGCGGGAGTCGGTGTTCGCGTGGGGAATGTCTGATCGCGCGGGGAGTGTCTGATCGCGGGGGGAGTTTGTGATCGCAGGGGGAGTCGGTGATCGCGGGGGGTGTCGGTGATCGCAGGGGAGTCGGTGATCACAGGAAGGAGTCGATGATCGCGGGGGGAGTTTGTGATCGCGGGGGGAGTTTGTGATCGCAGGGGAGTTTGTGATCGCGAGGAGGAGTGTGTGATCATGGCGGGGAGTGTGTGATCGCGGGGGGAGTCGGTGATCGTGGGGGAGTGTGTGATCGCGGGGGGAGTCGGTGTTCACGGGGGGAGTGTGTGATCGCGGGGGGAGTGTGTGATCGCGGGGGGGAATCGCTGATCGCGGGGCGAGTCTGTGATCGCAGGGGAGTGTGACATCGCGGGGGGAGTCTGTGATCGCGGGGGGAGAGTGTGATCGCGGGAGCTGTGTGTGATCGCGGGGGGAGTCGGTGATCACGGGGGTAGTCAGTGATCGCGGGGGGAGTCTGTGATCACGGGGGGAGTCAGTGATCGTGGGGGTAGTGGGTGATCGCGGGGGGAGTCCGTGTTCACGGGGGGAGTGTGTGATCGCGGGGGGAGTGTGTGATCGCGGGGGGAGTCGGTGATCACGGGGGTAGTCGGTGATCGCGGGGGGGTCTATGGTCGCGGGGGGAGTCAGTGATCGCGGGGGAGTCTGTGATTGCTGGGGGGGAAGTTCAGTGATCGCGGGGGGATTCGGCAGTCGCGGGGGGAGTGTGTGATCGTGGGGGCGGAGTCGCTGATCGCGGAGGGAGTGTGAGATCGCGCGGGGAGTCTGTGATCGCGGGGGGAGTCAGTGATCGGTGGAGGGAGTCTGTGATTGCGGGGGGGGGAGGTTCGGTGATCGCGGGGGTATTCGGTGGTCGCGGGGGGAGTTTGTGATCGCGGGCGGAATGTCTTATCACGGACGTAGTGTCTGATCGCGGGGGAGTCTGTGATCGCGGGGGGAGTCGGTGATCGCAGGGGGAGCCGGGGATCGCGGCGAGAGTCGGAGTTCGCGTGGGGAATGTCTGATCGCGGGGGGAGTGTCTGATCACGGGGGGGGTCTGTGATCGTGGGGGGAGTCGGTGATCGCGCGGGGAGTCGGTGATCGCGGGGGGAGTGTGTGATCGCGGGGGGAGTGTGTGATCGCGGGGGGAGTGTGTGATCGCGGGGGGAGTGTGTGATCGCGGGGGGAGTGTGTGATCGCGGGGGGAGTGTGTGATCGCGGGGGGAGTGTGTGATCGCGGGGGGAGTGTGTGATCGCGGGGGGAGTTTGTGATCGCGAGGAGGAGTGTGTGATCGCGGGGGAAGTGTGTAATCGCGAGGGGTGTGTGTGATCGCGGGGTGAGTGTCTGATCGCGGGAGGAGTTTGTGATCGCGGGGGGAGTTTGTGATTGCGGGGGGAGTGTGTGATCGCGGGGAGGGAGTGTGTGATTGCGGGGGGAGTGTGTGATTGTGGGGGGAGTTGGTGATCATGGGGGGAGTCGGTGATCGCGGGGGGAGTCGGTGTTAACGATGGGAGTGTGTGATCACGGGGGGAGTGTGTGATCGCGCGGGGAGTCTGTGATCGCGGGGGGAGAGTGTGATCGCGGGGGCAGTCTGTGATCGCGGGGGGAATGTGTGATCGCGGCGGGAGTGTGTGATTATGGGGGGAGTGTGTGATCGCGGGGGGAGTGTGTGATCACGGGGGGAGTCGGTGATCGCGGGGAGAGTTTGTGATCGCGAGGGGAGTGAGTGATCGCGGGGGGAGTGTGTGATTGCGGGGGGGGAGTGTGTGATCGCGGGGGGAGTCAGAGATCGTGGGGGTAGTCTGTGATTGCCGGGGGGGGTTCGGTGATCGCGGGGGTAGCCGGTGTTCACGGCGGGAGTCGGTGTTCGCGGGGGGAATGTCTGATCGCGGGGGGAGTCGATGATCGTGGGGGGAATGTCTGATTGCAGGGGGAGTGTCAGATCGCGGGGGGAGTCGGTTATCGCGGGGGGGCTAGTGTGTGATCGCGGTGGGGTAGTGTGTGATCGCGGGGGGAGTGTCTGATCGCGGGGGGACTGTCTGATCGCTGGGGGAGTTTGTGATCGCGGGGGGAGTGTGTGATCGCGGCGGGAGTGTGTGATCGCGGCGGGAGTGTGTGATCGCGGGGGGAGTCGGTGATCGCGGGGGGAGTTAGTGATCGCGGGGGGAGTCTGTGATTGCGGGGGGGGTTCGGTGATCGCGGGGGGAGTTGGTGGTCACGGGGGGAGTCGGTGATCGCAGCGGGAGTCGGTGATCGCGGCGGGAGTCAGTGTACGTGGAGGGAATGTCTGATCGCGGGGGGTGTGTCTGATCGCGGGGGGAGTCTGTGATCGCGGGGGGAGTCGGTGATCGCACGGGGAGCCGGTGATCGCAGGGAGGAGTCGGTGATCGCGGGGGGAGTTTGTGATCGCGGGGGGATTTTGTGATCGCAGGGGAGTTTGTGATCGCGAGGAGGAGTGTGTGATCATGAGGGGGAGTGTCTGATCGCGGGGGGACAGTCTGATCGCTGGGGGAGTTTGTGATCGCGGGGGGAGTGTGTGATAGCGGGGGGAGTCGGTGATCGTGGGGGGAGTGGGTGATCGCGGGGGGAGTCCGTGTTCGCGGGGGGAGTGTGAGATCGCGGGGGGAGTGTGTGATCGTGGGGGAGGAGTCGCTGATCGCGGGGGGAGTGTGAGATCGCACGGTGAGTTTGTGATCGCAGGGGGAGAGTGTGATCGCCGGGGAGAGTCGCTGATCGCGGGGGCAGTCTGTAATCGCGGGGGGGAGTGGGTGATCGCGGGGGGAGTGTGTGATCGCGGCGGGAGTGTGTGATCGCGGCGGGAGTGTGTGATCGCGATGGGAGTGTGTGATCGCGGGGGAAGTCGGTGATCGCGGGGGGAGTTAGTGATCGCGGGGGGAGTCTGTGATTGCGGGGGGGGTTCGGTGATCGCGGGGGGAGTTGGTGGTCACGGGGGGAGTCGGTGATCGCAGCGGGAGTCGGTGATCGCGGCGGGAGTCAGTGTACGTGGAGGGAATGTCTGATCGCGGGGGGTGTGTCTGATCGCGGGGGGAGTCTGTGATCGCGGGGGGAGTCGGTGATCGCACGGGGAGCCGGTGATCGCAGGGAGGAGTCGGTGATCGCGGGGGGAGTTTGTGATCGCGGGGGGATTTTGTGATCGCAGGGGAGTTTGTGATCGCGAGGAGGAGTGTGTGATCATGAGGGGGAGTGTGTGATCACGGGGAGGAGTGTATGATCGCGGGGGGAGTTTGTGATCGCGGGGGGAGTCGGTGGTCACGTGGGGAGTCGGTGATCGCGGCGGGAGTCGGTGATCGCGGCGGGAGTCAGTGTACGTGGAGGGAATGTCTGATCGCGGGGGGTGTGTCTGATCGCGGGGGGAGTCTGTGATCGCGGGGGGAGTCGGTGATCGCAGGGGGAGCCGGTGATCGCAGGGAGGAGTCGGTGATCGCGGGGGGAGTTTGTGATCGCGGGGGGAGTTTGTGATCGCAGGGGAGTTTGTGATCGCGAGGAGTGTGTGATCATGAGGGGGAGTGTGTGATCGCGGGGAGGAGTGTGTGATCGCGGGGGGAGTCGGTGATCGTGGGGGAGTGTGTGATTGCGGGTGGAGTCGGTGTTCACGGGGGGAGTGTGTGATCGCGGGGGGAGTGTGTGATCGCGGGGGTGAATCGCTGATCGTGGGGGGGGAGTCGCTGATCACGGGATGAGTGTGAGAGCGCGCGGGGAGTCTGTGATCGCGGCGGGAGTGTGTGATCGCGGCGGGAGTCGGTGATCGCGGGGGGAGTCGGTGATCGCGGGGGGAGTCGGTAATCGCGGGGGGAGTCGGTGATCGCACGGGGAGTCGGTGATCGCACGGGGAGTCGGTGATCGCGGGCCGAATCTGTGACCGCGGGTGGAGTCAGTGATCGCGGGGGGAGTCTGTGATTGCGGGGGGGTTTCGGTGGTCGCGGGGGGAGTCGGTGGTCGCGGGGGGAGTCGGTGATCGCGGTGGGAGTCGGTGATCGCGGCGGGAGTCGGTGTACGTGGAGGGAATGATTGATCGCGGGGGTTGTGTCTGATCGCGGGGGGAGTCTGTGATCGCGGGGGGAGTCGGTGATCGCAGGGGGAGCCGGTGATTGCGGCGGGAGTCGGTGTTCGCGTGGGGAATGTCTGATCGCGCGGGGAGTGTCTGATCGCGGGGGGAGTTTGTGATCGCAGGGGGAGTCGGTGATCGCGGGGGTGTCGGTGATCGCAGGGGAGTCGGTGATCACAGGAAGGAGTCGATGATCGCGGGGGGAGTTTGTGATCGCGGGGGGAGTTTGTGATCGCAGGGGAGTTTGTGATCGCGAGGAGGAGTGTGTGATCATGGCGGGGAGTGTGTGATCGCGGGGGGAGTCGGTGATCGTGGGGGAGTGTGTGATCGCGGGGGGAGTCGGTGTTCACGGGGGGAGTGTGTGATCGCGGGGGGAGTGTGTGATCGCGGGGGGGAATCGCTGATCGCGGGGCGAGTCTGTGATCGCGGGGGAGTGTGACATCGCGGGGGGAGTCTGTGATCGCGGGGGGAGAGTGTGATCGCGGGGGCTGTGTGTGATCGTGGGGGGAGTCGGTGATCACGGGGGTAGTCAGTGATCGCGGGGGGAGTCTGTGATCACGGGGGGAGTCAGTGATCGTGGGGGTAGTGGGTGATCGCGGGGGGAGTCCGTGTTCACGGGGGGAGTGTGTGATCGCGGGGGGAGTGTGTGATCGCGGGGGGAGTCGGTGATCGCAGGGGGAGCCGGGGATCGCGGCGAGAGTCGGAGTTCGCGTGGGGAATGTCTGATCGCGGGGGGAGTGTCTGATCACCGGGGGGGGTCTGTGATCGCGGGGGGAGTCGGTGATCGCGCGGGGAGTCGGCAATCGCGGGGGGAGTGTGTGATCGCGGGGGGAGTGTGTGATCGCGGGGGGAGTGTGTGATCGCGGGGGGAGTGTGTGATCGCGGGGGGAGTTTGTGATCGCGAGGAGGAGTGTGTGATCGCGGGGGAAGTGTGTAATCGCGAGGGGTGTGTGTGATCGCGGGGTGAGTGTCTGATCGCGGGAGGAGTTTGTGATCGCGGGGGGAGTTTGTGATCGCGGGGGAGTGTGTGATCGCGGGGAGGGAACGTGTGATTGCGGGGGGAGTGTGTGATTGTGGGGGGAGTTGGTGATCATGGGGGGAGTGGGTGATCGCGGGGGGAGTCGGTGTTAACGGGGTGAGTGTGTGATCGCGGGGGGACTGTGTGATCGCGCGGGGAGTCTGTGATCTCGGGGGGAGAGTGTGATCGCGGGGGCAGTCTGTGATCGCGGGGGGAATGTGTGATCGCGGCGGGAGTGTGTGATTATTGGGGGAGTGAGTGAGTCGGTGTTCTCGGGGGGATTGTCTGATCGCGGGGGGTATGTCTGATCGCGGGGGGAGTCTGTGATCGCGGGGGGAGTCGGTGATCGCGGGGGTAGCCGGTGTTCACGGCGGGAGTCGGTGTTCGCGGGGGGAATGTCTGATCGCGGGGGGAGTCGATGATCGTGGGGGGAATGTCTGATTGCAGGGGGAGTGTCTGATCGCGGGGGGAGTCGGTTATCGCGGGGGGTCTAGTGTGTGATCGCGGTGGGGTAGTGTGTGATCGCGGGGGGAGTGTCTGATCGCGGGGGGAGTGTCTGATCGCTGGGGGAGTTTGTGATCGCGGGGGGAGTGTGTGATAGCGGGGGGAGTCGGTGATCGTGGGGGGAGTGGGTGATCGCGGGGGGAGTCCGTGTTCGCAGGGGGAGTGTGAGATCGCGGGGGGAGTGTGTGATCGTGGGGGAGGAGTCGCTGATCGCGGGGGGAGTGTGAGATCGCACGGGGAGTTTGTGATTGCAGGGGGAGAGTGTGATCGCCGGGGGGAGTCGCTGATCGCGGGGGCAGTCTGTAATCGCGGGGGGGAGTGGGTGATCGCGGGGGGAGTGTGTGATCGCGGCGGGAGTGTGTGATCGCGGCGGGAATGTGTGATCGCGATGGGAGTGTGTGATCGCGGGGGGAGTCGGTGATCGCGGGGGGAGTCGGTGATCGCGGGGGGAGTTAGTGATCGCGGGGGGAGTCTGTGATTGCGGGGGGGGTTCGGTGATCGCGGGGGGAGTTGGTGGTCACGGGGGGAGTCGGTGATCGCGGCGGGAGTCGGTGATCGCGGCGGGAGTCTGTGTACGTGGAGGGAATGTCTGATCGCGGGGGGTGTGTCTGATCGCGGGGGGAGTCTGTGATCGCGGGGGGAGTCGGTGATCGCACGGGGAGCCGGTGATCGCAGGGAGGAGTCGGTGATCGCGGGGGGAGTTTGTGATCGCGGGGGGATTTTGTGATCGCAGGGGAGTTTGTGATCGCGAGGAGGAGTGTGTGATCATGAGGGGGAGTGTGTGATCGCGGGGAGGAGTGTATGATCGCGGGGGGAGTTTGTGATCACGGGGGGAGTCGGTGGTCACGTGGGGAGTCGGTGATCGCGGCGGGAGTCGGTGATCGCGGCGGGAGTCACTGTACATGGAGGGAGTGTGTGATCGCGGGGAGGAGTGTATGATCGCGGGGGGAGTTTGTGATCACGGGGGGAGTCGGTGGTCACGTGGGGAGTCGGTGATCGCGGGGGGAGTGTGTGATCGCGGGGAAGGAGTCGCTGATCGCGGAGGGAGTGTGAGATCGCACGGGGAGTTTGTGATCGCGGGGGGAGAGTGTGATCGCGGGGGGGAGTCGCTGATCGCGGGGGCAGTCTGTAATCGCGGGGGGGAGTGTGTGATCGCGGCGGGAGTGTGTGATCGCGGCGGGAGTGTGTGATCGCGATGGGAGTGTGTGATTGCGGGGGGAGTCGGTGATCGCGGGGGGAGTCGGTGATCGCGGCGGGAGTCGGTGATCGCGGCGGGAGTCAGTGTACATGGAGGGAATGTCTGATCGCGGGGAGTCTGTCTGATCGCGGGGGGAGTGTGTGAACGCGGGTGGAGTCGGTGATCGCAGGGGGAGCCGGTGATCACAGGGAGGAGTCGGTGATCGCGGGGGGAGTTTGTGATCGCGGGGGGAGTTTGTGATCGCAGGGGAGTTTGTGATCGCGAGGAGGAGTGTGTGATCATGAGGGGGAGTGTGTGATCGCGGGGAGGAGTGTATGATCGCGGGGGGAGTGTGTGATCGCGGGGGGAGTCGGTGGTCACGGGGGGAGTCGGTGGTCACGGGGGGAGTCGGTGATCGCGGCGGGAGTCGGTGATCGCGGCGGGAGTCAGTGTACGTGGAGGGAGTGTCTGATCGCGGGGGTTGTGTCTGATCGCGGGGGGAGTCTGTGATCGCGGGGGGAGTCGGTGATCGCAGGCGGAGCCGGTGATCGCAGGGAGGAGTCGGTGATCGCGGGGGGAGTTTGTGATCGCGGGGTGAGTTTGTGATCGCAGGGGAGTTTGTGATCGCGAGGAGGAGTGTGTGATCATGAGGGGGAGTGTGTGATCGCGGGGAGGAGTGTATGATCGCGGGGAGGAGTGTATGATCGCGGGGGGAGTTGGTGATCGCGGGGGTTGTCGGTGATTGCAAGGGTGTCGGTGATCGCAGGGAGGAGTTTGTGATCGCGGGGGGAGTTTGTGATCGCGGGGGGAGTTTGTGATCGCAGGGGAGTTTGTGATCGCGAGGAGGAGTGTGTGATCATGAGGGGGAGTGTGTGATCGCGGGGAGGAGTGTGTGATCGCGGGGGGAGTCGGTGATCGCGGGGGGAGTCGGTGATCGCGGGGGGAGTCGGTGATCGCGCGGGGAGTCGGTGATCGCGGGCGGAATCTGTGACCGCGGGTGGAGTCAGTGATCGCGGGGGGAGTCTGTGATCGCGGGGGGATTCGGTGGTCGCGGGGGGAGTCGGTGATCGCGGTGGGAGTCGGTGATCGCGGCGGGAGTCGGTGTTCGCGTGGGGAATGTCTGATCGCGCGTGGAGTGTCTGATCGCGGGGGGAGTTTGTGATCGCAGGGGGAGTCGGTGATCGCGGGGGAGTCGGTGATCACAGGAAGGAGTCGATGATCGCGGGGGGAGTTTGTGATCGCGGGGGGAGTTTGTGATCGCAGGGGAGTTTGTGATCGCGAGGAGGAGTGTGTGATCATGGCGGGGAGTGTGTGATCGCGGGGGGAGTCGGTGATCGTGGGGGAGTGTGTGATCGCGGGGGGAGTCGGTGTTCACGGGGGGAGTGTGTGATCGCGGGGGGAGTGTGTGATCGGGGGGGGGAATCGCTGATCGCGGGGCGAGTCTGTGATCGCGGGGGAGTGTGACATCGCGGGGGGAGTCTGTGATCGTGGGGGGAGTGAGTGATCGCGGGGGGAGTGTGTGATCGCGGGGGGTGTGTGTGATCGCGGGGGGAGTCGGTGATCGCGGGGGGTGTGTGTGATCGCGAGGGGAGTCGGTGATCGCGGGGGAGTCGTTGATCGCAGGGAGGAGTCGGTGATCGCGGGGGGAGTTTGTGATCGCGGGGGGAGTTTGTGATCGCGGGGGGAGTTTGTGATCGCGAGGAGGAGTGTGTGATCGCGGGGAGGAGTGTGTGATCGCGGGGGGAGTCGGTGATCGTGGGGGAGTGTGTGATCGCGGGGGGAGTCGGTGATCGCGGAGCGAGTCGGTGTTCACGGGGGGAGCGTGTGATCGCGGGGGGAGTGTGTGATCGCGGGGGGGGAATCGCTGATCGCTGGGGGAGTCTGTGATCGCGAGGGAGTGTGAAATCGCGGGAGGAGTCTGTGATCGCGGGGGGAGAGTGTGATCGCAGGGGGGAGTCGCTGATCGCGGGGGAAGTCTGTGATCGCGGGGGGGAGTCGGTGATCGCGGGGGGAGTCGGTGATCGCGGGGGAAGTCTGTGATCGCGGGGGGAGTCAGTGATCGCGGGGGAAGTCTGTGATTGCGGGGGTGGTTCGGTGATCGCGGGGGGAGTCGGTGGTCGCGGGGGGAGTTTGTGATCGCGGCGGGGAGTCGGTGATCACGGGGGGAGTCGGTGATCACGGGGGAAGTCTGTGATCGCGGGGGGAGTCATTGATCGCGGGGGGAGTCTTTGATTGCGGGGGTGGTTCGGTGATCGCGGGGGGAATCGGTGGTCGCGGGGGGAGTTTGTGATCGCGGCGGGAGTCGGTGATCGCGGGGGGAGTCGGTGATCGCGGGGGGAGTTTGTGATCGCGGGGGAGTTTGTGATCGCGAGGAGGAGTGTGTAATCATGGGGGGGGAGTGTGTGATCGCGGGGGGAGTCGGTGATCGCGGGGGAGTGTGTGATCGCGGGGGGAGTCGGTGATCGCGGGGGGAGTCGGTGTTCACGGGGGGAGCGTGTGATCGCGGGGGGAGTGTGTGATCGTGGGGGGGGATCGCTGATCGCGAGGGAAGTCTGTGATCGCGAGGGAGTGTGAGATCGCGGGGGGAGTCTGTGATCGCGGGGGGAGAGTGTGATCGCGGGGGGGAGTCGCTGATCGTGGGGGTGAGTCGGTGATCGCGGCGGGAGTCGGTGATCGCGGCGGGAGTCGGTGTTCGCGGGTGTAATGTCTGATCGCGGAGTGAGTGTTTGATCGCGGGGGAGTTTGTGATCACGGGGGGAGTCGGTGATCGCGGGGAGGAGTCGGTGATCGCGGGGGAAGTGTGTGATCGCGAGGGGAGTGTGTGATCACGGTGGGAGTGTGTGATCGCGGGGGGAGTTTGTGATCGAAGGGGGGAGTTTGTCATCGCGGGGGGAGTTTGTGATCGCGAGGAGGAGTGTGTGATCATGGGGGGAATCGGTGATCGCGGGGGGAGTCGGTGATCGCGGGGAGGAGTCGGTGATCGCTGGGGAAGTGTGTAATCGCGAGGGGAGTGTGTGATCGCGGTGGGAGTGTGTGATCGCTGGGGGAGTTTGTGATCGCGGGGGGAGTTTGTGATCGCGAGGAGGAGTGTATGATCATGGGGGGAATCGGTGATCGCGGGGGGAGTCGGTGATCGCGGGGGGAGTGTGTAATCACGGGGGGAGTGTGTGATCACTGGGGGAAGTGTGTGATCGAGCAGGGAGTGTGTGATCGTGGTAGGAGTGTGTGATCGCGGGGGGAGTGCGTGATCACGGGGAGGTGTCGGTGATCACGGGGGGAGTCGGTGAAAGCGGGGGAAGTCTGTGATCGCGGGGGGAGTCATTGATCGCGGGGGGAGTCTTTGATTGCGGGGGTGGTTCGGTGATCGCGGGGGGAATCGGTGGTCGCGGGGGGAGTTTGTGATCGCGGCGGGAGTCGGTGATCGCGGGGGGAGTCGGTGATCGCGGGGGGAGTTTGTGATCGCGGGGGGAGTTTGTGATCGCGGGGGGAGTTTGTGATCGCGAGGAGGAGTGTGTGATCATGGGGGGGGAGTGTGTGATCACTGGGGGAAGTGTGTGATCGAGCAGGGAGTGTGTGATCGTGGTAGGAGTGTGTGATCGCGGGGGGAGTGCGTGATCGCGGGGGGAGTGTGTGATCGTGGGGGGAGTTTGTGATTGCGAGGGGGGTTTTCGGTGGTCGCGGGGGGCAGTCGGTGGTCGCGGGGGAATTTATGATTGCGGGGGGTGTCGGTGATCGCAGGGGGGAGTCTGTGATCGCGGGGGGAGTCGGTGATCGCGGGGGGGAGTCGGTGATCGTGGGGAGGAGGCGGTGATCGCGGGGGGAGTGTGTGATCGCGGGGGGAGTCAGTGATCGCTGGGGGAGTTTGTGATCGTGGGGGGAGTGTGTGATCGCGGGGGGGGGGGAGTGTGTGATCGCGGGGGGGGGAGTGTGTGATCGCGGGGGGATTCAGTGATCATGGGGGGAGTGGGTGATCGCGGGAGGAGTCGGTGTTCACGGGGGGAGTGTGTGATCGCGGGGGGTGTGTGTGATCGCGGGGGGAGTCGGTGATCACGGGGGGAGTCGGTGATCGCGGGGGAAGTCTTTGATCGTGGGGGGAATCAGTGATCGCGGGGGGAGTCTGTGATCGCGGGGGGTGGGTTCGGTTATCGCGGGGGGATTCGGTGGTCGCGGGGGGAGCTTGTGATCGCGGGGAGGAGTGTGTGATCGCGGCGGGAGTCGGTGTTCGCGGGGGTAATGTCTGATCGCGGGGGAGTCTGTGATCGCGGTGGGAGTCGGTGATCGCAGGGGGAGCCGGTGATCGCGGCGAGAGTCGGACCAATTGAACAAGTACTTTGGTTCGGTATTCACGACGGAGGACACAAACAACCTTCCGGTTATAAAAGGGGTCGGGGGGTCTAGTAAGGCGGAGGAACTGAGGGAAATCCTTATTAGCCGGGAAATTGTGTTGGGGAAATTGATGGGATTGAAGGCCGATAAATCCCCAGGGCCTGATGGACTGCATCCCAGAGTACTTAAGGAGGTGGCCTTGGAAATAGTGGATGCATTGACAGTCATTTTCCAACATTCCATTGACTCTGGATCAGTTCCTATGGAGTGGAGGGTAGCCAATGTAACCCCACTTTTTAAAAAAGGAGGGAGAGAGAAAACAGGGAATTATAGACCGGTCAGCCTGACATCGGTAATGGGTAAAATGATGGAATCAATTATTAAGGATGTCATAGCAGTGCATTTGGAAAGAGGTAATATGATAGGTCCAAGTCAGCATGGATTTGTGAAAGGGAAATCATGCTTGACAAATCTTCTGGAATTTTTTGAGGATGTTTCCAGTAGAGTGGACAAGGGAGAACCAGTTGATGTGGTATATTTGGACTTTCAGAAGGCGTTCGACCAGGTCCCACACAAGAGATTGATGTGCAAAGTTAGAGCACATGGGATTGGGGGTAGTGTACTGACATGGATTGAGAACTGGTTGTCAGACAGGAAGCAAAGAGTAGGAGTAAATGGGTACTTTTCAGAATGGCAGGCAGTGACTAGTGGGGTACCGCAAGGTTCTGTGCTGGGGCCCCAGCTGTTTACAGTGTACATTAATGATTTAGATGAGGGGATTAAATGTAGTATCTCCAAATTTGCGGATGACACTAAGTTGGGTGGCAGTGTGAACTGCGAGGAGGATGCTGTGAGGCTGCAGAGTGACTTGGATAGGTTAGGTGAGTGGGCAAATGCATGGCAGATGAAGTATAATGTGGATAAATGTGAGGTTATCCACTTTGGTGGTAAAAACAGAGAGTCAGACTATTATCTGAATGGTGACAGATTAGGAAAAGGGGAGGTGCAAAGAGACCTGGGTGTCATGGTACATCAGTCATTGAAGGTTGGCATGCAGGTGCAGCAGGCGGTTAAGAAAGCAAATGGCATGTTGGCCTTCATAGCGAGGGGATTTGAGTACAGGGGCAGGGAGGTGTTGCTACAGTTGTACAGGGCATTGGTGAGGCCACACCTGGAGTATTGTGTACAGTTTTGGTCTCCTAACCTGAGGAAGGACATTCTTGCTATTGAGGGAGTGCAGCGAAGGTTCACCAGACTGATTCCCGGGATGGCGGGACTGACCTATCAAGAAGGACTGGATCAACTGGGCTTGTATTCACTGGAGTTCAGAAGAGTGAGAGGGGACCTGATAGAAACATTTAAAATTCTGACGGGGTTAGACAGGTTCGATGCAGGAAGAATGTTCCCAATGTTGGGGAAGTCCAGAACCAGAGGTCACAGTCTAAGGATAAGGGGTAAGCCATTTAGGACCGAGATGCGGAGGAACTTCTTCACCCAGAGAGTGGTGAACCTGTGGAATTCTCTACCACAGAAAGTTGTTGAGGCCAATTCACTAAATATATTCAAAAAGGAGTTAGATGAGGTCCTTACTACTCGGGGAATCAAGGGGTATGGCGAGAAAGCATGAATGGGGTACTGAAGTTGAATGTTCAGCCATGAACTCATTGAATGGCGATGCAGGCTAGAAGGGCCGAATGGCCTACTCCTGCACCTATTTTCCATGTTTCTATGTTTCTATGTTTCGCGGGGGGAATGTCTGATCGCGGGGGGAGTGTCTGATCACGGGGGGAGTTTGTGATCGCGGAGGGAGTTGTTGATCGCGGGGGGAGTCGGTGATCGCGTGGGGAGTGTGTGATCGCGGGGTGAGTGTGTGATCTCGGGGGGAGTGTGTGATCGCGGGGGGAGTGTGTGATCGCGGGGTGAGTCGGTGATCGCGGGTTAGAGTCGGTGATCGCAGGGGGAGTGTGTGATCGCGGGGTGAGTCGGTGATCGCGGGTTAGAGTCGGTGATCGCAGGGGGAGTCTGTGATCGCGGGGGGAGTCAGTGATCGCGGGGGGAGTCTGTGATTGCGGGGGGGTTGTTCGGTGATCGCAGTGGGAGTCGGTTGTCGCAGGGGGAGTTTGTGATCGCGGCGAGGTGTGTGTGATCGCGGGGCGAGTCGGTGATCGCGGCGGGAGTCGGTGATCGCGGCGGGAGTCGGTGTCCGCGAGGGAAATGTCGGATCGCGGAGGGAGTGTCTGATCGCGGGGGGAGTCTGTGATCGCGGGGGGAGTCTGTGATCGCGGGGGGAGTGTGTGATCGCGGGGGGAGTCAGTGATCGCTGGGGGAGTTTGTGATCGTGGGGGGAGTGTGTGATCGCGGCGAGGTGTGTGTGATCGCGGGGCGAGTCGGTGATCGCGGCGGGAGTCGGTGATCGCGGCGGGAGTCGGTGTCCGCGAGGGAAATGTCGGATCGCGGGGGGAGTCGGTGATCGCGGGGGGAGTCGGTGATCGCGGGGAGGAGGCGGTGATCGCGGGGGGAGTGTGTGATCGCGGGGGGAGTCAGTGATCGCTGGGGGAGTTTGTGATCGTGGGGGGAGTGTGTGATCGCGGGGGGGGGGAGTGTGTGATTGCGGGGGAAGTGTGTGATCGCGGGGGGAGTCAGTGATCGTGGGGGGAGTGGGTGATCGCGGGGGGAGTCGGTGTTTACCGGGGGGGTGTGTGATCGCGGGGGGTGTCGGTGATCACGGGGGGAGTCGGTGATCGCGGGGGAAGTCTGTGATCGTGGGGGGAATCAGTGATCGCGGGGGGAGTCTGTGATCGCGGGGGGTGGGTTCGGTGATCGCGGGGGGATTCGGTGGTCGCGGGGGGAGCTTGTGATCGCGGGGAGGAGTGTGTGATCGCGGCGGGAGTCTGTGTTCGCGGGGGTAATGTCTGATCGCGGGGTGAGTGTTTGATCGCAGGGGGAGTTTGTGATCGCGGGGGGAGTCGGTGATCGCGGGGGGAGTCGGTGATCGCGGGGGAATTGTGTGATCGCGAGGGGAGTGTGTGATCGCGGTGGGAGTGTGTGATCGCGGGGGGAGTTTGTGATCGCGGGCGGAGTTTGTGATCGCGGGGGGAGTTTGTGATCGCGAGGAGGAGTGTGTGATCATGGAGGGGAGTGTGTGATCGCGGGGGGAGTCGGTGATCGCGGGGGGAGTGTGTGATCGCGGTGGGAGAGTGTGATCGCGGGGGGAGTTTGTGATCGCGGGGGGAGTTTGTGATCGCGGGCGGAGTTTGTGATCGCGGAGGCAGTTTGTGATCGCGAGGAGGAGTGTGTGATCATGGGGGGGAGTGTGTGATCGCGGGGTGGAGTGTGTGATCGCGGGCGGAGTGTGTGATCGCGGGGGGAGTTGGTGATCGCGGGGGGAGTCGGTGATCGCGGGGGAGTGTGTGATCGCGGGGGGAGTTGGTGATCGCGGCAGGGTATCTGTGATCGCGGGGGGAGTTGGTGATCGCGGCAGGGTATCTGTGATCGCGGGGTGAGTGTGTAATCGCGGGGGGAGTGTGTGATCACTGGGGGAGTGTGTGATCGAGCGGGGAGTGTGTGATCGTGGTGGGAGTGTGTGATCGCGGGGGGAGTGTGTGATTGCGGGGGGAGTGTCTGATCGCGGGGGGAGTTTGTGATCGCGGGGCAAGTGTGTGATTGTGTGGGGGAGTGTGTGATCGCAGGGGGAGTCGGTGATCGCGGGGGGAGTCTGTGATCGCGTGGGGAGTCGGTGATCGCGGGGGGAGTCTGTGATCGCGTGGGGAGTCAGTGATCGCGGGGGGAGTCTGTGATCGTGTGGGGAGTCGGTGATCGCGGGGGGAGTCTGTGATCACGGGGGGAGTCTGTGATCGCGTGGGGAGTCAGTGATCGCGGGGGGGAGTCAGTGATCGCGAGGGCGGTTTTCGGTGGTCGCGGAGAGGAGTCGGTGATCACGGGGGGAGTGTGTGATCGCGGGGGGAGTCAGTGATCGCTGGGGGAGTTTGTGATCGCGGGGGGAGTGTGTGATCACGGGGGGGGGAGTGTGTGATCGCGGGGGGAGTGTGATCGCGGGGGGAGTCAGTGATCGTGGGGGGAGTGGGTGATCGCGGGGGGAGTCGGTGATCGCGGGGGTTGTGTGTGATCGCGGGGGGTGGGTTCGGTGATTGCGGGGGGATTCGGTGGTCGCAGGGAGAGCTTGTGATCGCGGGGAGGAGTGTGTGATCGCGGCGGGAGTCGGTGATCGCGGCGGGAGTCGGTGTTCGCGGGGGGAATGTCTGATCGCGGGGGGAGTCGGTGGTCGCGGGGGGAGTTTGTGATCGCGGGAGGTGTGTGAGATCGCGGGAGGAGTCGGTGATCGTGGGGAGTCAGTGATCGCGGCGGGGAGTCCGCGATCACGGGGGGAGTGTGTGATCACGGGGATAGTGTGTGATCACGGGGGGAGTCTGTGATCGCGGGGGGAGTGTGTAATCGCGGGGGGAGTCGGTGATCGTTGGGGGAGTGGGTGATCGCGGGGAGCGTCGGTGTTCACGGGGGACTGTGTGACCGCCGGGGGAGTGTGTGATCGCGGGGGGAGTGTGTGATCGCGGAGGGGAGTCGCTGATCGCGGGGGAGTGTGTGACCGCCGGGGGAGTGTGTGATCGCGGGGGGAGTGTGTGATCACGGAGGGGAGTCGCTGATCGCGGGGGGAGTCGGTGATCGCGAGGGTGTGTCTGATCGCGGGGGGAGTCGGTGATCGCGGAAGGAGTGTGTGATCGCGGGGAGAGTCGGTGATCGTGGGGAGTCGGTGATCGTGGGGGGAGTCGGTGGTCGCGGGGGGAGTCGGTGATCGCGGGGAGAGTCGGTGATCGCGGGGGGTGTCGGTGATCGCGGCGGGAGTCTGTGATCGCGGGGGGAGTGTGTGATCGCGGGGGGAGTGTGTGATCGCGGGGAGGAGTGTGTGATCGCGGGGGGGGGGGTCAGTGATCGCGGGGGGAGTCGGTGACCGCGGCGGAAGTCGGTGACCGCGGCGGGAGTCGGTGATCGCGGCGGGAGTCGGTGATCGCGGCGGGAGTCGGTGTTCGCGAGGGAAATGTCGCGTCGCGGAGGGAGTGTCTGATCGCGGCGGGAGTCGGTGATCGTGGGGGGTGTCGGTGATCGCGGGTAGGAGTCGGTGATCGCGGGGGGAGTGTGTGATCACGGGGGGAGTCAGTGATCGCTGGGGGAGTGTGTGATCGCGGGGGGTGTGTCCGATCGCGGGGTGAGTCGGTGATCGCAGGGGGAGCCGGTGATCGCGGCGGGAGTCGGTGTTCGCGGGGTGAATGTCTGATCGCGGGGAAAGTGTCTGATCGCGGGGGGAGTTTGTGATCGTGGGGGGAGTCGGTGATCGCAGGGAGGAGTCGGCGATCGCGGGGGGAGTTTGTGATCGCGGGCGGAGTTTGTGATCGCGGGCGGAGTTTGTGATCGCGGGCGGAGTTTGTGATCGCGGGCGGAGTTTGTGATCGCGGTGGGAATTTGTGATCGCGAGGAGGAGTGTGTGATCATGGGGGGAGTCGGTGATCGTGGGGGAGTGTGTGATCGCGGGGGGAGTGTGTGATCGCGGGGGGGAGTCACTGATCGCGGGGGGAGTCTGTGATCGCGGGGGAGTGTGAGATCGCGGGGGGAGTATGTGATCGCGGGGGGAGAGTGTAATCACGGGGGGGAGTCGCTGATCGCGGGGGGAGTCTGTGATAGCGGGGGGAGTGTGTGATCGCGGGGGGAGTGTGTGATCGAGAGGCGAGTCAGTGATCGCGGGGGGTGTGTATGATCGTGGGGGGAGTCGGTGATCACTGGGGGAGTCGGTGATCGCGGGGGGAGTCTGTGATCACGTGGGTAGTCTGTGATCGCGGGGGGGGTCTGTGATTGCGGGGGTAGTCTGTGATCGCGGGTGGGTCTGTGTTCGCGGGGTAATGTCTGATCGCGGGGGTAGTGTCTGATCGCGGGGGAGTCTGTGATCGCGGGGGGAGTCGGTGATCGCAGGGGGAGCCGGTGATCGTGGCGAGAGTCGGTGTTCGCGGGGGGAATGTCTGATCGCGGGGGGAGTGTCTGATCACGGGGGGAGTGTGTGATCGCAGGGGCAGTGTGTGATCGCGGGGTGAGTGTGTGATCGCGGGGGGAGTTTGTGATTGCGGGGGGAGTTTTTGATCGTGAGGAGGTGTGTGTGATCATGGGGGGAGAGTGTGTGATCGCGGGGAGGAGTGTGTGATCGCGGGGGGAGTCGGTGATCGCGGGGGTAGTCGGTGATCGTGGGGGTGTGTGAGATCGCGGGGGGTGTGTGTGATCGCGGGGGGTGTGTGTGATCGTGGGGGGGAGTCACTGATCGCGGGGGGGAGTCACTGATCGCTGGGGGAGTCTGTGATCGCGGGGGAGTGTGAGATCGCGAGGAGGTGTGTGTGATCATGGGGTGAGTGTGTGATCGCGGGGGGAGTCGGTGATCGCGGGGGGAGTCGGTGATCGCGGGGGGAGTCGGTGATCACGGGGGGAGTCTGTGATCGCGTGGGGAGTCAGTGATCGCGGGGGGGAGTCAGTGATCGCGAGGGCGGTTTTCGGTGGTCGCGGAGAGGAGTCGGTGATCACGGGGGGAGTGTGTGATCGCGGGGGGAGTCAGTGATCGCTGGGGGAGTTTGTGATCGCGGGGGGAGTGTGTGATCACGGGGGGGGGAGTGTGTGATCGCGGGGGGAGTGTGACGCGGGGGGGAGTCAGTGATCGTGGGGGGAGGCTGGGGGAGTGGGTGATCGCGGGGGGGAGTCGGTGATCGCGGGGGTTGTGTGTGATCGCGGGGGGTGGGTTCGGTGATTGCGGGGGGATTCGGTGGTCGCAGGGTCGCGGGGAGGAGTGTGTGATCGCGGCGGGAGTCGGTGATCGCGGCGGGAGTCGGTGTTCGCGGGGGGAATGTCTGATCGCGGGGGGAGTCGGTGGTCGCGGGGGGAGTTTGTGATCGCGGGAGGTGTGTGAGATCGCGGGAGGAGTCGGTGATCGTGGGGAGTCAGTGATCGCGGCGGGGAGTCCGCGATCACGGGGGGAGTGTGTGATCACGGGGATAGTGTGTGATCACGGGGGGAGTCTGTGATCGCGGGGGGAGTGTGTAATCGCGGGGGAGTCGGTGATCGTTGGGGGAGTGGGTGATCGCGGGGAGCGTCGGTGTTCACGGGGGACTGTGTGACCGCCGGGGGAGTGTGTGATCGCGGGGGGAGTGTGTGATCGCGGAGGGGAGTCGCTGATCGCGGGGGAGTGTGTGACCGCCGGGGGAGTGTGTGATCGCGGGGGGAGTGTGTGATCACGGAGGGGAGTCGCTGATCGCGGGGGGAGTCGGTGATCGCGAGGGTGTGTCTGATCGCGGGGGGAGTCGGTGATCGCGGAAGGAGTGTGTGATCGCGGGGAGAGTCGGTGATCGTGGGGAGTCGGTGATCGTGGGGGGAGTCGGTGGTCGCGGGGGGAGTCGGTGATCGCGGGGAGAGTCGGTGATCGCGGGGGGTGTCGGTGATCGCGGCGGGAGTCTGTGATCGCGGGGGGAGTGTGTGATCGCGGGGGGAGTGTGTGATCGCGGGGAGGAGTGTGTGATCGCGGGGGGGGGGGTCAGTGATCGCGGGGGGAGTCGGTGACCGCGGCGGAAGTCGGTGACCGCGGCGGGAGTCGGTGATCGCGGCGGGAGTCGGTGATCGCGGCGGGAGTCGGTGTTCGCGAGGGAAATGTCGCGTCGCGGAGGGAGTGTCTGATCGCGGCGGGAGTCGGTGATCGTGGGGGGTGTCGGTGATCGCGGGTAGGAGTCGGTGATCGCGGGGGGAGTGTGTGATCACGGGGGGAGTCAGTGATCGCTGGGGGAGTGTGTGATCGCGGGGGGTGTGTCCGATCGCGGGGTGAGTCGGTGATCGCAGGGGGAGCCGGTGATCGCGGCGGGAGTCGGTGTTCGCGGGGTGAATGTCTGATCGCGGGGAAAGTGTCTGATCGCGGGGGGAGTTTGTGATCGTGGGGGGAGTCGGTGATCGCAGGGAGGAGTCGGCGATCGCGGGGGGAGTTTGTGATCGCGGGCGGAGTTTGTGATCGCGGGCGGAGTTTGTGATCGCGGGCGGAGTTTGTGATCGCGGGCGGAGTTTGTGATCGCGGTGGGAATTTGTGATCGCGAGGAGGAGTGTGTGATCATGGGGGGAGTCGGTGATCGTGGGGGAGTGTGTGATCGCGGGGGGAGTGTGTGATCGCGGGGGGGAGTCACTGATCGCGGGGGGAGTCTGTGATCGCGGGGGAGTGTGAGATCGCGGGGGGAGTATGTGATCGCGGGGGGAGAGTGTAATCACGGGGGGGAGTCGCTGATCGCGGGGGGAGTCTGTGATAGCGGGGGGAGTGTGTGATCGCGGGGGGAGTGTGTGATCGAGAGGCGAGTCAGTGATCGCGGGGGGTGTGTATGATCGTGGGGGGAGTCGGTGATCACTGGGGGAGTCGGTGATCGCGGGGGGAGTCTGTGATCACGTGGGTAGTCTGTGATCGCGGGGGGGGTCTGTGATTGCGGGGGTAGTCTGTGATCGCGGGTGGGTCTGTGTTCGCGGGGTAATGTCTGATCGCGGGGGTAGTGTCTGATCGCGGGGGAGTCTGTGATCGCGGGGGGAGTCGGTGATCGCAGGGGGAGCCGGTGATCGTGGCGAGAGTCGGTGTTCGCGGGGGGAATGTCTGATCGCGGGGGGAGTGTCTGATCACGGGGGGAGTGTGTGATCGCAGGGGCAGTGTGTGATCGCGGGGTGAGTGTGTGATCGCGGGGGGAGTTTGTGATTGCGGGGGGAGTTTTTGATCGTGAGGAGGTGTGTGTGATCATGGGGGGAGAGTGTGTGATCGCGGGGAGGAGTGTGTGATCGCGGGGGGAGTCGGTGATCGCGGGGGTAGTCGGTGATCGTGGGGGTGTGTGAGATCGCGGGGGGTGTGTGTGATCGCGGGGGGTGTGTGTGATCGTGGGGGGGAGTCACTGATCGCGGGGGGGAGTCACTGATCGCTGGGGGAGTCTGTGATCGCGGGGGAGTGTGAGATCGCGAGGAGGTGTGTGTGATCATGGGGTGAGTGTGTGATCGCGGGGGGAGTCGGTGATCGCGGGGGGAGTCGGTGATCGCGGGGGGAGTCGGTGATCGCGGGGTGAGTCGGTGATCGCGGGGGGAGTCGGTGATCGCAGGGGGAGTCTGTGATCGCGGGGGGAGTCAGTGATCGCGGGGGGAGTCTGTGATTGCGGGGGGGATGTTCGGTGATCGCGGGGGGAGTCGGTTGTCGCGGGGGGAGTTTGTGATCGCGGGGGGAGTCGGTTGTCGCGGCGAGGTGTGTGTGATCGCGGGGCGAGTCGGTGATCGCGGCGGGAGTCAGTGATCGCGGCGGGAGTCGGTGTTCGCGGGGGGAATGTCTGATCGCGGGGGGAGTCGGTGGTCGCGGGGGGAGTTTGTGATCGCGGTAGTGTGTGAGATCGCGGGGGGAGTCGGTGATCACGGCGGAAGTCGGTGTTCGCGGGTGTAATGTCTGATCGCGGGGTGAGTGTTTGATCGCGGGGGGAGTTTGTGATCGCGGGGGGAGTCGGTGATCACGGGGGGAGTCGGTGATCGCGGGGAGGAGTCGGTGATCGCGGGGGAAGTGTGTGATCGCGAGGGGAGTGTGTGATCGCGGTGGGAGTGTGTGATCGCGGGGGGAGTTTGTGATCGCGGGGGGATTTTGTGATCGCGAGGAGGAGTGTATGATCATGGGGGGAATCGGTGTTCGCGGGGGGAGTCGGTGATCACGGGGGGAGTGTTTAATCGTGGGGGGAGTGTGTGATCACTGGGGGAGTTTGTGATCGAGCGGGGAGTGTGTAATCGTGGTGGGAGTGTGTGATCGCGGGGGGAGTGTGTGATTGGGGGGGGGGAGTGTCTGATCGCGGGGGGAGTTTGAGATCGCGGGGCGAGTGTGTGATTGTGTGGGGGAGTGTGTGATCGCAGGGGGAGTCGGTGATCGCAGGGGGAGTCGGTGATCGCGGGGGGTGTCGGTGCTCGCGGGGGGAGTCGGTGCTCGCGGGGGGAGTCGGTGTTCACGGGGGGGCGAGTGATCGCAGGTGGTTGTGTGATCGCAAAGGGGTGTCGGTGATCGCGGGAGGGTTGTGTGATCGCAGGGGTGGTGTGTGATCGCGGGGGGCTGTCGGTGATCGCAGGAGGAGTCGGTGATCGCGGGGAATCAGTGATCGCGGCGGGGAGTCTGCGATCACGGGGGGAGTGTGTGATCACGGGGGGAGTCTGTGATCGCGGGGGGAGTGTGTAATCACGGGGGGAGTCGGTGATTGTGGGGGGAGTGTGTGATCGTGGGGGGAGTCGGTGATCGTGGGGGGAGTGGGTGATCGCGGGGAGCGTCGGTGTTCACGGGGGGAGTGTGTGACCGCCGGGGGAGTGTGTGATCGCGGGGGGAGTGTGTGATCGCGGAGGGGAGTCGCTGATCGCGGGGGGAGTCTGTGATTGCGGGGGGTGTGTGTGATCACGGGGGGTGTCGGTGATCGTGGGGGGTGTGGGTGATTGCGGGGGGAGTCGGTGTTCACGGGGGGGGTCGATTATCGCGGGGGGAGTCAGTGATCGCGGGGGTGTGTGTGATCGCGGGGCGAGTCGGTGATCACGGTGGGAGTCGGTGATCAGGGGGGAGTGTGTGACCGCCGGGGGAGTCTGTGATCGCGGAGGGAGTGTGTGATCGCGGGGGGGAATCGGTGATCTCGTGGGGAGTGTGTGATCGCGGGGGGAATCGGTGATCGCGGGGGGAATCGGTGATCGCGGGAGGGAGTCGGTGGTCGCGGGGGGAGTCGATGATCGCGAGGGGAGTCGGTGATCACGGGGGGAGTCTGTGATCGCGGTGGGAGTCTGTGATCGCGGGGGGAGTCACTGATCGCGGGGGCAGTCTGTGATTGCGAGGGGGGTTTTCGGTGGTCGCGGGGGTGAGTCGGTGGTCGCGGGGGGAGTTTATGATCGCGGGGGGTGTCGTTGATCGCAGTGGGAGTCGGTGATCGCGGGGGGAGTGTGTGATCGCGGGGGTAGTGTGTGATCGCGGGGGGTGGGTTCGGTGATCGCGGGGGGTGGGTTCGGTGATCGCGGGGGGATTCGGTGGTCGCGGGGAGAGCTTTTGATCGCGGGGAGGAGTGTGTGATCGCAGCGGGAGTCGGTGATCGCGGCGTGAGTCTGTGTTCGCGGGGGTAATGTCTGATCGCGGGGGAGTCTGTGATCGCGGGGTGAGTCGGTGATCGCAGGGGGAGCCGGTGATCGCGGCGAGAGTCGGTGTTCGTGGGGGGAATGTCTGATCGCGGGGCGAGTGTCTGATCACGGGGGGAGTTTGTGATCGCGGAGGGAGTTGTTGATCGCGGGGGGAGTCGGTAATCGCGTGGGGAGTGTGTGATCACGTGGTGAGTGTGTGATCACGGGGGGAGTGTGTGATCACGGGGGGAATTTGTGATCGCGAGGAGGAGTGTATGATCATGGGGGGGAGTGTGTGATCGCGGGGGGAGTCGGTGATCGCGGGGGGAGTCGGTGATCGCGGGGGGAGTCGGTGATCGCGGGGGGAGTCGGTGATCGCAGGGGGAGTCGGTGATCGCAGGGGGAGTCTGTGATCGCGGGAGGAGTCAGTGATCGCGGAGGGAGTCTGTGATTGCGGGGGGGGTGTTCGGTGATCGCGGGGGGAGTCGGTTGTCGCGGGGGGAGTTTGTGATCACGGCGAGGTGTGTGTGATCGGGGGAGGTGTGTGAGATCGCGGGGGGAGTCGGTGATCGTGGGGGGAGTCGGTGATCACGGCGGGAGTCGGTGTTCGCGGGTGTAATGTCTGATCGCGGGGTGAGTGTTTGAACGTAGGGGGAGTTTGTGATCGCGGGGGGAGTCGGTGATCGCGGGGGGAGTCGGTGATCGCGGGGGAATTGTGTGATCGCGAGGGGAGTGTGTGATCGCGGTGGGAGTGTGTGATCGCGGGGGGAGTTTGTGATCGCGGGCGGAGTTTTTGATCGCGGGGGGAGTTTGTGATCGCGAGGGGAGTGTGTGATCGCGGTGGGAGTGTGTGATCGCGGGGGGAGTTTGTGATCGCGGGCGGAGTTTGTGATCGCGGGGGGAGTTTGTGATCGCGAGGAGGAGTGTGTGATCATGCAGGGGAGTGTGTGATCGCGGGGAGGAGTGTGTGATCGCGGGGGGAATAAGTGATCGCGGGGGGAGTGTGTGATCGTGGAGGGAGTGTGTGATCGCGGGGGGAGTCGGTGATCGCGGGGGAGTGTGTGATCGCGGGGGGAGTGTGTGATCGCGGTGGGAATGTGTGATCGCGGGGGGAGTGTGTGATCGCGGGGGAAGTGTGTGATCGCGGGGGGAGTGTGTGATCGCGGGGGAGTGTGTGGTCGCGGGGGGAGTGTGTGATCGCGAGGGGAGTGTGTGATCGCGGTGGGAGTGTGTGATCGCGGGGGGAGTTTGTGATCGCGGGGGGAGTTTGTGATCGCGGGCGGAGTTTGTGATCGCGGGCGGAGTTTGTGATCGCGAGGAGGAGTGTGTGATCATGGGGGGGAGTGTGTGATCGCGGGGAGGAGTGTGTGATCGCGGGGAGGAGTGTGTGATAGCGGGGGGAATCGGTAATCGCGGGGGGAGTCGGTGATCGCGGGGGAGTGTGTGATCGCGGGGGGAGTCGGTGATCGCGGGGGGAGTGTGTAATCGCGGGGGGAGTGTGTGATCACTGGGGGAGTGTGTGATCGAGCGGGGAGTGTGTGATCGTGGTGGGAGTGTGTGATCGCGGGGGGAGTGTGTGATCGCAGGGGGAGTCGGCGATCGCGGGGGGAGTCTGTGATCGCGTGGGGAGTCTGTGATCGCGTGGGGAGTCAGTGATCGCGGGGAGAGTCTGTGATTGCGAGGGCGGTTTTCGGTGGTCGCGGAGGGGAGTCGGTGGTCGCGGGGTGAGTTTATTATTGCGGGGGGTGTCGGTGATCGCAGGGGGAGTCGGTGATTGCGGGGGGAGTGTGTGATCGCGGGGGGAGTGTGTGATCGCTGGGAGGAGTGTGTGATCGCGGGGGGGGTCAGTGATCGCGGGGGGAGTCGGTGACCGCGAGGGGAGTTTGTGATCGCGGGGGGAGTGTGTGATCGCGGGGGAAGTGTGTGATCGCGGGGGGAGTGTGTGATCGCGGGGGAGTGTGTGGTCGCGGGGGGAGTGTGTGATCGCGAGGGGAGTGTGTGATCGCGGTGGGAGTGTGTGATCGCGGGGGGAGTTTGTGATCGCGGGGGGAGTTTGTGATCGCGGGCGGAGTTTGTGATCGCGGGCGGAGTTTGTGATCGCGAGGAGGAGTGTGTGATCATGGGGGGGAGTGTGTGATCGCGGGGAGGAGTGTGTGATCGCGGGGAGGAGTGTGTGATAGCGGGGGGAATCGGTAATCGCGGGGGGAGTCGGTGATCGCGGGGGAGTGTGTGATCGCGGGGGGAGTCGGTGATCGCGGGGGGAGTGTGTAATCGCGGGGGGAGTGTGTGATCACTGGGGGAGTGTGTGATCGAGGTGGGAGTGTGTGATCGCGGGGGGAGTGTGTGATCGCAGGGGGAGTCGGCGATCGCGGGGGGAGTCTGTGATCGCGTGGGGAGTCTGTGATCGCGTGGGGAGTCAGTGATCGCGGGGGGAGTCTGTGATTGCGAGGGCGGTTTTCGGTGGTCGCGGGGGGGAGTCGGTGGTCGCGGGGTGAGTTTATTATTGCGGGGGGTGTCGGTGATCGCAGGGGGAGTCGGTGATTGCGGGGGGAGTGTGTGATCGCGGGGGGAGTGTGTGATCGCTGGGAGGAGTGTGTGATCGCGGGGGGGGTCAGTGATCGCGGGGGGAGTCGGTGACCGCGAGGGAAATGTCGGATCGCGGAGGGAGTGTCTGATCGCGGGGGGAGTCTGTGATCGCGGGGGGGAATCGGTGATCGCGGGGGGAGTCGGTGATCGCGGAGAGGAGTCGGTGATCACGGGGGGAGTGTGTGATCGCGGGGGGAGTCAGTGATCGCTGGGGGAGTTTGTGATCGCGGGGGGAGTGTGTGATCGCGGGGGGGGAGTGTGTGATCGCGGGGGGAGTGTGATCGCGGGGGGAGTCAGTGATCGCGGGGGAAGTCTGTGATCGTGGGGGGAATCAGTGATCGCAGGGGGAGTCTGTGGTCGCGGTGGGTGGGTTCGGTGATTGCGGGGGGATTCGGTGGTCGCAGGGGGAGCTTGTGATCGCGGGGAGGAGTGTGTGATCGCGGCGGGAGTCGGTGATCGCGGCGGGAGTCGGTGTTCGCGGGGGGAATGTCTGATCACGGGGGGAGTTTGTGATCGCGGAGGGAGTTGTTGATCGCGGGGGGAGTCAGTAATCGCGTGGGGAGTGTGTGATCGCGGGGTGAGTGTGTGATCACGTGGTGAGTGTGTGATCACGGGGGGAGTGTGTGATCATGGGGGGGAGTGTGTGATCGCGAGGAGGAGTGTATGATCATGGGGGGGAGTGTGTGATCGCGGGGGGAGTCGGTGATCGCGGGGGGAGTCGGTGATCGCGGGGGGAGTCGGTGATCACGGGGGGAGTCGGTGATCGCAGGGGGAGTCGGTGATCGCAGGGGGAGTCTGTGATCGCGGGAGGAGTCAGTGATCGCGGAGGGAGTCTGTGATTGCGGGGGGGGTGTTTGGTGATTGCGGGGGGAGTCGGTTGTCGCGGGGGGAGTTTGTGATCGCGGCGAGGTGTGTGTGATCGGGGGAGGTGTGTGAGATCGCGGGGGGAGTCGGTGATCGTGGGGGGAGTCGGTGATCACGGCGGGAGTCGGTGTTCGCGGGTGTAATGTCTGATCGCGGGGTGAGTGTTTGAACGTAGGGGGAGTTTGTGATCGCGGGGGGAGTCGGTGATCGCGGGGGGAGTCGGTGATCGCGGGGGAATTGTGTGATCGCGAGGGGAGTGTGTGATCGCGGTGGGAGTGTGTGATCGCGGGGGGAGTTTGTGATCGCGGGCGGAGTTTGTGATCGCGGGGGGAGTTTGTGATCGCGAGGAGGAGTGTGTGATCATGCAGGGGAGTGTGTGATCGCGGGGAGGAGTGTGTGATCGCGGGGGGAATAAGTGATCGCGGGGGGAGTGTGTGATCGTGGAGGGAGTGTGTGATCGCAGGGGGAGTCGGTGATCGCGGGGGAGTGTGTGATCGCGGGGGGAGTGTGTGATCGCGGTGGGAATGTGTGATCGCGGGGGGAGTGTGTGATCGCGGGGGAAGTGTGTGATCGCGGGGGGAGTGTGTGATCGCGGGGGAGTGTGTGGTCGCGGGGGGAGTGTGTGATCGCGAGGGGAGTGTGTGATCGCGGTGGGAGTGTGTGATCGCGGGGGGAGTTTGTGATCGCGGGGGGAGTTTGTGATCGCGGGCGGAGTTTGTGATCGCGGGCGGAGTTTGTGATCGCGAGGAGGAGTGTGTGATCATGGGGGGGAGTGTGTGATCGCGGGGAGGAGTGTGTGATCGCGGGGAGGAGTGTGTGATAGCGGGGGGAATCGGTGATCGCGGGGGGAGTCGGTGATCGCGGGGGAGTGTGTGATCGCGGGGGGAGTCGGTGATCGCGGGGGGAGTGTGTAATCGCGGGGGGAGTGTGTGATCGAGCGGGGAGTGTGTGATCGTGGTGGGAGTGTGTGATCGCGGGGGGAGTGTGTGATCGCAGGGGGAGTCGGCGATCGCGGGGGGAGTCTGTGATCGCGTGGGGAGTCTGTGATCGCGGGGGGAGTCTGTGATCGCGTGGGGAGTCTGTGATCGCGTGGGGAGTCAGTGATCGCGGGGGGAGTCTGTGATTGCGAGGGCGGTTTTCGGTGGTCGCGGGGGGGAGTCGGTGGTCGCGGGGTGAGTTTATTATTGCGGGGGGTGTCGGTGATCGCAGGGGGAGTCGGTGATTGCTGGGGGAGTGTGTGATCGCGGGGGGAGTGTGTGATCGCTGGGAGGAGTGTGTGATCGCGGGGGGGGTCAGTGATCGCGGGGGGAGTCGGTGACCGCGAGGGAAATGTCGGATCGCGGAGGGAGTGTCTGATCGCGGGGGGAGTCTGTGATCGCGGGGGGGAATCGGTGATCGCGGGGGGAGTCGGTGATCGCGGAGAGGAGTCGGTGATCACGGGGGGAGTGTGTGATCGCGGGGGGAGTCAGTGATCGCTGGGGGAGTTTGTGATCGCGGGGGGAGTGTGTGATCGCGGGGGGGGAGTGTGTGATCGCGGGGGGAGTGTGATCGCGGGGGGAGTCAGTGATCGCGGGGGAAGTCTGTGATCGTGGGGGGAATCAGTGATCGCAGGGGGAGTCTGTGGTCGCGGTGGGTGGGTTCGGTGATTGCGGGGGGATTCGGTGGTCGCAGGGGGAGCTTGTGATCGCGGGGAGGAGTGTGTGATCGCGGCGGGAGTCGGTGATCGCGGCGGGAGTCGGTGTTCGCGGGGGGAATGTCTGATCGCGGGGGGAGTCGGTGGTCGCGGGGGGAGTTTGTGATCGCGGGAGGTGTGTGAGATCGCGGGAGGAGTCGGTGATCGCGGGGAGTCAGTGATCGCGGCGGGGAGTCCGCGATCACGGGGGGAGTGTGTGATCACGGGGATAGTGTGTGATCGCGGGGGGAGTCTGTGATCGCGGGGGGAGTGTGTAATCGCTGGGGGAGTCGGTAATCGTGGGGGGAGTGTGTGATCGTGGGGGGAGTCGGTGATCGTTGGGGGAGTGGGTGATCGCGGGGAGCGTCGATGTTCACGGGGGGAGTGTGTGACCGCCGGGGGAGTGTGTGATCGCGGGGGGAGTGTGTGATCGCGGAGGGGAGTCGCTGATCGCGGGGGGAGTCGGTGGTCGCGGGGGGAGTCGGTGATCGCGGGGGGAGTCGGTGATCGCGGGGGGAGTCTGTGATCGCGGGGGGAGTCAGTGATCGCTGGGGGAGTGTGTGATCGCGGGGGGAGTGTGTGATCGCGGTGGGAGTCGGTGATTGCGGGGGGTGTGTGTGATCGCGGGGGGAGTGTGTGATCGCGGTGGGAGTTGGTGATTGCGGGGGGTGTGTCCGATCGCGGGGTGAGTCGGTGATCGCAGGGGGAGCCGGTGATCGCGGCGGGAGTCGGTGTTCGCGGGGTGAATGTCTGATCGCGAGGGAAGTGTCTGATCGCAGGGGGAGTTTGTGATCGCGGGGGGAGTCGGTGATCGCGGGGGGAGTCGGTGATCGCGGGGGGAGTCGGTGTTCGCAGGGAGGAGTCGGCGATCGCGAGGGGAGTTTGTGATCGCGGGCGGAGTTTGTGATCGCGGTGGGAATTTGTGATCGCGGGGAGGAGTGTGTGATCGCGGGGGGAGTCAGTGATCGTGGGGGAGTGTGTGATCGCGGGGGGAGTGTGTGATCGCGGGGGGAGTGTGTGATCGCGGGGGGGAGTCACTGATCGCGGGGGGAGTCTGTGATCGCGGGGGAGTGTGAGATCGCGGGGGGAGTATGTGATCGCGGGGGGAGAGTGTGATCGCGGGGGGAGAGTGTGATCGCGGGGGGCAGTCGCTGATCGCGGGGGGAGTCTGTGATAGCGGGGGGAGTGTGTGATCGCGGGGGGAGTGTGTGATCGAGAGGCGAGTCAGTGATCGCGGGGGGTGTGTATGATCGTGGGGGGAGTCGGTGATCACGGGGGGAGTCGGTGATCGCGGGGGGAGTCTGTGATCGCGGGGGTAGTCTGTGATCGCGGGGGGGGTCTGTGATTGCGGGGGTAGTCTGTGATCCCGGGGGGGGTCTGTGATTGCGGGGGGAGGGTTCGGTGATCGCGGGGGTAGTGTCTGATCGCGGGGGAGTCTGTGATCGCGGGGGGAGTCGGTGATCGCAGGGGGAGCCGGTGATCGTGGCGAGAGTCGGTGTTCGCGGGGGCAATGTCTGATCGCGGGGGGAGTGTCTGATCACGGGGGGAGTGTGTGATCGCAGGGGCAGTGTGTGATCGCGGGGTGAGTGTGTGATCGCGGGGGGAGTTTGTGATTGCGGGGGGAGTTTTTGATCGTGAGGAGGTGTGTGTGATCATGGGGGGGAGTGTGTGATCACGGGGAGGAGTGTGTGATCGCGGGGGGAGTCGGTGATCGCGGGGGGAGTCGGTGATCGTGGGGGAGTGTGAGATCGCGGGGGAGTGTGAGATCGCGGGGGGAGTGTGTGATCGCGGGGGGAGTGTGTGATCGCGGGGGGGAGTCACTGATCGCTGGGGGAGTCTGTGATCGCGGGGGAGTGTGAGATCGCGAGGAGGTGTGTGTGATCATGGGGTGAGTGTGTGATCGCGGGGGGAGTCGGTGATCGCGGGGGGAGTCGGTGATCGCGGGGGGGAGTCGGTGATCGCGGGGGGAGTCGGTGATCGCGGGGGGGAGTCGGTGATCGCGGGGGGGAGTCGGTGATCGCGGGGGGGAGTCGGTGTTCACGGGGGGAGTGTGTGATCGCGGGGGGAGTGTGTGATCGCGGGAGGGAGTCGCTGATCACGGGGGGAGTCGGTGATCGCGGCGGGAGTCGGTGTTCGCGAGGGAAATGTCGGATCGCGGAGGGAGTGTCTGATCGCGGGGGGAGTCTGTGATCGCAGAGGGAGTCGGTGATCGCGGGGGGAGTCGGTGATCGCGGGGAGGAGTCGGTGATCGCGGGGGGAGTGTGTGATCACGGGGGAATCAGTGATCGCTGGGGGAGTGTGTGATCGCGGGGGGAGTGTGTGATCGCGGTGGGAGTCGGTGATTGCGGGGGGTGTGTCCGATCGCGGGGTGAGTCGGTGATCGCAGGGGGAGCCGATGATCGCGGCGGGAGTCGGTGTTCGCGGGGTGAATGTCTGATCGCGGGGGAAGTGTCTGATCACGGGGGGAGTTTGTGATCGTGGGGGGAGTTTGTGATCGCGGGGGGAGTCGGTGATCGCGGGGGGAGTCGGTGTTCGCAGGGAGGAGTCGGTGATCACGGGGGGAGTTTGTGATCGCGGGCGGAGTTTGTGATCGCGGTGGGAATTTGTGATCGTGAGGAGGAGTGTGCGATCATGGGTGGGGAGTGTGTGATCGCGGGGAGGAATGTGTGATCGCGGGGGGAGTCGGTGATCGTGTGGGAGTGTGTGATCGCGGGGGGAGTGTGTGATCGCGGGGGGAGTGTGTGATCGCGGGGGGGAGTCACTGATCGCTGGGGGAGTATGTGATCGCGGGGGAGTGTGAGATCGCGGGGGGAGTATTTGATCGCGGGGGGAGAGTGTGATCGCAGGGGGGAGTCGCTGAACGCGGGGGGAGTCTGTGATAGCAGGGGGAGTGTGTGATCGCCGGGGGAGTGTGTGATCGAGAGGCGAGTCAGTGATCGCGGGGGGTGTGTATGATCGTGGGGGGAGTCGGTGATCACGGGGGGAGTCTGTGATCGCGGGGGGAGTCTGTGATCGCGGGGGTAGTCTGTGATCGCGGGGGTAGTCTGTGATTGCGGGGGGAGGGTTCGGTGATCGCGGGGGGGATTCAGTGGTCGCGGGAGGAGTTTGTGATCGCGGGGAGGAGTGTGTGATCCTGGGGGAAGTCGATGATCGCGGCGGGAGTCGGTGTTCGCGGGGTGAATGTCTGATCGCGGGGGAAGTGTCTGATCGCGGGGGGAGTTTGTGATCGCGGGGGGAGTCGGTGATCGCGGGGGGAGTCGGTGATCGCAGGGGGAGTCGGTGATTGCGGGGGGAGTCGGTGATCGCGGGGGGAGTCGGTGATCGCGGGGGGAGTCGGTGATCGCGGGGGGAGTCGGTGATCGCAGGGAGAAGTCGGTGATCGCGGGGGGAGTTTGTGATCGCGGTGGGAATTTGTGATCGCGGGGAGGAGTGTGTGATCGCGGGGGGAGTCGGTGATCGTGGGGGAGTGTGTGATCATGGGGGGAGTGTGTGATCGCGGGGGGAGTGTGTGATCGCAGGGGGAATGTGTGATCGCGGGGGGAGTGTGTGATCGCGGGGAGGAGTGTGTGATCGCGGGGGGAGTCGGTGATCGTGGCGAGAGTTGGTGTTCGCGGGGGGGAATGTCTGATCGCGGGGCGAGTGTCTGATCACGGGGGGAGTGTGTGATCGCAGGGGCAGTGTGTGATCGCGGGGTGAGTGTGTGATCGCGGGGGGAGTTTGTGATCGCGGGGGGAGTTTGTGATCGCGAGGAGGTGTGTGTGATCATGGGGGGGAGTGTGTGATCGCGGGGGGAGTCGGTGATCGCGGGGGGAGTCGGTGATCGCTGGGGGGAGTCGGTGATCGCGGGGGGAGTCGGTGTTCACGGGGGGAGTGTGTGATCGCGGGGGGAGTGTGTGATCGCGGGAGGGAGTCGCTGATCGCGGGGGGAGTCTGTGATCGCGGGGGGAGTGTGAGATCGCTGGGGGAGTCTGTGATCACGGGGGGAGTCTGTGATCGCGGGGGGATTGTGTGATCACGGGGGGAATGTGTGATCGCGGGGGGAGTCAGTGATCATGTGGGGAGTGGGTGATCGCGGGGGGAGTCGGTGTTCACGGGGGGAGTGTGTGATTGCGGGGGGAGAGTGTGATCGCGGCGGGAGTTGCTGATCGCGGGGGCAGTCTGTGATCGCGGGGGAGTGTGTGATCGCGGGGGGAGTGTGTGATTGCGGCGGGAGTGTGTGATCGCGGGGGAAGTCGGTGATCGCGGGGGAGTCGGTGATCGCAGGGGGAGTCGGTGATCGCGCGGGGAGTCTGTGATCGCAGCCGGACTCTGTGTTCGCGAGGGGAGTCAGTGATCGCGGGGGGAGCCAGTGATTGCGGGGGGGGGTTCGGTGATCGCGGGGGGAGTCGGTGATCGCAGGGGGAGTTGGTGATCGCGGTGGGAGTCGGTGATCACGGCGGGTGTCGGTGATCGCAGCGGGAGTCGGTGTTCGCGGGGGGAATGTCTGATTGCGGGGGGTGTGTCTGATCGCGGGGGGAGTTTGTGATCGCGGGGGTGTCGGTGATCGCGGGGGGAGTCGGTGATCGCAGGGGGAGTCTGTGATCGCAGGGGGAGTCTGTGATCTGAGGGGGAGCCTGTGATCGCGGGGGGGGGTTCGGTGATCGCGGGGGGAGTCGGTGGTCGCGGAGGGAGTTTGGAATCGCGGGGAGGTGTGTGTGATCGCGGGGAAGTCGGTGATCGTGGGGGGAGTCGGTGATCGCGGCGAGAGTCGGTGATCGCAGCGGGAATCGGTGTTCGCGGGGGGAATGTCTGATCGCGGGGGGAGTGTTTGATCGCGGGGGGAGTTGGTGATCACAGGGGGAGCCGGTGATTGCGGCGAGAGTCGTTGTTCACGGGTGGAATGTCGGATCGCGGGGGGAGTGTTTGATCGCGGGGGGAGTTTGTGATCGCGGGGGGAGTGTGTGATCGCGGGGGGAGTGTGTGATCGCGGGGAGGAGTGTGTGATCATGGGGGGGGAGTGTGTGATCGCGGGGGGAGTCGATGATCGCGGGGGGAGTCGGTGATCGCGGGGGAGTGTGTGATCGTGGGGGGAGTCGGTGATCACTGCGGGAGTGTGTGATCGCGGGAGGAGTGTGTGATCGCGGGTAGATTGTCTGATTGCGGGGGAGTGTCTGATCGCGGGGGGAGTTTGTGATCGCGGGGGGAGTGTGTGATCACAGGGGGAGTGTGCGATCACGGAGGGAGTCGGTGATCGCGGGGGGAGTGTGCGATCGCGGGGGGAGTTTGTGATCGCGGGGGGAGTGTGCGATCGCGGGGGGAGTGTGTGATCACGGAGGGAGTCGGTGATTGCGGGTGAGGGGGGGGATCGGTGTTCACAGAGGGTTTTGGGAGCGGGGCGATCGTCGGGGGGTTCGGTGATTGCGGAGAATTGTGGGGCTGGGTCACTTTCCCATGGCTTGGGAAACCTGGCTGACGGTGGTTAAAGGTAGAAACCCTGTAAAAATAGAAGCATGCAGCCTTCTTCAAAGGTTTCAACAACTGACCCAACTCCTCAGAGCAGGTTGGTCGCTGCCCCTTGTCTTGCATCCATTAAAACCAGAAGTGGGCGGGTTCGAGGCGGCTTGGGCTCCTGTTTCAGATTTTAACGTTTTCATCTTCCACCTGAACCAATCTCATCTGATTTGGGGGATAAAATTATGCCTGCAGTGTCTGAACAAGCAAGTGTCAGTTAGATTATTTAATTCAATGCACAATCATGTACAGAAGGTGAAATAAAGAGTGGAAAAAAATGATGGGATTAAGAGAGAGAGATAAAAGAGACAGAAAGAAAAAGTTAAAAAAAATACATTTTTAAATGTTTTTCAGTCTCCAACGATAATTAAAACCTGAAGGAATGAGACTCCACACCTGTAAAAGTTCATTTTCATTGGCAGAGAGGTTGTTTGACAGTAATTAATCTTATCACACCGTTAAAATTTTAGTTGTATAAAAATGGACAAGCCCTAACTTTTTGTGTTGAGTTCAGTGGGTATCTATCATACAAAGTTCAACATCACACCATTCCATGTATTTCAATGCCGAGTCCCTCGATGAGCTACTGGTATAACTCGGACAGCAGCTTCCTGATTGCTGCGTTTAACTGCGCAGGTCCGGGTGCCGGAAGTTGCTGTCCGATTTATACTTTAATAACGGTGAGCGCTGATAACCTCACTGTTAGTTATACCACAAAACCCAGGCCAAAACGCATGGACCACTTGGAAACTTCAAACTTGGTTTCACAGCAGACTATGGATATATTGCAGTGGAGCACAAATAGTAAGAGGTGACCATCTGGAAATGCCTCACACTTCTTACTTTGGGTGGCTCCAGATATCATAATCATAGGCAGTTCCTCGAAAGTGAGTTCTCAGGTGACTGAACAGTCCAATACAGGAATTACAGTCTCTGTCACAGGTGGGACAGACAGTGGTTGAAGAAAAGGGTGGGTGGAGCTGGTTTGCCGCACACTCCTTCCGCTGCCTGTGCTCGATCTCTGCATGCTCTCGGCGATGAGACTTGAGGTGCTCAGCGCCCTCCCGAATGCACTTCCTCCACTGAGGGCAGTCTTTGGCCAGGGATTCCCAGGTGTCGTTGGGGATGTTGCATTTTATCAAGGAGGCTTTGAGGATGTCCTTGAAACATTTCCTCTGCCCACCTGGGGATCGCTTGTCGTGTCGGAGTTCCGAGTAGAGCGCTTGCTTTGGGAGTCTTGTGTCAGGCAAGCGAACAATGTGGCCCGCCCAACAGAGCTGGTCGAGTGTGGTCAGTGCTTCGAAGCTGAGGATGTTGGCCTGATCGAGGAAACATAGAAACATAGAAACCTAGAAAATAGGTGAAGGAGTAGGCCATTCGGCCCTTCGAGCCTGCACCACCATTCAATAAGATCATGGCTGATCATTCCCTCAGTACCCCATTCCTGCTTTCTCTCCATACCCCTTGATCCCTTTAGCCGTTAGGGCCATATCTAACTCCCTCTTGAATATATCCAACGAACTGGCATCAACAACTCTCTGCAGTAGGGAATTCCACAGGTTAACAACTCTCTGAGTGAAGAAGTTTCTCCACATCTCAGTCCTAAATGGCTTACCCCTTATTCTTAGACTGTGTCCCCTGGTTCTGGACTTCCCCAACATCAGGAACATTCTTCCTACATCTAACCTGTCCAGAATTTTATATGTTTCTATGAGATCCCCTCTGAACCTTCTGAACTCCAATGAATACAGGCCCAGTCGATCCAGTCTCTCCTCATATGTCAGTCCTGCCATCCCGAGAATATGTCTGGTGAACCTTCGCTGCACTCCCTCAATAGCAAGAACGTCCTTCCTCAGATTAGGAGACCAAAACTGAACACAATATTCCAGGTGAGGCCTCACCAAGACCCTGTACAACTGCAGTAAGACCTCCCTGCTCCTATACTCAAATCCCCTAGCTATGAAGGCCAACATATCATTTGCCTTCTTCACCGCCTGCTGTACCTGCATGCCAACCTTCAGTGACTGATGTACCATGGCACCCAGGTCTCGTTGCACCTTCCCTTTTCCTAATCTGCTGCCATTCAGATAATATTCGCCCTTCGTGTTTTTGCCACCAAAGTGGATAACCTCACATTTATCCACATTATACTGCATCTGCCATGCATTTGCCCACTCACCTAACCTATCCAAGTCACCCTGCAGCCTCTTGGCATCCTCCTCACAGCTCACATCACCATCCAGCTTAGTGTCATCTGCAAACTTGGTGATATTACACTCAATTCCTTCATCTAAATCATTAATGTATATTATAAATAGCACTGAGCCCTGCGGCACCCCACTAATCACTGCCTGCCATTCTGAAAAGGATCCGTTTATCCCGACTCTTGGCTTCCTGTCTGCCAACCAGTTCTCTATCCACGTAAATATATTACCCCCAATACCATGTGCTTTAACTTTGCACACCAATCTCTTGTGTGGGACCTTGTCAAAAGCCTTTTGAAAGTCCAAATACATCACATCCACTGGTTCTCTCTTGCCCATTCTACTAGTTACATCCTCAAAAAATTCGAGAAGATTTGTCAAGCATGATTTCCCTTTCATAAATCCATGCTGATTTGGACCAATCCTGTCACTGCTTTCCAAATGTGCTGCTATTTCATCTTTAATAATTGATTCCAACATTTTCCCCACTACTGATGTCAGGCTAACCGGTCTATAATTACCCGCTTTCTCTCTCCCTCCTTTCTTAAAAAGTGGTGTTACATTAGCTACCCTCCAGTCCATAGGGTCTGATCCAGTGTCAACAGAATGTTGGAAAATGATCACCAATGCATCCACTATTTCGAGGGCCACTTCCTTAAGTACTCTGGGATGCAGACTATCAGGCCCCCGGGATTTATCGGCCTTCAATCCCATCAATTTCCCTCACACAATTTCCCACCTAATAAGGATTTCCTTCAGTTCCTCCTCCTCACTAGACCCTCGGTCCCCTAGTATTCCCGGAAGGTTATTTGTGTCTTCCTTCGTGAAGACAGAACCAAAGTATTTGTTCAACTGGTCTGCCATTTCTTTGTTCCCCATTATAAATTCACCTGAATCCGACTGCAAGGGACCAATGTTTGTCTTCGCTAATTTTTTTCTCTTCACATATCTATAGAAGCTTTTGCAGTCAGTTTTTATGTTCCCAGCAAGCTTACTCTCATACTCTATTTTCCCCCTCCTAATTAAACCCTTTGTCCTCCTCTGCTGAATTCTAAATTTCTTCCAATCCTCAGGTTTGCTGCTTTTCCTGGCCAATTTATATGCCTCTTCCTTGGATTTAACACGATCTTTAATTTCCCTTGTTAGCCATGGTTGAGCCACCTTCCCCATTTTATTTTTACTCCAGACAGGGATGTACAATTGCTGAAGTTCATCCATGTGATCTTTAAATGTTTGCCATTGCCTATCCACTGTGAACCCTTTAAGTATAATTTGCCAGTCTATTCTAGCCAATTCACGTCTCATACCTTCGAAGTTACCTTTCCTTAAGTTCAGGACCCTAGTCTCTGAATTAACCATGTCACTCTCCATCTTAATAAAGAATTCTAACATATTATGGTCACTCTTCCCCAAGGGGACTCGCACAACAAGATTGCTAATTAGTCCTTTCTCATTACACATCACCCAGTCTAGGATGGCCAGCCCTCTAGTTGGTTCCTCGACATATTGCTCTAGAAAACCATCCCTAATACACTCCAGGAAATCCTCCTCCAACGCATTGCTACCAGTTTGGTTAGCCCAATCTATATGTAGATTAAAGTCGCCCATGATAACTGCTAACGTTGGTGCGTCTGTCCTCCCAGGGGATTTGCAGGATCTTGCGGAGACATCGTTGGTGGTATTTCTCCAGCGATTTGAGGTGTCTACTGTATATGGTCCATGTCTCTGAGCCATACAGGAGGGCGGGTATCAATACAGGTATAGCTGCACAGCTGAATCACAGTACAGTTTGCATTACTGCCTCGTGTCAATATAACCTGCCTACGAGTTTATACATAACATAATCGATACTTTGCATTGGTTGCAGCACTAGTTTTCAATGCAGCCTGCCTAGATTGATGATATGGTGCTCCCAGCAGGGAGGAGTACTCACAGGACATGTATCTTGTAAAATCAGAGATGTGTAGCCTGTGATTTTTACTCATTGGGCCCGAATTTGGTCAACCTACCGCCGGCAGCCGCCGAGAAAACTTGGCAGTCTCCCTGTTTTGTCGGCGCTCTCCCCTCCGAGCGAGTTTGGTGAGGCCCTCACGCTGGCAGTTTGAAAAGACCACTGGGGAGCGTCCGTTGGTGTGTGCCTGCGTGCAACGCCGAAAAAAGTCCTCCCACCCGCTCCCGCCCGAAATTCATCCAAACGGTCCTCCGCTCCAGCAGGAGAAGAGACCGTCGTGTGGGAGCAGGTTTTACCTGGACAGTAGGTATGAAGACCTGCAAGAAAAGATAGTTTGCTTTATTTCTTTTGCAGCGATTTTGTTTGAAGGGTCCTCTGAAGGTTTTGTCATATTTTGCTTTTTATTTGTTGAAGATTTTTTTTCCCGTTCACCCCCCCCTCCCTCTAACCTCGGTGCTACTTTGCCGAAGATCGCATTTGCCACCCAGAATCCGACCTATCGCCCGCTGCCACCCAGAATCGGTGTGTAAGGCCTATTTTTTCCGCCGGGTGGTAGTTTTTCCATTTTCTCACCAAACTTCCACCCAAAATACTGTCAGGATCTTAGCAGTCTTTTTGACGGTAAATGGGCGGAACTTAGGTTTGACCAAACTTGGGTTCATTCATTTTAATGAATGGAAAATCATGGGCTGTGCACCTGCTGGGAATGCCTGATCGCAGACTCGCCTCTATAGGGTATGTTTCATGTATCATCTCCCGTATCCGTCCAAGCAGCGGTTCGGCCAGTCATCCCCTCCCCCCCCCCCCCCCGCCACCCCGCGCCCCCGCGCAATGAAGCATCGCCTGAGGAGCTCCTCGGCCAGGCGGCTTGGAGTCAGGAGGGGAAGGGGAAGGAGTAGAGGTGGGGAGGAGAAGCGGGGGAGGGGGAGGGGTAGTTTTTACAGAAATACTTATAATTTCAGACAAATGTTCAGTTTAAATGTTTTTTATTTAACAAAACTTGCAGAGTATTGTCTCAGATAGCTGCACCATTACCTGCTGGTGATTCCTTAACATCAAAGGGTATAATTACACTTAACTTCAATCAACTTAAACTGTCACCAAGGTGATGCCCATCTTTGATGTATGACCTGCACATCCAGCAGTGTGTCAGCTTTGTAAATACCACCCTCAGTATTTCAGGCAAAGCAATCATTGATGAGCTCCTGACGTAAGGCTCGTGCAGCTATCATGCCACCATGGGCTCTTTCATGTGGTCTACAGGGGGGCGGGGACATGGCTTCAGCGTCAGCCTGATTGTGTCGCCCAATGTCAGCATCCACCTCCTCGTCCTCTTCTTCCTCTCTCTGGTGAGGTGGACTGTCAAACTCTTCAGACAATTCTTGTCCCCTCCTGATAGCCAAGTTGTGCCGCATGGAGCACACCACCACGAATTCAGCTACCTGCTCAGGGTGGTATTGGAGCTCGCCTCCCGAGTGGTCCAGGCATCTAAAGTGCTGCTTAAGCACTCCAATGGTTTTCTCCATGATATTGCGAGTGGCTCTGTGGCTCTGGTTGTATCGCCACTCGGCTTCGGTGTGGGTATCATGCAGCGGGGTCATCATATCCTTTGTCACCAAGCATCCAGCATTGACCTTGTGGCTGATTGTTAAATAAGTCAGATACAGTGCTCTCATGCAGGATGTGAGCATCACGGATGCTGCCCGGAAATTTAGCATTCACTGCCATTATATTTTGCCGGTGGTCGACAACGAGTTGGACATTCAGGGAGTGGAATCCCTTGTGGTTCCTGAAAACCTCTGCATCCTGAAAAGGTGCCCGCATCGCAATGTGCGTATTGTCTATTCCTCCCTGCACCTTGGGGAAGTTAGCAATTCGGGACACTCCGAAAGCCTTCTCAGTCTGAGCCTCCCTGGTCATAGGGAACCTGATAAAATCCCTCCTGCGTGCGTACAGGGCTTCAGTGGCCTGTCTAATGCAGCAATGTGTGGCATGTTGAGACACACCGCAAATGCCACCAGCTGAGGCCTAAAAAGAACCCAAGGTGTAGAACGACAGTGCCGCGGTGACTTTGACCTCGACGGACCATTCAGTACTGATGGTGCTGGCAGGCTGCAGATCTCCCCTGATAGAAACATGGAAACATAGAAATTAGGTGCAGGAGCAGGCCATTCGGCCCCTCAAGCCTGCACCGCCATTCAATAAGATCATGGCTGATCATTTAATCTCAGTATCCCTTTCCTGCTTTCTCTCCATACCCCTTGATCCCTTTGGCAGTAAGGGCCATATCTAACTCCCTTTTGAATATATCTAACGAACTGGCCTCAACAACTTTCTGCAGTCGAGAATTCTCCTCATCTCGGTCCTAAATGGCTTACCCTTTATTCTTAGACTGTGACCCCTGGTTCTGGAACTCCCCAACAACGGGAACATTCTTCCTGCCTCTAACCTGTCCAATCCCATCAGAATTTTATATGTTTCTATGAGATCCCCTCTCATTGTTCTAAACTCCAGTGGATACAAGCCCAGTTGATTCAGTCTCTCCTCATATGTCAGTCCTGCCATCCCGAGAATCAATCCGGTGAACATTCGCTGAACTCCCTCAATAGCAAGAATATCCTTCCTCAGATTAGGAGATGAAAACTGACAACAAGATTCCAGGTGTGGCCTCACCAAGGCTCTGTACAACTGCAGTAAGACCTCCCTGTTCCTATACTCAAATCCCTTAGCTATGAAGACCAACATGTCATTTGCCTTCTTCACGGCCTGCTGTACCTGGATACCAACTTTCAATGACTAATGTACCATGACTGATGTCCCGTTGCACCTCCCCTTTTCCTAATCTGTCCCATTAAGATAATATTCTGCCTTCCTGTTTTTGCCACCAAAGTGGATAATCTCACATTTATCCACATTATACTGCATCTGCCATGCATTTGCCCACTCACCTAACCTGTCCAAGTCACCCTGCAGCCTCTTAGCATCCTCCTCACAGCTCACACTGCCACCCAGTTTAGTGTCATATGCAAACTTGGAGATGTTACATTCAACTCCTTCATCTAAATCATTGATGTATATTGTAAATAGCTGGGGTCCCAGCACTGAACCCTGCGGCACCCCACTGGTCACTGCCTGCCATTCTGAAAAGGACCAGTTTATTCCGCCTCTCTGCTTCCTGTCTGCCAACCAGTTCTTTATCCACATCAGTTCATCACCCCCAATACCATGTGCTTTGATTTTGCACACTAATTTCTTGTGTGGGTCCTTGTCAAAAGCCTTTTGAAAGTTCAAATACACCACATCCACTGGTTCTCCCTTGATCACTCTACTAGTTACATCCTCAAAAATTCTAGAAGATTTGTCAAGCATGATTTCCCTTTCATAAATCCATGCTGACTTCGACCGATCCTGTCACTGCTTTCCAAATACGCTGCTATTTTATCTTTAATAATTGATTCCAACATTTTCCCCACCACCGATGTCAGGCTAACCGGTCTATAATTACCTGTTTTCTGTCTCCCTCCTTTTTTAAAAAGTGGTGTTACATTAGTTACCCTCCAGTCCATAGGAACTGATCCAGAGTCAATAGAATGTTGGAAAATGATCACCAATGCATCCACTATTTCTAGGATCACTTTCTTAAGTACTCTGCGATGCAGCCTATCAGACCCTGGAGATTTATCGGCCTTCAATCCCATCAATTTCCCTAACACAATTTCCTGACTAATAAAGATTTCCCTCAGTTCCTCCTTTTCGCTAGACCCTCGAACCCTTAGTATTTCCAGAAGGTTATTTGTGTCTTCCTTCGTGAAGACAGATCCAAAGTATTTGTTCAATTGGTCTGCTATTTCTTTGTTCCCCATTTTAAATTCACCTGATTCTGATTATGAGTTGGTATACCTCAGTGATAACCTCTTGTGGAAGCGCAGTCTCCAAAGGCAGATGGTGTCGGGCAAGTCGAGGTAAGACTGCTTCTCCCTGTACTTGCGGGGGGGGGTGTAACGTCTGGTCCTCCTCATCAGTCTGGCACGTCTTACATTGGGCACATAATGCTGTGGAGTGTACCTTCAGCCATCTCAAGTCTGCTGCATGTAATTGGTCATCAAGACATAGACATAGACATAGACATAGAAAATAGGTGCAGGAGTTGGCCATTCGGCCCTTCGAGCCTGCACCGCCATTCAATGAGTTCATGGCTGAACATGCAACTTCAGTACCCCATTTCTGCTTTCTCGCCATACCCCTTGATCCCCCTAGTAGTAAGGACTACATCTAACTTCTTTTTGAATATATTTAGTGAATTGGCCTCAACAACTTTCTGTGGTAGAGAATTCCACAGGTTCACCACTCTCTGGTGAAGAAGTTTCTCCTCATCTCAGTCCTAAATGGCTTACCCCTTATCCTTAGACTGTGACCCCTGGTTCTGGACTTCCCCAACATTGGGAACATTCTTCCTGCATCTAACCTGTCTAAACCCATCAGAATTTTAAACGTTTCTATGAGATTCCCTCTCATTCTTCTGAACTCCAGTGAATACAAGCCCAGTTGATCCAATCTTTCCTGATATGTCAGTCCCGCCATCCCGGGAATCAGTCTGGTGAGAGGGTGAGAAAGGACAGGCCACATTGCAATAGCTCTCTGATTTCCACCGATTGTATTACGCTGTTCTCATGAATGTCCCGAATAAAACACCTATTAAATTCCAATCGTTCACAGTATGATAAAGATGTTTGTACAGATGTTCACATCACCTCCAAAGACGTCACGAGTACATCCGAACTCCCCCGAGGTTGAAGCAGAGCAGCCTTTTAAAGGATGAGTCATGTGATGTAGAATATGGCATCCATAACGCTGTGATCAGTTCCGGTTAGTTCCACTTTTTCTGGGCGGTTTTTTGGGCGAGTGATATTGTGGGCGATATGTGTGCGAGGTAGTGAAAGTTGCGCTGGGCGATCTCCTGGGTGTTAGTTTTGGCAAATGTGATCTTTACAACAAAAAAAAGTGGGTGGTCGGTATCGCTGAATCTTGGCATTCATTCCGTGCGGAAACTAACGCTGGGCGATATTATGGGTGTTGATTTCGCCCATTCTGATGATTCCGCCCAAAAAAAGTGGGCGGGCGGTATTATCTTTACCCGGTGCTATGCACATGGGGAAAGTAACGCTCGGCGATAAATGTCCGAAAAATGCCCGTCAGTTTCCATTTTGTTGCTAAATGGGTGACATCTGGGCGTTAGACGTCATTTCAGCGGTAAAATGGACGTTAAGTGGGCGTTAAGCATGCAAAAAAAAGTCAAAAATCTACCCATAGTAGTAATTCTGGATAATATAAAAATACTGAATGGCTGGTAAGAGATTACATAGTTACATAGGGCCCAAACTTGGTCAAAGCTAAGGCCCGCCCAAAGGACCGTCGAGAGACCTGCTGGTACTTTGCCAGGGAGATTCCTCTGAAGGATATGGCAGTACCTCCCGGCGGCAAAATAATGACTTACGCCGTGAATCTAGGCGGCAGCGGGCGGGAGCTTCCTATCTAGACGATAAATGCAATCCTCGCCAAAGTGCTGCCGAGGATTGAGTCAGGCCCAGGGAGTAGGGAGCACATTAAAAAAAATATATCACCAAAAAAACCTCTGGAACACCTTCAGGGGACCCCATACACATAAGCTGCTGAAAAAAAAATAATTAAAAGAAGTTTACTAACATTTTTTTGCAGGTCTTCTTACTTACCGTTGAGGTTAGACCTGCCTCCATGCAGTGGTCCTTCCCCCTGCTGCCACCGACTCCCGCCCGCACCAAACTGGCAGCTCAGTGGGCGGGGGGGGCACTTAAGCGCCTTGCACAACAGCGGCCATCAGCGGGCGGTTCCCAGCGGTCCTCCTCTCCCGCCGACGGGAGGCCTGCACGAAAATGGCACCGAGGGGAGGCCGCCCAAAAAACTCAGCAGCAGTGGGCGGTAAGGCCACCAAGTTCAGGCCCATAGAATTTACAACACAGTAACAGGGCATTCAGCCCAACAAGTCCATGTCAGTGTTTATGCTCCACACGAGCCTCCTCCCAACTTTCTTCATCTAACCCCATCAACATATCCTGCTATTCCTTTCTCCCTCATGTGTTTATCTAGCTTCCCCTTAAATGTATCTATGGTATTTGCCTCAAGTACTCCTTGGGCTAGTGAGTTCCACATTGTAACCACTCTTTGGGTAAAGAGGTTTATCCTGACAAATTACAAGAGGTAATTCAATTTCAAGATTTGATTGAATCAAATCTAAACCCTTTGTTTTGATTTCAGTCTTGTAATCTACTCCCACCTATCTAGTAACTTCTACTTATTGTTCATAGAAATATAGAAACATAGAAAATAGGTGCAGGAATAGGCCATTTTGCCCTTCGAGCCTGCACCGCCATTCAATGAGTTCATGGCTGAACATGCAACTTTAGTACCCCATTCCTGCTTTCTCGCCATACCCCTTGATCCCCCTAGTAGTAAGGACTACATCTAACTCCCTCCCGAATATATTCAGTGAACTGGCCTCAACAACTCTCTGTGGCAGAGAATTCCACAGGTTCACCACTCCCTGGGCGAAGAAGTCTCCCCCCCCAGTTCAAAAGCAGTTAATATTAGATTAAGCCATCAGCCTTATATTTACAACATGAACACCAGTTACTGAAATTTCAGCCAGTGAAATAAAGGATTCAAGAATTTGGAGACAATATTCCAATTTTATATTTCATTGGTGCTATTGGTAGGATGACTTCCAAAGTTAATCTTTCCAAAAACTTTCACATCCTTCGGGTCTACTTACCTTTCTCTACCCTCCTGGGCCACGAGAGCCTTCACCTCTTTGCCAAATTTTCCATGCTTCCCTCCTCTCATCATCATAGTCAGTCCCTCGAAATCGAGGAAGATATTCTTCCACTCTAAAAATGAGTTCTCAGGTGACTGAACAGTCCAATATGGGAATTACAGTCTGTCATAGGTGGGACAGACAGTGGTTGAAGGAAAGGGTGGGTGGGGTGCCTGGTTTGCCGCACACTCCTTCCGCTGCCTGCGCTTGATTTTTGCATGCTCTTGGCGACGAGATTCGAGGTGCTCCATGCCATCCCGGATGCTCTTCCTCCATTTTGGGTGGTCTTGGGCCAGGGATTCCTAGGTGTCAGTGGGGATGTTGCACTTTATCAAGGACGCTTTGAGGGTGTCCTTGAAACGTTTCCTCTGCCCAGCTGGGGCTCACTTGCCGTGTCGGAGCTCCTAGTAGAGCGCTTGCTTAGGGAGTCTTGTGTGGGGCATGTGGACAATGTGGCCCGCCCAATGGAGCTAGTCGAGTGTGGTCAGTGCTTCGATGCTGGGGATGTTGGGCCTGAGCAAAAACACTGACATTGGTGCGTCTATCCTCCCAGTGGATTTGCAGGATCTTGCGGAGGTAGCGCTGATGGTACTTCTCCAATATTCCCTCCTCTGCTATTCTGCTGTTACTATCTACAGCTCCTCTGGACCCATCTTTTGTTTCTTTACCTGTCCCATTATCACCCGCTTTTGCATTGCACCATCATTCCTTTTGTCATTTATTCACTTCTGCCTTCCACCTTATCCCAGACCTTCCCTTTTGTTCTTTTCCTGTCCCTTTTCCCTGGCTTTGCACTTGCTTAAAAACTGCTCATCTTCAACAACTTCCACTTCTGATGATAGATAATCGACCTAAAACATAAACTTTGTTCCTCTCTCCACGGATGCTGCCTGACCTGCTGAGTGTTTTCCAGCATTTTCTGTTTCTGTTTCACTGGAAATAAGGCATGGCTGAAACTCCCAATTGGTGTAGAAAAAGTGATAAAATGGCATTGAACAACAAGATGAAAATGACCAAATACACTATATAAAGTTCAAGATCCCTGATATGGAATATGAAGAGTGATTCCATGATCCGACCCTTCCAGTGAGGAGTGACACTCGCAGGCAATAAATAATAAATCACGGATTGTGTGCTTGCAATTTCCCAAATTGAGTTGCCTGTGAATGGCCAAAATGGAGGAAGAGCATCCGGGAGGGCGCTGAGCACCTCGAGTCTCGTCGCCGAGAGCATGCAGAAACCAAGTGCAGACAGCGGAAGGGGCATGCGGCAAACCAGGCTCCCCACCCACCCTTTCCTTCAACCACTGTCTGCCCCACCTGTGACAGAGACTGCAATTCCTGCATTAGAGTGTACTGTCACCAGAGAACTCACTTTGGAGTGGAAGCAAGTCTTCCTAGATTCTGAGGGACTGCCTATGATGATGGTGACTTCCAGCTGGAAATACAGCTCACGGAGTTATCCGTGTGATATATTACTAGTTATAATAGACACTGGGATATGTTTCAACATTTTACTTTAACTCATAGTAAAGTAAGAAACATTGTGTTTCTCTCATCTATGAACCTCTTGTAATTGTTCCTGTTTTTTGGAAGTTAAAATATGCATTCAATTTTGGACACTGCACCTCAGGATAGGAGAAGGAACATCGTAGATTCACTGGAAGAATAACTGGGCTTAGGGGATTGCATACACTTAGCTTGTATTCCCTTGAGTTTAGAAAGTTGAGGGATGATCTAATTGCAATGTTTAAAATTAATAATGTATTTGATAGAGCAGATACAGAGAATCTATTCTTTCTGGTGGGGGAAATCCAGAACAAGAGGGATCAGTGCTGGGACCCCAACTATTTACAATCTATATTAACGACTTGGAAGAAGGGACTGAGTGTAACGTGGCGAAGTTTTCTGATGATACAAAGATGGGAGGAAAAGCAATGAGTGAGGAGGACACAACAAATCTGCAAAAGGACATAGACAGGCTAAGTGAGTGGGCAAAAATTTGTCAGATGGAGTATAATGTTGGAAAGTGTGAGGTCATGCACTTTGGCAGAAAAAAAATCAAAGAGCAAGTTATTATTTAAATGGAGAAAGATTGCAAAGTGCCGCAGTACAGCGGGACCTGGGGGTACTTGTGTATGAAACACAAAAGGATAGTATGCAGGTACAGCAAGTGATCAGGAAGGCCAATGGTATCTTGGCCTTTATTGCAAAGGCGATGGAGTATAAAAGCAGGGAAGTCTTGCTACAGCTATATAAGGTATTGGTGAGGCCACACCTGGAATACTGCGTGCAGCTTTGGTTTCCATATTTACGAAAGGATATACTTGCTTTGGAGGCAGTTCAGAGAAGGTTCACTAGGTTGATTCCGGGGATGAGGGGGCTTGACATGAGGAAAGATTGAGTAGGTTGGGCCTCTACTCATTGGAATTAGAAGAATGAGAGGTGATCTCATCGAGACGTATAAGATTATGAGGAGACTTGACAGGGTGGATGCAGAGAGGATGTTTCCACTGATGGGGAGACTAGAACTAGAGGGCATACTCTTAGAATAAGGGGCCACCCATTTAAAACAGAGATGAGGAGAAATTTCTTCTCTCAAAGGGCTGTGAATCTGTGGAAGTCACTGCTTCAGAGAGCTGTTGAAGCTGCGACATTGAATAAATTCAAGACAGAAATAGACGGTTTCTTAATCGATAAGGGGATAAGGGGTTATGGGGAGCAGGCAGGGAAGTGGAGCTGAGTCTATGATCAGATCAACGATGATCTTATTGAATGGCGGAGCAGGCTCAAGGGGCCGTATGGCCTATTCCTGCTCCTATTTCTTATGTTCTTATGTAAGAGGGCATAATCTTAAAATGAGAGCTAGGCCATTCAGGAAGCACCTTTTCACACAAAGGGTAGTGGAAATCTAGAATTATCTCACCCAAAACACTGTGGCTACTGGGTTAATTGAAACTTTCAAGACCAAGATCGATAGATTTTAATTAGGTAATGATATCAAGGGATATGGATCAAAGGTTGGTAAATGGAGCTGAGGTACAGATCAGCCATGATTGAATTGAAAAGCGGAACATGCTCGAGGGGTTGATTGTTCCTGTTCTTATGTTACTTCCTATGTGCCCAAGTTTCGAGCCGCGCCTAGAACGGCGCAGTCCCGATCTGGACGCCCATTTTTCGCGCCACAAAGTGCGCCTCAAAAAAACCTCCGTATTCTCCACCTCCCTGCAGGTCCTCTGGCCCTCGGCGCAGCGCAGCAGGAGCTGTAGGGGGCGGAGCCACGTCCCTGCGCTGAAAACAGTGCCGGGACCTCTGCACATGCGCGCTACAGTGGGCACGCAAGTGCAGTAGCTCCAGGCGCCCGAAACTGTGTGGGAGGGGCCCAAAGCACGCAGCTCCTAGCCCTGGCCGAATGGCCTCACTGGGGCTGCGTGAATAAGGCTCCTCCCACGGCCAGCTCCTGCTTCCTCCCGACCCGACTCGACTCCCGCTCCCCCCCGCCCCCACCCCCGGACTGGATCCGACCTGACCTCCCTCTCCCTCCCTCCCTCCCTCCCCCGATCCGAACCGATCTCCCTCCCTCCCACCACCCCCCCGACCCAACCCAACGCCACCTACCTGTAAATCTGGTGCTGGGGACGGGCCCTGCCCGAAGTCTCGGGCCCGGCCCGTTCAGCCTCCCTCTCCCTTCTACTTCCCCCCCATCTCCTCTCCCCCCCATCTCCTTCCCCCCATCTCCTTCCCCCCATCTCCTTCCCCCCCCTTCTCCCCTTTATCCCCTTCTCCCCCCCTCCCCCTTCTCCCACCCCTCCCCCCTTCTCCCCCCTCCCCCTTCTCCCCCATCCCTCCCTCTACCCCCCTCCTCCCCCTCCCCTTGCTGTCAGAAACACAGACACTGACAGACAGAGAATGAGACACACACACAGACAGACAGAGATAGAACACTGACAGAGACACACTGGGGGGGGGGGGGGGGCATCCCAGCACGCTGTTGGAGGGCTCCCGGTGCTGCAGTCGGTAAGTAGAAAATGTTTTATTTATTGATTTTTTTTGAAAAAAATTATTTCTTATTAATTTTTTTGGATTGATTTATTGGTTGATTTATTGATGTACTTATCATTTATTATTGATGATGGCTCTTTATTTGTAAAACTGAAGTGTTTAATGTTTGTAAACTTCCCTTTAAACACCGCCCCCCCCCATTCCCTACGCCTGATTTGTAACCTACGCCTGATTTTCTAAAGTGTAGACAAGGTTTTTTCGAGCGTACAAAAATCTTCACTTACTCCATTCTAAGTTGGTTTGGAGTAAGTTTTCACTGACGAAACTTTGAAAACAGGCGTAAGTGGCCGGACACGCCCCCTTTTGAAAAACAAAATTCTGTTCCAAAGTGAAACTATTCTAACTGACTAGAACTGGAGCAAACTAAATGTGGAGAATTCCTATTTCTAAGATACTCCGTTCTACACCAGTTGCTCCTAAAAATCAGGAGCAAATCATGTGGAAACTTGGGGCCTATGTTTCTATGTAACTCATTCTCTGATGTTCATAAATAAATATGCCTTGGTGTTTTGGGAGATTATCTGAATCCCTTGATTGATTTACGGTGTTGTAATTTATTCTTGGTATCTAATAAGTATATCTTCTCTGGGGGTGTAAAAAGTCAGAAGAAATGGAGTGCACACATATATGAATCAACAGAATGGTCAAATGAAGCATTCTGAATGAGTGTAAAGCTATGCTAAAATTCAAGGGACGGTCCAGTCGTGTTCAATATTTCTCAGACGACAATGAATTCTAGTTGTTTTCTCACTCAAGTACAAAACCATCCCAGTTCATTCTTGCCTGCAGCGTTTGATGCTTATAGGTCTTGCAGGATCTCTGGGAACACATTATCACAGGATGGTAATCATTCACATCTTCTTTCACATGCCATGCATTTAGAAAGGTACTATGCTCCATCAATATCTGTAACATTGAATTATCCCTCCCTCCCTCCATTTCTATTTGAGGAGAAGTGCCATTTCAGTTGTGCGCTGGTTCTTCGGTACTAGAATTTGTACTCTAGATTGGAGATGTCCAACATGCAGCCCGAGGTCGAGAAGCAGCCCGAGACCTCATATTCCATCCCTCAAAGCCCTGAGAACTCAATCCTATTTATCCATATATTTTTATTTGCTGGGTTTGTTCTGTTCAAATTTTGTGAACCTGCAGATTTGGAAAAGTTTTTTGTTAATTCATTGTTCCTTCATTGTTAGATAAATCCTAAGCAGAACACTAAGATGTGTTAGTATCAGTAACTTGAGATACAATAACAACACTAATAACTTAGAATCATAGAAATTTACAGCACGGAAGGAGGCCATTTCGGACGACCAAGAGCTATCCAGCCTAATCCTACTTTCCAGTTCTTGGTCCATAGCCCTGTAGGTTACGGCACTTTAAGTGACCATCGAAGTATCTTTTAAATGTGGTGAGGGTTTCTGCCTCTACCACCCTTTCAGGCAGTGAGTTCCAGACCCCCACTACCTTCTGGGAGAAGACATTTCCCCTCATATCTCTTCTAAACCGCGCCCCCCCGCACCCCCCGAATTACTTTAAATCTGCCATCTGGTTGTTGACCTCTCTGCCAAGGGAAACAGGTCCTTCCAATCCACTCTATCCAGGCCCCTCATAATTTTATACACCTCAATCAGATCTCCCCTCAGCCTCCTCTGTTGCAAAGAAAACAGACCCAGCATCGCCAATCTTTCCTCATAGCCAAAATTCTCTAATCTAGGCAACATTCTTGTAAATCTCCTCTGCACCCTTTCCAGTGCAATCACATCTTTCCCGTAATGTGGTGACCAGAACTGCACACAGTACTCCAGCTGCGGCCTAACCAGTGTTTTATACAGTTCAAGCATAACCTCCTTGCTCTTGTATTCCATGCCTCAACGAATAAAGGCATATGCATTCTTAACCACCTTATCTACCTGGCCTGCTACCTTTGTGGACCTGCACTCCAAGGTCCCTTTGTTCCTCTATACTTTTCAGTGTCATATCATTTAATGTGTATTCCCTTGCCTTGTTAGACCCCCCCAAATGCATTACCTCACACTTCTCCGGATTGAATTCCCGTTGCCAGTGTTCTGCCCACCTGGCCAGTGCATTGATATCTTCCTGCAATCCGCAGCTTTCTTCTTCATTATCAACCACACAGCCTGTTTTAGTGTCATCTGCAAACTTCTTAATCATACCCCCAACATTCAAATCCAAGTCATTGATATATACCACAAAAAGCAAGGGACCCAGCACTGAGCTCTGTGGAACCCCACTGGATACAGCATTCTAGTCACAAAAACACCCATCAACCATTACCCTTTACTTCCTGCCTCCAAACCAATTTTGGATCCAACTTGCCACTTCGCCCTGGATACCATGGGCTATTACTTTCGTGACCAGTCTGCCATGTGGGACCTCATCAAAAACGTTATTAAAATCCATATGCACGACATCATATGCACTGCCCTCATCGACCCTCCTGGTTATCTCCTCAAAAAATTCAATTAAATTAATCAGACGCGACCTTCGCTTGAAAAATCCATGCTGACTGTCCTTGATTATTCCGTGCCTTTCTAAATGAAGATTTATCCTGTCCCTCAGGATTTTTTCCAATAATTTTCCCACCAGAGGTTAGGCTGACAGATCTGTAATTACTCGGTCTATCCTTTTCTCCTTTTTTAAACAAAGGTACAACATTAGCAGTCCTCCAGACCTCTGGCAACACACCTGTAGCCAGAGAGGATTTGGAAATGATGGTCAGAGCCTCTGCTATTTCCTTTTTTGCTTCTCTTAACAGCCTGGGATACATTTCAACCGGGCCTGGGTATTTATCTACTTTCAAAGCTGCTGAGCCCCTTACTACTTTCTCTCTCACTATATTTATCTTGTGCAATATTTCACACTCCACCTCCCTCATTGCAAAGTCTGCATCGCCCCTCTCTTTTGTGAAAACGGATGCAAAGTATTCATTAAGAATCATACCCACGTCTTCTGCCTCCACACACAGATTTCCTTTATGGTCTCGAATAGGTTCCATTCTTTCTCTAGTTATCGTCTTGCTCTTAATGTATTTATACAACATCTTTGGGTTTTCCCTGATGTTACATGCCAACATTCTTTCAGGCTCTCTCTTTGCTTGTATTGATATGGCGTCTTTAACACAGTCATAGGAGTATTATGAGACAAAAAATTTGACACCGAGCCACATAGAGAAATTATGGCAGGTCAGCAAAAGCTTGGTCAAAGAGGTAGGTTTTAAGGAGCGTCTTGAAGGAGGAAAGAGATGTCGAGAGGTGGAGAGGTTTAGGCAGGGAATTCCAGAGCTTAGATCCTAGGCAACAGAAGGCACAGCCACCAATGGTTGAGCGATTATAATCAGGGATGCTCAAGAGGGCAGGATTAGAGGAGCGCAGACATCGCGGGGGATTGTGGGGCTGGAGGAGATTACAGAGATAGGGAGGGGTGAGGCCATGGAGGGATTTGAAAACAAGGATGAGAATTTTGAAATCAAGGCGTTGTTTAACCGCGAGCCAATGTAGGTCAGCGAGCACAGGGGTGATGGGTGAACGGTACTTGATATGAGTTAGGAGACAAGTAGTCAAGTTTTGAATCACCTCTAGTTTACGTAGCGTAGAATGTGGAAAGTTAGCCAGGAGATTTTTGCAAATTAATGTGAACCTTCATTTAAACTTTATATGTGGGCCCCAATGCTCTGTGGTATGCCCCCATGTGGCTCACAAACTTGGACACCCCTGCTCCAGATATTGGGATATCTGAATACACCCTGAGGTACTGCAACAATGGCTAATCTTTGAATTCTTCATGTGAAATGAAAATACTATTGAAATGATAACTTTCAAAATCACCTGTACATATAATAGGAGTTAATTATCTCCACTGTTTGGCATGTAACACCTGGCTACTTTGTATTAATACTCAGATAAATATGAAAAACACCTGAACAGAGACTGAATTATTGAACCTTCCTAACCAATGTAGCATGATTTTTTTTTAATTAAGAGGAGGGAATAGAGTAGATTGTGGCTAAAGGCAAACATAACAAGGATATATGTGCCAGAAATAAATCGCAGCAGCTGCTAGGAGTCCTGAGAGACTTGAAGAATTTGTGCCAAGCTACCATCAAGAAAATCTGGAAAGGCTGGTGTCTGCTTCGCCTGTTTCAGCAGGTGACTTTGTAAGACCGATTCCCCAGTCCATTGCCTTGGGACAACAGCAGCACAACAGGAGTCATGGGATCGGGGAATTGGGAGTGGAATACCAGTGCCATTTTCTTTCAAGGCTGCAATTCTCCAATTTTCTATTATTAGTGTGCAAAGTGCTTGCTCCCATTTCATGAGTATGTCTATTTAAGGCCCCGGATTTCATGCAAAAATGTTGAAATGAACATCACTCACAATTTCCTGAGATTGGTGCTGAATTTGCTCTTTCTTCTGGGCTCCCATTTGGAATGGGTGTAAGGGAAGTGCTATGAGTAAAGAGGCTCTTAAATAGCTTTGGCAAGGCTTTATTTTGAAATGTTTATGTCACTTTTTGCTGCAGTTTTCCTGGAGGGACATATTTCAATATTTCTGAAATTGTTATGAAAATGTCGATTTTGGTGGAAAAATTGTGCCAATTCTTGTTCAACTCCTTAAAAGCAAACTCCTAGGTTTGCTATTAATGTACCTGGATTTCATGGTAGGTGGTACAAGGTAAAAGAAGGCATACCAGGGAGATTAGCAGGCCCCAGACCATTCTTCAACCAATGAAGTGGGCTAACTGCCTCAGCTTGCTCCAAGTCTGCAGGACAGATTTTATGTCGCCTGCAGTAAGGATAGTTGCAGCAAATATGCAACGGCTGGATGGCACTGGCAGTAGCTGGCAAGATTGACACTGCCCTCAATTGTTATGAATATGCTCAAACATGGCCAGCACTGCAATATCAGATACCGTGCTGGCCACATATGCATCAAAGATTTGATTGACGGGCTGTTCAGCAAGGCCAGTACTTTTCTGTTCTTTTCCACTGAACACTCTGACATACAGGGCCAATGATTCCACATTGGTGCATTTTGCAAGCTGCAGGTGGTCACAGATTGCGAGCATGTATCCAACTTGATGTCCTCAAAAGATGTGAATGTAGAAATGCGTATTGACAGTGTACACTGTTGAGGTATGGGTATGCATGAGAGGCAATGAAAACCGTGTAAGGTTTATCAAGGCTTGGAATGGGTGAGCAGTAACTGCTGTGAGCTATGCCATCTACCTGGTAAATGGTACTGTGGGCTCGTATCCATTATAGTGAGTGTAGACAATGTTCAGATAGTCTGCCACCTCCTGCCAGGCAGAGAACTTTGCTGCCCTCTTGGGAGAGTGCACTGGAGTGACAATCACACCAAGCCTCATTGCATGCACCTCATTTACCAACATTGAAGGTTGGCATGCAGGTACAGCAGGCGGTTAAGAAAGCAAATGGCATTGTTGGCCTTCATAGCGAGGGGATTTGAGTACAGGGGCAGGGAGGTGTTCCTACAGTTGTACAGGGCCTTGGTGAGGCCACACTTGGAGTATTGTGGACAGTTTTGGTCTCCTAACTTGAGCAAGGACATTCTTGCTATTGAGGGAGTGCAGCAAAGATTCACCAGACTGATTCCCAGGATGGCGGGACTGACATATCAAGAAAGATTGGATCAACTGGGCTTGTAGTCATGAGTTCAGAAGAATGAGAGGGGATCTCATAGAAACGTTTAAAATTCTGACGGGTTTAGACAGGTTAGATGCAGGAAGAATGTTCCCAATGTTGGGGAAGTCCGGAACCAGAGGTCACAGTCTAAGGATAAGGGGTAAGCCATTTAGGACCGAGATGAGGAGAAACCTCTTCACCCAGAGAGTGGTGAACCTGTGGAATTCTCTACCACAGGAAGTTGTTGAGGCCAATTCACTAAATATATTCAAAAAGGAGTTAGATGTAGTCCTTACTACTAGGGGGGGTCAAAGGGTATGGCGAGAAAGCAGGAATGGGGTACTGAAGTTGCATGTTCAGCCATGAACTCATTGAATGGCGGTGCAGGCTTGAAGGGCCGAATGGCCTACTCCTGCACCTATTTTCTATGTTTCTATGTTTCTATGCACCTCATTTACCAACGTTAACTTTGCCAGCGGTGGCATATGGGATTGAGGGCTGCTATTTGCTCCATTTTGAGCCTCCACATTCATGGGCGTGGAAATTCAGTTGGGCCTCATTTGGGGCGGTAACCCAGGCGGAGCGGTACTTTTAGCGCCTTGAAAACGTTTGCGCCTCCAACGCCCAGAAATTCATCAGAATCAGACAAAGAGCTGACAGGGGCACTAAATCAGCCGTTGCACACCAGAGCTGGGGGGGCCATAATGAAAGTTTGGTCAGTAAATTGGCGGACCCAATGCACATGTGTGGAACTCGGAATCAGATCCCAGGAAAAACCAAGTCTTAAAGGCACGCATAGTAATGCACCCATTAAAGTTTTCAAAATCACTTGTTTTCAACCTGTACTGTTATGTCTGTCTGCCACTGCAAACTCAGAGGCTCACGCACCATGCTGTGTGTAAATGTTGCGCTGACTGTGACCTCCGAGGGAAGCCCTTCCTCTTTCCTTTAAGTAGCCACCAGTTAAAGACTCTGCAAGCATGTTCCGACCTTTTTTTCCAGACGTTGTTCTTGGCAGCCGCTAAATGAGGCGGCTGCACCGAATTTACTGACTGGGCCACAAGCGTGGGCGTTACACTAGGACTGACGTCAGGATCGCATTGATCGTCAGCAGCCACTGCTACTGGTTTGCGCCCCCTGTGAGCTTCTAATGAATTTTCGGTCGGGGCGCTAAAATTTGGGCTCCCGGTCGGTAACCTCTTACGCTCCCATTAACGCCCCCTCTAGCCGCTAACTGAGGCATTAGACAACTGAAAATCCAGCCCTTAGTCTTTTATTACTAATTCTCCTCCACACCCCACTTCCAGTTATCACCACCTTCTCATTCTATACCCAAACTGCTAACATCTAGTCTATGTATGTGCCATTTTCGATTTAATACCTTTCCACTGTCCTTATCAATTAAACTAACTCTCTTTAATGTGCATTATATTATTAAACACAATTTTACAAAAGCAGTCCAATGGCTCTCTTTATGTTATGGCCCTGCTGGTGATGGCAGCTCTACCTTTGACAGCAGTGTTGTGAAGTAAATAAGGTGGCACCGAGGTGCCAAGAGTCACCTCAAAAGGTGATTTTCTCTAAGCACCTCTTGAGCTATCAGTCACCAGAAATACTGACGCAGGCAGCCAATATGCTTGCTAATCTATCTTGACCTTCTGCAGTCATTGGAAAATGTTTAACAGCCAGAAATTAATAACAGATCGGGACTGCCAAACAACTGTGCACCTGCAAGATTACACTTGCACCATTGTTCGTAAATGGATATGATTACACAGCTTCAGGATATTATAGAACCAGTTCTAGTTGAGGCAGTCAGGGGCGTGAGAGTTAACAGTTAAACACTGCACTTTTAAGCCTGTTTCACAGTTATTAAAGTCTACAAAGGCGGTTCAAACCCAGCAGATTTTATGTCTTCTTATGAAAGCACTTTGCCTTCAAATGAAAATGAATGGTATGGCACTGTGGGATCCTTCTCTGACCTGTGAGCTCACTGATAGCAGCATGCACCAGCTGCTTCCCCCAACACTGCTACAACGCTGCTAATGACAGCACTTCAGTGTTTCCAGAATACAACACGCTAATAAGCAAATGGGAACTCTGGGAAGGTGATGACAACAGAAAACTGTGAGCGAAAATAAAGCAGGCTGATGATTCTTGGCTAGAAGTGTGTTCTATTCCATATTAATGTGTGTCTTGATGTGTTTAATATGTATTAGCTTCCTCCTTAGATTCCACATTGAGGAGTTAAGCTGTCTACATGTGAAGCTTCCTATAAGCTATATTAATTGTACTATTGTGGATGTAAATGGCTAGCTGGGAGCTGCAGACTTCCCCTAAGATCTTACAGCGACTGAACAGCTTCAGGATGGGTAGCCCCTGAGACATGACTACCTTCCCAGAGAGAACATTTATAACACATAACAGGCATTCTGGCTAAAATATTAGCTTAGGGGCCCAAAATTCCAGGATTCGTGCTCCACCATTGGAAGCACAGAGGAGTGGGCCGCCACTGTACGCTGGTGTTGTTCCCATCCCAAATCAAGGGGTCAAAGTCATTTAAATAGTCGGGGTGGGCAGCCCACTCCTGTATAGGCACAACAGAGGCACCTGTCTCAACTGCTTTGTGGAAAAATAGAGGAACACCATGTACATAAGAACATAAGAACATAAGAATTAGGAACAGGAGTAGGCCATCTAGCCCCTCAAGTCTGCTTCGCCACTCAATAAGATCATGGCTGATCTGGCCGTGGACTCAGCTCCACTTACCCGCCCGCTCCCCATTATCCTTAATTCCCTTATTGGTTAAAAATCTATCTGTGATTTGAATACATTCAATGAGCTAGCCTCAACTGCTTCCCCAGGTAGAGAATTCCACAGATTCACAACCCTCTAGGAGAAGAAATTTCTTCTCAACTCGGTTTTAAATTGGTTCCCCGGTATTTTGAGGCTGTGCCCCTTAGTTCTAGTCTCCCCGACCAGTGGAAACAATCTCTCTGCCTCTACCTTTCATTATTTTAAATGTTTCTATAAGATCACCCCTCATCCTTCTGAACTCCAACGAGTAAAGACCCAGTCTACTCAATCTATCATCATAAGGTAACCCCCTCATCTCCGGAATGAGCCTAGTGAATCGTCTCTGTACCCCCTCCAAAGCTAGTATATCCTTCCTTAAGTAAGGTGACCAAAACTGCATGCAGTACTCCAGTTGCGGCCTCACCAATACCCTGTACAGTTGCAGCAGGACCTCCCTGCTTTTGTACTCCATCCCTATCGCAATGAAGGCCAACATTCCATTCACCTTCCTGATTACCTGCTGCACCTGCAAACTAACTTTTTGGGATTCATGCACAAGGACCCCCAGGTCCCTCTGCACCGCAGCATGTTGTAATTTCTCCCCATTCAAATAATATTCCCTTTTACTGTTTTTTTTCCCCAAGGTGGATGACCTCACATTTTCCGACATTGTATTCCATCTGCCAAACCTTAGCCCATTTGCTTAACCTATCTAAATCTCTTTGCAGCCTCTCTGTGTCCTCGACACAACCCGCTTTCCCACTAATCTTTGTGTCATCTATCACAAATTTTGTTACACTACACTCTGTCCCCTCTTCCAGGTCATCTATGTATATTGTAAACAGTTGAGGTCCCAGCACCGATCCCTGTGGCACACCACTAACCACCGATTTCCAACCCGAAAAGGACCCATTTATCCCGACTCTCTGCTTTCTGTTAGCCAGCCAATTCTCGATCCATGCTAATACATTTCCTCTGACTCCACGTACCTTTATCTTCTGCAGTAACTTCTGTAGGGCTGAAGAGCAAGTGAAAAATCCTTCCCCCATGGAAAACGCGAATCTCTGATGGATTATCTTTTCTAGGAAACTTTTCTCGGGCTTTGGGCAAGTCTAAAACAGAACTGAACTAACACCACATTTCCCCTACCACTGAAATGATATCTAGCCGATTGAAGTGTCAAACCCATGCCCTGCTGTTTTTAAAGTGAACATTAATATGACTGCAATAGTAAGACACATCTTCATGACAATTTTCATTTAATACACACTTTGTTTATGCTGAGAGCCAGTCCTGGACTCAGCAATGGAATCTGCATGGACAGATTGGAGGAGCTTTCCTGTTTATGGTCACATAACTGGGAATACTGGCTGACTTGGCTTTTAATGTACAGGAAAGGGACGAAAGATTGGTTATCATGATTTCTGTTTACTGAGTCAATGTGGTTGAGATTCTAACCTCCATATTGATTGGACAAATCAAATTGGTCAGGGTAGCCTTGAGGAGGAGTTCATAGAGTGCGTAAGGGAAGGGTTCCTTGAGCAGTATGTAACGGAACCAACCAGGGGGCAGGCTATCTTAGATCTGGTCCTGTATAATGAGACAGGATTAATAAACAATCTCCTAGCAAAGTATCCCCTCGGAATGAGTGATCATAGCATGATTGAATTTCAAATTCAGATGGGGTGAGAAAGTTGGATCTCTAACCAGCGTACTAAGCTTAAATAAAGGAGACTATGAAGGTATGAGGGCAGAGTTGGGTAAAGTGGAGTGGGAAAATAGATTAAAGTGTAGGACGGTTGATGAACAGTGCTATACATTTAAGGAGATATTTCACAACTCTCAAGAAAAATATATTCCAGTGAGGAGGAAAGTGTGTAAGAGAAAAGATAGCCATCCGTGGCTAACTAAAGAAATAAAGAACAGTATCCAATTAAAAACAAGGGCATACAAAGTGGCCAAAACTAGTGGGAGGACAGAAGACTGGGAAGCTTTTAAAAGCCAGCAAAGAACGACTAAAAAACTGATTAAGAAAGGGAAGATAGACAATGAAAGTAAACCAGCGCGAAATATAAAAACAGATAGCAAGAGTTTCTATAGGTATATAAAAAGGCTAAAGAAAATGTTGGTCCCTTAGAGGATGAGACCGGGGATTAGTAATGGGGAACATGGAGATGGCAGAAGCTCTGAACAAATATTTTGTATCAGTCTTTACGGTAGAGGACACTAACAATATTCCGACAGTGGATAGTCAAGGGGCTATAGGGGGGGAGGAACTTAACACAATCACAATCACTAAGGAGGTGGTACTCAGTAAGATAATGGGACTAAAGGCAGATAAATCCCCTGGACCTGATGGCTTGCATCCTAAGGTCTTAAGAGAAGTAGCGGCAGGGATTGTGGATGCATTGGTTATAATTTACCAAAATTCCCTAGATTTTGGGGAGGTCTCAGCAGATTGGAAAACTGCAAATGTACCGCCCCTATATAAAAAAGGAGGCAGACAAAAAGTAGGAAACTATAGACCAGTTAGTCGAACATCTGTGGTTGGGAAAATGTTGGAGTCCATTATTAAAGAAGCAGTAGTAGGACATTTGGAAAAGCAAAATTCGGTCAGACAGAGTCAGCATGGATTTATGAAGGGGAAATCATGTTTGACAAATTTGCTGGAGTTCTTTGAGGATGTAACGAACAGGGTGGATAAAGGGGAACCAGTGGATGTGTTGTATTTGAACTTCCAGAAGACATTTGATAAGGTGCCACATAAAATGTTACTGCACAAGATAAAAGTTCATGGGATTGGTGGTTATATATTAGCATGGATAGAGGATTGGCTAACTAACAGAGAACAGAGAGTCAGGATAAATGGTTCATTCTCTGGTTGACAACCAGTAACTAGTGGGGTGCTACAGGGATCAGTGCTGGGACCCCAACTATTTACAATCTATATTAATGACTTGGAAGAAGGGACTGAGTGTAACGTAGCCAAGTTTGCTGATGATACAAAGATGGGAGGAAAAGCAATGTGTGAGGAGGACACACAAAATCTGCAAAAGGACATAGACAGGCCAAGTGAGTGGGCAAAAATTTGGCAGATGGAGTATAATGTTGGAAAGTGTGAGGTCATGCACTTTGGCAGACAAAATCAAAGAGCAAGTTATTATTTAAATGGAGAAAGATTGCAAAGTGCCGCAATACAGCAGGACCTGGGGGTACTTGTGTATGAAACACAAAAGGATAGTATGCAGGTACAGCAGGTGATCAGGAAGGCCAATGGAATCTTGGCCTTTATTGCAAAGGGGATGGATACAAAAGCAGGGAAGTCTTGCTACAGCTATATAAGGTATTGGTGAAGCCACACCTGGAATACTGCATGCAGTTTTGGTTTCCATATTTACAAAAGGATATACTTGCTTTGGAGGCAGTTCAGAGAAAGTTCACTAGGTTGATTCCGGGGATGAGGGGGTTGACTTATGAGGAAAGGTTGAGTAGGTTGGGCCTCTACTCATTGGAATTCAGAAGAATGAGAGGTGATCTTATCGAAATGTATAAGATTATGAGGGGGCTTGACAAGGTGGATGCAGAGAGGATGTTTCCACTGATGGGGGAGACTAGAACTAGAGGGCATAATCTTAGAATAAGGGGCCACCCATTTAAAACAGAGATGAGGAGTAATTTCTTCTCTCAGAGAGTTGTAAATCTGTGGAATTCGCTGCCTCAGAGAGCTGTGGAAGCTGGGACATTGAATAAATTTAAGATGGACATAGACGGTTTCTTGAACGATAAGGGGATAAGGGATTATGGGGAGCGGGCAGGGAACTGGAGCTGAGTCCATGATCAGATCAGCCATGATCTTATTGAATGGCGGAGCAGGCTCGAGGAGCCGTCGGGCCTACTCCTGCTCCCATTTATTATGTTCTTATGTAAAATTCCAGATCGCATTTTAGAACTTGGGAAGTACCATAATTGTGTTATCCTAAAGATTAACTATATACTGTATAAAAACGATGCTTGCAATATGTTTCATGCAACAAAAAAAACTGCTCGACTCCATTTCAATTTACTTTGAGATGTCTGACTGGCCGTAGATTTTCCACTCGAGTTAAGCTGGCCCGAGGTGTAACTCAAGCAAATGGAGGCAGAAACTGCTCCACCAGCTCCTGGCTCTCCTCCATCACTTCAATGATTTCCCGCCGGCAATCGATCAGCCAACATACAATATCCGAGTCCATATTTAGATTATTTCGCATGACTGAAATACACCACTCGCCGTATTTTCCATTATCTTACCATGACAACGCTGGGCATAAGAGGCGCCTGTGGTCCCTGGCACCCAGCATTGCCATGAGTGACAGAGGGGCCATTTAATGTTTAAAGGCCACAAACCCATGCAATTGATTGCAGAACACAGAGCAACTGATTACATAGGCTAAAGCTGCATTTATTTTTAAATAAAATGCTTCAACTGTCAGCGCAGAGACTGCTGACCACACTAGATAGTGACAACCCTCCCAGCAACTTGCCCCACTCCAGGAGGACTTCCCTCGTGGAGGACGGGGAGTCCAACTCAAAAATTCAAATGACTCTGACTGCAGAAAAGCTTCCGTGTTTAGGGGGTACATACCTGTGGCGGGCGGAAGGCACACTCCGCCAAACATGAGCTAGGTTTCCGCTCTCGGGAAAAATCCACTCCATGGTGCAATGTTGGACTCGGAGCAGACCTTCCAACCTGAGGAGGATTTTAGACTTGCAAAGTGCTGAAGGAAAATCTGTAACCAAATGAGCTGGGGATTTAAGAATTGCTCAGGCCCTGAGAAATCTTGGATTGTCACAAGTACTTAGTTTATTCTGCTTGCCATAAGTTACACCAGGAAGCTCAGCAATGAAAGTGTGCGTGCGTGCGAACATTTGCTTGTGTGTGCGGATTATGATGCCATGTAGCTGAAAGAAATTTGTCATACAATGGCTTTCCCACCTTTAGCACTTCCACACCATGCCCGGCAGTGCTAAGCACCTCAAAAGGGGGTTATCTAAAATTGAAATGGTCTGTTTCCCTGCTGCCATCTATCGCAGAGTGACCAATTGCCGTATGGAATCCAGTCTATTTGAAAATGTTTTTTGTTAAACTGCCGATCAACTTATGCTGCGGCTAAGCACTACATCCCCCAGCCACATCTGAGGTGGGGAGTCTTGTTGCACCCCAAATGGCCACCTGAAATATGTACATGCCCCTGACCCTGGAAAGTGGGTTGGGATCAGGTGTGCATCTGTGGGTCGGGCTGAGGCCCCCAAAAGCTCTCCATACCCAGTATATTTCCTTATTTACTTTGTTCAGTGGGGTAGATTGGTTGTTTCACTACACAGGAACTGTAATTTCACACGCGAAGTAACACGTAACAATCTGTAATAGCACTCAGTGCTCACTTCAACATTTCAACATTCAGTTGATAATGTGCTTAAGACTCTGTAAAAACCGATCCAACACCATGTTTCGCAGTCTCAATTTTTTCCAGGTATTCTTTCACACATGTGAAGAAGTGTCATAACTCACTTGTAGCTGTGCCACTTGGATCTCCCAGATTCATGTAAGCACTGATGCAACTCACTACCTTCCGTGAGGTATCTGCAATAGAAATATTCCAGGTAATGACACCAAGTCAGCAGCCCACACCTATTCACACTGTGCAGCTTTTGTTCACATCAAATGCTGCTTTCATACTGGCATTGATGTGGTTCAGATTCCAGGGACTGCATCCCTGAGCCAGGTTCCTGAACTTACACACAAAATTTGGCTCCCTAGTGGCACAATCAGAGAACCACAAAAAACACAATTATGGCACTTTTTAATTTCAAAGCACAGATCCGGGTCATTCTCCTCCAAGAATTTTGAACTACAGCAACTCAGTAAACAAAAATCACTGTGAGTGATTATGCATTGGCCTTTAGTCCCTTTCATGTACATTAAAAATCAACTAATATAGCCAGTTATGTAATTGTAAATAGGATAGCTCCTCTAATCTGCTCATGTAGGCTCTATTACTTTCCAGACTCTGGTCAGGAAAAGGGAATGGGATTTAGCAGTGCTTGGCATTAAAATGGGGCCAGTAACGGCCTCAAAATGGGGATAGTAATGGCCTCAAAATGGCTTACTGCCCCGTTAACACTGGCGATGCGGCCGGCGCCATTTTAAAAGGGACCTACCACCGGGTGTCCAAAGCCCCGCCTGTGTCAGGCAATAGGCCCTGTTTAATATGGAAATCAGGTAATTATGATGTAAACAGAACACCGAAGGCCATTTTAGGTAGGAACTAAGGAAGTTATACTAAGGGGGGAAATTGCCCTTCAGTAAAAGGCCCATTAGTGCCTCTAAGAGGCTGTAACGGGGAGGTAAGGCCTTTCTGACCGGGGGCACGCGACGGGGCCAACTCATTCACACTTGCTCCCGGGCCAGGGGGTGGTGGAAATGGGTTTCCATCATGCCTCATGGTTCTGCCCCGCCTGGCTCTCCGACCCGTTGTCGGCCGCGCCCCGATCCCTTTTCCGCCTCGCAGGGGAAGTTGTGCTGCGGGAGCGCAGCCGTGGCCGATCAGTGCCCCTGACAGCTTCGCGAGTCGGAAAGCTGCCAGTGGCTGGGTGGTGCAGCCACCCTTAAAGGGGAGGGCTACCTCCCGCGCCCGCCATTTTGTTTTCATTGTCGGCTGACTCCTGAGTCGGCCCTTGGTTCGGCCAGGCCGCCAACAGGCAACATGGCACTCCCTCTTGAGCTCCACTGAGGCCTCACTAGGCCTCGCAGTGTCCTTCCCCTTTAAGTGAAGGGGAGGGACGTTGCGACGCATCAGCGCAACGCGGCACATCCAGGTCACATTCACGTCATCACCCCTCCACTCCTGACCCGATTCCGCCTCCAACAGCGCCCCAAAGCACTAGGAGACGGTGTCAGAGTTAAAGAGCCGAATTTTCCGTCTCTTCCCTCTGACTCCCGCTATCCAGCCTGAATGAGCACCACTATGAAAGCAGCTTTAGTTATCCTTCAACCTGCTAGTGCTTCAACTGCTGTGTATCAAGCTCCCATTGACTGTAAACACAGAGGTAATAAAACTGAAAGGTTTTGATTTAAATCACCTGCTATTCTAACAATACCAGATTGATTGCATCAGAGAACAGAGTTTTCAGACGTCAGGAAGGCTAATGCAGAACCGTCAAACTATTCTGCTTATAGATGAGCTGTATTTGGCTCAGTTAATAGGACTCTCGCTCCGAGTCAGAAGGTTCATGGCTTCAAGTCCCACTCCAGAGACTTGAGCACAAAATCGAGGCTGAACTCCAGTGCTGCACTGTCAAAGGTATTGGCTTTCAGATGAGATGTTAAACCAAGGCCCCATCTGCCATATGAGATGGATGTAAAAGGCACCATGGCACTATTTCAAAGAAGAGTCCTGGCCAATATTTATCCCTCAACAAACATCACAAAAAACAGATTATCTGGTCATTATCACATTGTTGTTTGTGGGAGTTGCTGTGCGCAAATTGGCTGCCATGTTTCCTACTACACTCCAAAAGTTTTTCTCATTGGTTGCCCTGTGATCATGAAAGGCATTACATAAATGAACATTTTTTTTTCTTTTACAACACTAATTTTAATTCAATATAGGCCAGAAAATGTTTCATCGAACAGTGCTCAAATACAAAAATACAGCCTGTAAGTAATAATGGCAAGTGAGTAATTTCAGAGTCTCAAAGATCTGGAAAAACATCTAGAAACTGACAATGTAATAAAGAATAGTCAGCATGGATTTCAAATGGCGCCAGAAAAAAAACGCACTATTCTCGAGCGCTTTGCAGCTCCTTGTCTGTTTGGCGCGGCGCCCAGGGGGGCGGAGCCTACACTCGCGCCGATTTTGTAAGTGGGAGGGGGCGGGTACTATTTAAATTAGTTTTTTTCCTGCCGGCAACGCTGCGCGTGTGCGTTGGAGTGTTCGCGCACGCGCAGTGTGAAGGAAACATCGGCACTCGGCCATTTTTGTAGTTCTTTGTAGCTGTTTAATTTTTGAACATTTTTTAATAAAAGCACATTGCCATCAGCACATCAGCACTGAGGCTACCCTTCTCACTGTCTCCTTCCCCTCCCTCCCCTCCGCGGCAACAAACGGCGGTTTCCTCCCCCTCCCTCCCCTTCGCGGCAACAAACGGCGGTTTCCTCCCCCTCCCTCCCCTCCGCGGCGGCAACAAACCGCTGTCTCCTCCCCCTCCCTCCCCTCCACGGCAACAAACCGCTGTCTCCTTCCCCTCACTCCCCTCCACGCGGCAACAAACCGCTGTCTCCTTCCCCTCACTCCCCTCCGCGGCAACAAAAGGCTGTCTCCTTCCCCTCACTCCCCTCCGCGGCAACAAACCGCTGTCTCCTTCCCCTCACTCCCCTCCACGCGGCAACAAACCGCTGTCTCCTTCCCCTCACTCCCCTCCACGCGGCAACAAACCGCTGTCTCCTTCCCCTCACTCCCCTCCGCGGCAACAAAAGGCTGTCTCCTTCCCCTCACTCCCCTCCGCGGCAACAAACCGCTGTCTCCTTCCCCTCACTCCCCTCCACGCGGCAACAAACCGCTGTCTCCTTCCCCTCACTCCCCTCCGCGGCAACAAAAGGCTGTCTCCTTCCCCTCCCTCCGCAGGAACGAACGATGGCTGAAGCACTTTCACACAGGTAGGAAGATGGTTTATTTAATCTTTTCTTTGCTTATAAATGTTTATTCAGGTTGGATTTATTTGTATAATATTTGTAGAAGTATAAATAAGGATTGATTGTAGAATTTAATGACTTCCCTTCCCCCCCTACCTCGTTCTGGACGCCTAATTTGTAACCTGCGCCTGATTTTTTAGTGTGCAGAACAGGTTTTTTCAGTTCTACAAAAATCTTCACTGGCTCCATTCTACTTTAGTTTGGAGTACATTTTCACTGTGGAAACTTTGAAATCAGGCGTCAGTGGCCGGACACGCCCCCTTTTGAAGAAAAAATTCTGTTCCAAAGTAGAACTGTTCTACCTCACTAGAACTGCAGAAAAAAAAATGTGGAGAATTGCGATTTCTAAGATAGTCCGTTCTCCACCAGTTGCTCCTAAAAATCAGGCGCAAATCATGTGGAAGCTTGGGCCCTATATACTTAGATTTCCAAAAGGCCTTCAATAAGGTACCACATAGTAGACTCAAGACTAGATCAGAACATGTGGAATCAGGGGACAAGTAGCAGAACAGATAGCAAGCTGGCTACAAAACAGAAAACAGAGAGTAGGGGTTAAAAGTAGTTACTCAGACTGGCAAAAGGTGGGAAATGGTGTTCCATAAGGATCGGTGCTGGGATCACTGCTGTTCACTATTTACCTAAACAAATCGGAAGTAAAATTTCAAAGTGTGTGAACAACACCACATTGGGGGTGGTAGTTAATACAGAAGAGGACAACGACAAAGATAGGAAGACATTAATGAACTTGCAGAATGGGCAAATGAACTTCAACATAGATAAGTGTGATGTGGTACATTTTGATAGCAAGGTCACATACTCCTTGGAAAATAAGTATCTAAATAGGGTAGAGGAGCAGAGGGATTTGGGTGTACAGATACACAAGTCAGTAAAAGTAACTTAACAGGTTAATAAGGCCATAAAAAAGCAAACAAAGCACTGGGGTTCAATTCTAGAGGGAGAGAATTGAAACGCAGAAAAGTTATGTTAAACTTGTATAAAATCTTGGTTAGAACACGCTTGGAATACTGTGAATAGTTCTGGTCTCCATAATATAAAACATATAGAGAGGTACGGGAAAAGGTGCAAAAAAGATTTAGTGCAATGATATCAGAACTGAGAGGTTATACCCAGCAGGAAAGATTGAACAGACTGGGGCTCTTTTCTCTAGCAAAGAGAAAACTGAGGAGTGACCAGATAGAGGTATTTAAGATTATGAAATAGTTTGATAGGGTAGCCATCTCTCACTTGCGGGGGAGACGAGAACTAAGGGCCATAGGGCCCAAGGGCCCAAGTTTCGGGTGGAGTTTCTTGGAGCAACTAGTTTAGTTTGGAGTATCTTAAAAATCGCAATTCTCGGCACTTAGTTTGCTCCAGTTCTAGTGAGTTAGTTTAGGTTAATTTTAGTTCAGGTATTTTTTTTCAAAAAGAGGGTGTGTCCAGCCACTTAGGCCTGTTTTGCAAGTTTCGGCAGTGAAAACTTACTCCAAACTAACTTAGAATGGAGTAAGTGTCCACTTTTGTAAGTTCTGAAAACCTTACCTAGAGTTAAGTTTAGCGCAGGCTCAGCCAGAGACTGGATGGGGGGGAAGCATTAAACACAAAGGACATATCAACATCACAACAGGGCGGGGGGGGGGGGGGGGGAGGGAAGTTAGAGGATTTTCCATAAACACCTTCACAACAACATTAAAGAAGCAAAGTACATTTAAAGCAGTAAGCACAAAACAAAGCAGTACATTTAAAGCACCAAGCACTAAACAAAGCACAAAAAATAATAAGCAATTAATTAATAAAAAATAGAAGGAACCCTGCACCTAAAGCACCAAGACCAAAGTAATAAGCAATCAATCAATAAAAAAAAAAATAGAAGTCCTACCTTTATGTGAAGGGAAGGTGTCTCTGTCAGTGCCTCTGTCAGTGACTCTCTCTCTCTGTATCTGACAGTGAGGGGTGGGGGGTGTGGTAGGGGGTGGGGTGTGTGTGTGGATGTGTGTGTATGTGTGGGGGGTGTGTGTGGAGGGGTGTGGGGGGGGTGGAGGGGTGTGGGGGGGGGGGTGGTGTGGGGAGGTGTGGGGGAGGTGTGTATGTGGTGGGGGGTGGTGGGGTTGTGGGGGGGTGTGGGTGTGTGTGTGTGTGTGTGTGTGGTGGGGGTGTTTGGGGGGTGGGTGTGTGTGTGTGTGTGTGGTGGGGGTGTTGGGGGGGGTGGGGGTGTGTGTGGGGGTGGAGGGGATGTGTGTGTGTGGGGGGGGTGTGGGGGAGGGGTTGTGTGTGGGTGAGGTGTGGGGGTGTGTGTGTGGGGTGTGGGGGGAGGTGTGTGGGGGTGTGTGTGTGTGGGAGGGGTGTGTGTGTGTGTGTATGTGGGGGGGTGTGCGTGTGTGGGATGTGTGTGGTGGGTGGGGGGTATGTGGAGGGCTGTGTGTGTGGGAGGGGTCTGTGTGTGTGTATGTGGGGGAGTGTGCGTGTGTGGGATGTGTGTGGTAGGTGGGGGGCTGTGTGTGTGGGAGGGGTGTGTGTGTGTGTGTGTGTCGGGGGGCAGCTGAATGCGGGGCGTGGTGTGGGGGGGGCTGAACGAGGAGGGGGGGGAGGCTGGACGGAGGCACCCCTGCTCTCTCCTCCGGCCCTTCGATCATTTTGAATGTCCCCCAGCCCACGCTCCTCCATCCCTTGCCACGCTTCTCCATCCCATCCCATGCTTCTCCCCCACTGATCATCTAAGGATAAGGGGTAAGCCATTTAGGACCGAGATGCGGAGGAACTTCTTCACCCAGAGAGTGGTGAACCTGTGGCATTCTCTACCACAGAAAGTTGTTGAGGCCAATTCACTAAATATATTCAAAAAGGAGTTAGATGTAGTCCTTACTACTAGGGGGATCAAGGGGTATGGTGAGAAAGCAGGAATGGGGTACTGAAGTTTCATGTTCAGCCATGAACTCATTGAATGGCGGTGCAGGCTAGAAGGGCCGAATGGCCTACTCCTGCACCTATTTTCTATGTTTCTATGTTTCTATGTTTCCCCAGTGCCCCCTTCCCACGCTCCTCCATCCCTCCCCAGTACCCAAACACAGACTGGGGGAAAAACGCCCTGCTGAGCCATTGCGCATGCGCGCATGCTCCCACCCTCCTGCGCAACACTGCCGTCACTCAGAAGAACACTGATCCCTAGCCCCGCCCCCCTGCTGGCTGCGATCGGCTTGCTCCGCTCCAGGGAGATTCCGCTGCGCCACGCCATGCTCCAGGACGACCGGAGAATTCCCCGGTAAGATTCTGGCACACTTTTTTCCCCAGACAGGTTACTTAAATTACGGAGGTGCGCCATTTTCAGCAGCATCAGAAACTTGGGCCCATAAATATAAGACAGTCACGAATAAATCCAATAGGGAATTCAGGAGAAACTTCTTTACCCAGAGATTGGTTATAATGTGAAACTCTCTACCACAAGGTGCAGTTGAAGCAAATAGTATAGATGCAGTTAAGGGGAAGCTAGATAAACACGAGGGAGAAAGGAATAGAAGGATTAGTTGATGGGGTTAGGTGAATTAGGGTGGGAGGAGGCTGGTGTGGAGCATAAACACTGGCATAGACCAAATGGCCTGCTATGTAAGACTATGCTTGTATGCATAATCTGGTTCAACAACAATAGTTCAATCCTTGACTTTCAGAGAAAATTGCAGACAACAATTCAGAGTGTTATTTTCCTATTCTCAGTATCTTTCATTGTGGGACTAGTGTCTGGCTTTACTTAATTGAATCAGGTAATAGCATCTTCTCACCAAATCAACAGAGCAGCAATAGCATAGTTTGGATTGCACAATTAATTTTATGTAAATACAAAAGATGTGCAGCAGTGACAAGGTTAAAAAGTAGAATAGTTTGTCATGTCTGATAACAACCAAATAGGTGCAAAGCGCAACTTAAATTTACATGATTTAAAAGATCAGAACGATTCTGACTGTACAGGTATTTGATTTAAAATGCTAAATTTGTTTTCATGCACTGAAGGGAAATAGTTACTACAGCAGTACCAGGAAGTACATGTGGAGCAGTGTAAATAGAGTGACACCCTCTCATAAACTGAGCCTACTGCAGGAAAATGTAATTAGAATTAGAAGCTTCAGCTCCATCAACCTGCATCAATGTGGTGCTGTTCTAGTAGTAAAATATCCCGAAGTGTTTCACTAACATTAAAATGGGATTTCAGGTAATGATGAGAGAGGAGTTGGAGGAAGTTACTGAAGACAGAGTCAATGACGATTCTCCGGGAGCAAGGTACAGGAGTTTAGACAGTACTTTTTCAGTATACGGGGTCAGTACACTAAAGGTTCTGCTGCCCTGTGGGCCCAAGTTTCGGGTGGAGTTGCTCCTATTTTTTCGGAGCAACTAGTTTAGTTTGGAGTATCTTAGAAATCGCAATTCTCGGCATTTAGTTTGCTCCAGTTCTAGTCAGTTAGTTTAGTTTCGTTTTAGTTCCGTTTTTTTTCAAAAGGGGGCGTTACCAGCCACTTATGCCTGTTTTGCAAGTTTAGGCACCGAAAAGTTACTCCAAACTAACTTAGAACGGAGTAAATGTCGACTTTTGTACACTCAGAAAAACCTTGCATACACTTTAGAATTAGGCGCAGGTAAGCCAGAGATGGGGTGGGGGGGGAAGGAAAGTTAGAGGGAAGTTAAGGGATTTTCCAAAGCATTAAACACTTCACTTTTACAAATAAAGAACCATCATCAATAATAAATGATCAATAAATCAATAAATCATAAATAAAAAATAAAAAGTTCCTACCTCACCTACCCGTTTGAGAGCCCGGCCAGGGCTAGGGGTTGCGTGCTGCAGGCTGGAAATTGGCACTCTGCAGGCTCCAGAAGCCCATTCAGCCAGGGCTCGGGTCGGCGTGCTTCGGGCCCCTCCCACACAGCCAGCAGCAAACGCACACAAAATCTGGGGGCCAGGAGCTACTGCGCATGCGCGCAGCTACCGGCACTCATTTTGACCCAGGCTGTAGCTCCGCCTCCCCGCTGTTGTGCTGCGTCGCGCTGACTGCTGAACAGGCCTGCTGCACTCAGAGAATCATGAGATAAGATTTTGACACGCTTTTCATTCCACAAAATAGGCGGGCCTCTTGGAAGTGTGCCATTCTAGCGGATATCGGAAACTTGGGCCCATATACTCCCATATTACAACAGTGACTACACTTCAAAAGTAATTCATTGGCAATAAAGCATTTTGAGACATCCGATGGTCATGAAACACAGAAACATAGAAAATAGGAGCAGTAGTAGGCCATTCGGCCCTTCAATTCGGCACCGCCATTCAATATGATCATGGCTGATCCTTTCTCAACACCATATTCCCATTGTTTTCCCCATACCCCTTGATGCCTTTTGTTTCTAGAAATCTATCTACCTCCCTCTTAAATATATTCAGTGACTTGGCCTCCACAGCCTTCTGTGGTAGAGAATTCCACAGGTTCACCACTCTCTGAGTGAAAGAATTTCTCCTCATCTCGGTCCTAAATTTCCTATCCCGTATCCTGAGACTGTGACCCCTTGTTCTAGACTTCCCAGCTAGGGGAAAAATCCTCCCCACATCTAGTCTATCCAACCCAGTCAGAATGTTATACGTTTCAATGAGATCCCCTCTCATTTTTCTAAACTCTAGTAAATACAGGCCTACTTGACCCAATCTCTCCTCATATGGCAGTCCTGCCATCCCAGGAATCAGTCTGGTGAACCTTCGCTGCACTCCCTCTATGGCAAGTATATCCTTTCTTAATTAAGGAGACCAAAACTGCACACAATACTCAAGGTGTGGTCTCACCAAGGCCCTGTATAACTGTAGTAAGTCATCCTTGCTCCTGTACCCAAATCCTCTTGCAATGAAGGCCAACATACCATTTGCCTTCCTAACTACTTGCCGCACCTGCATGTTTGCTTTCAATGACTGATGTACAAGGACACCCAGGTCCCTTTTGTACATCGACACTTCCCAAGCCATCACCATTTAAATAATACTTTGCCTTTATGTTTTTCCTACCAAAGTGGATAATTTCACATTTATCCACGTTATACTGCATCTACCCCGTGTTTGCCCACTCACTCAACCTATCTAAATCACCTTGCAGCATCTTTGCATTCTCCTCACAACTCACAATCCCACCTAGTTTTGTGTCATCAGCAAACTTGGAAATATTACATTTGGTTCCCTCATCCAAATCATTTATATATATTGTGAATAGCTAGGGCCAAAGCACTGATCCCTGTGGTACCCCACTAGTCACTGCCCGCCACCCCGAAAAAGGCCCATTTATTTCTACTCTCTGTTTCCTATCTGTTAACCACTTTTCAATCCATGCCAATACATTACCCCCAATCCTATGTACTTTAATTTTGCACACTAACCTCTTATGTGGGACTTTATCAAATCCTTTATAACAGACTCTAGCATTTTCCCTACTACTGATGTTAGGCTAACCGGTCTGTGGTTCCCCGTTTTCTCTCTCCTTCCTTTGTTAAATAGTGGGGATGCATTTGCCACCTTCCAATCTGCAGGAACTATTCCATAAACTATAGAATTTTGGAAGATTACAACCAATACATCCACTATTTCCATGGCTACCTCTTTTAGTACTCTGGGATGCAGACCATCAGACTCTGGGGATTTATCTGCCTTCAGTCCCATTAGTTTCTCCAGCACTATTTTCTTACTAATTATCATTTCCTTTAATTCCTCTTGCTCACTAGATGATAGGTGAAAGGCGCTATATAAATGTAAGTTTTTCTTTCTTTTACCAAAGATGGAGCGTATGAGTCCCAGGGATGGCAGAGGTAGGTGTTGCAAATGAGGCCAGAGTCATAAAAGTGGAGGGAGCATGCTAGTTGGCACCAAGAAGTGCAGCATGTTACAGAGGTAGGGAGGGGCACGGCTTGGACGAGTTAGTCAACAAAGGCAATGGGGTTGATTTTAACTTCCCTCCTGGGGGCGGCGGGGGGGGGGGGGGAAACACACTGTTAAAATGGAGCGGGAAACTTAGCCACTCCTTTCCCACCCTGATCTGGCCAACTACAATTTTAGAATCATAGAAACATAGTATGGTTACAGCACAGAAGGAGGCCATTAGGTCCATTGAGCCTGTGCCGGCTCTCTGCAAGAGTACGTCAGCTAGTCCCACTCCCCCGCCCTTTCCCCATCGCCTTGCAAATTTTAAATTGCAGGCGGCAAGTACACCCACTCCAAGTTGTAGGGATCCTCTTTAAATATGCAACTTGGGCTCTGATGGGCTTCTGGAAAGGATAATAGAAACTGTTGTGTCCTTACACACTACAGTAAATCAATACGAGGCACATACTGGAGACAAGGTCACTCTGTGACCTGTACCTTTAAACACAGGACCAAGAAGTGATGACCCTGCGTGGGACCTCCCTTTATATACCTGATGACCAGGTGAGGAGTGTCTCCCACAAGTTCACCCCCTGTGGTCAAGGTGTGCAGTTCTCAGGTGTATACGGTGTACAGTGTTGTTACATATAGGTTAGTTATGTGAGGGTTACAAACATGACAGAAACCTTGATTTATACTGCAGTGGCACTAGGTTTTATTTCACTCCATGTTACAAGGAACTAGCTTATCCTGGGAGAGAATGAGTTAGAGTTGAAGATGGATTGATGAGACTTGTCTTGAACACACTGAAGGCAGAGGGACGAGAAAGAGCATGTTGGACAACAGACTTGATTTTAGGAGAAACGAGCGAGGAAAGATTTGGAGAAGTCCTGTCAGTACAATAGAAAAACAAGAAAGGTTGCAATGAAGGCGAGTGCAGTGAAAGGCTCGAGATGAGATAAGAATTACCTATCAGATAACAAGCCTTTTCTGTGTAGTGTCAGCACTGAAGGAGGACTGCACTGTCGGAGATGCCATATTTCAGATGTGATGTTAAACCAAGGTGGACATAAAAGATTCCAAGACACTATTTGAAGAAGAGCAGGAGAGTTATCCCCAGTGTCCTGACCAATACTTATCCCTCAATCAAATTATTAAAACAGATTATCTGGTCATCATCACGTTGCTGTTTGTGGGAGCTTGCTGTGCAAAAATTGGTTGCCGCATTTCCTACATTACAACAGTGACTGTAGGAGGAGGTGCGTGGAGAGGTGGGAGTTCCGGGGTCGGCGAGAGGCCTATAAAAGCCAGTGAGACCGGGAGCAGCGTTGGAGGTGCGTGGAGAGGCGGGAGTTCCGAGGTCGGCGAGAGGCCTAGAAAGGCCAGTGAGCCCGGGAGCAGCGTCGAGCAGGGAGGGATTCAAATTCCTGGGACATTGGAACCGGTTCTGGGGGAGGTGGGACCAGTACAAACCGGACGGTCTGCACCTGGGGGCAGGACCGGAACCAATGTCCTAGGGGGAGTGTTTGCTAGTGCTGTTGGGCAGGAGTTAAACTAATATGGCAGGGGGATGGGAACCAATGCAGGGGGACGGAGGGAAACAAAAAGGAGACAAAAGCAAAAGACAGAAAGGAGATGAGGAAAGGTGGAGGGCAGAGAAAGCCAAGGCAAAGAAAAAAAGGGCTACTGTACAGCAAAATTCTAAAAGGACAAAGGGTGTTAAAAAAGCAAGCCTGAAGGCTTTGTGTCTTAATGCAAGGAGTATCCGTAATAAGGTGGATGAATTAACTGTGCAAATAGATGTTAACAAATATGATGTGATCGGGATTATGGAGACGTGGCTCCAGGATGATCAGGGCTGGGAACTCAACATCCAGGGGTATTCAACATTCAGGAAGGATAGAATAAAAGGAAAAGGAGGTGGGGTAGCATTGCTGGTTTTTGAGGAGATTATGCAATAGTTAGGAAGGACATTAGCTTGGATGATGTGAAATCTATATGGGTAGAGCTGCAGAACACCAAAGGGCAAAAAACGTTAGTGGGAGTTGTGTATAGACCTCCAAACAGTAGTAGTGATGTTGGGGAGGGCATCAAACAGGAAATTAGGGGTGCATGCAATAAAGGTGCAGCAGTTATAATGGGTGACTTTAATATGCACATAGATTGGGCTAGCCAAACTGGAAGCAATACGGTGGAGGAGGATTTCCTAGAGTGCATAAGGGATGGTTTTCTAGACCAATATGTCGAGGAACCAACTAGGGGGGAGGCCATCTTAGACTGGGTGTTGTGTAATGAGAGAGGATTAATTAGCAATCTCGTTGTGCGAGGCCCCTTGGGGAAGAGTGACCATAATATGGTGGAATTCTGCATTAGGATGGAGAATGAAACAGTTAATTCAGAGACCATGGTCCAGAACTTAAAGAAGGGTAACTTTGAAGGTATGAGGCGTGAATTGGCTAGGATAGATTGGCGATTGATACTTAAGGGGTTGACTGTGGATGGGCAATGGCAGACATTTAGAGACCGCATGGATGAAATACAACAATTGTACACTCCTGTCTGGCATAAAAATAAAAAAGGGAAGGTGGCTCAACCGTGGCTATCAAGGGAATTCAGGGATAGTATTAAAGCCAAGGAAGTGGCATACAAATTGGCCAGAAATAGCAGTGAACCCGGGGTCTGGGAGAAATTTAGAACTCAGCAGAGGAGGACAAAGGATTTGAATAGGGCAGGGAAAATGGAGTACGAGAAGAAGCTTGCAGGGAACATTAAGACAGATTGCAAAAGTTTCTATAGGTATGTAAAGAGAAAAAGGTTAGGAAAGACAAACGTAGGTCCCCTGCAGTCAGAATCAGGGGAAGTCATAACGGGGAACAAAGAAATGGCAGACCAACTGAACAAGTACTTTGGTTCGGTATTCACTAAGGAGGACACAAACAACCTTCCGGATATAAAAGGGGTCAGAGGGTCTAGTAAGAAGGAGGAACTGAGGGAAATCCTTACTAGTCAGGAAATTGTGTTGGGGAAATTGATGGGATTGAAGGCCGATAAATCCCCAGGGCCTGATGGACTGCATCCCAGAGTACTTAAGGAGGTGGCCTTGGAAATAGCGGATGCATTGACAGTCATTTTCCAACATTCCATTGACTCTGGATCAGTTCCTATCGAGTGGAGGGTAGCCAATGTAACCCCACTTTTTAAAAAAGGAGGGAGAGAGAAAACAGGGAATTATAGACCGGTCAGCCTGACCTCAGTAGTGGGTAAAATGATGGAATCAATTATTAAGGATGTCATAGCAGCGCATTTGGAAAGAGGTGACATGATAGGTCCAAGTCAGCATGGATTTGTGAAAGGGAAATCATGCTTGACAAATCTTCTGGAATTTTTTGAGGATGTTTCCAGTAGAGTGGACAAGGGAGAACCAGTTGATGTGGTATATTTGGACTTTCAGAAGGCTTTCGACCAGGTCCCACACAAGAGATTAATGTGCAAAGTTAAAGCACATGGGATTGGGGGTAGTGTGCTGACATGGATTGAGAACTGGTTGGCAGACAGGAAGCAAAGAGTAGGAGTAAATGGGGACTTTTCAGAATGGCAGGCAGTGACTAGTGGGGTACCGCAAGGTTCTGTGCTGGGGCCCCAGCTGTTTACATTGTACATTAATGATTTAGACAAGGGGATTAAATGTAGTATCTCCAAATTTGCGGATGATACTAAGTTGGGTGGCAGTGTGAGCTGCGAGGAGGATGCTATGAGGCTGCAGAATGACTTGGATAGGTTAGGTGAGTGGGCAAATGCATGGCAGATGAAGTATAATGTGGATAAATGTGAGGTTATCCACTTTGGTGGTAAAAACAGAGAGACAGGCTATTATCTGAATAGTGACAGATTAGGAAAAGGAGAGGTGCAATGAGACCTGGGTGTCATGGTACATCAGTCATTGAAGGTTGACATGCAGGTACAGCAGGCGGTTAAGAAAGCAAATAGCATGTTGGCCTTCATAGCGAGGGGATTTGAGTACAGGGGCAGGGAGGTGTTGCTACAGTTGTACAGGGCCTTGATGAGGCCACACCTGGAGTATTGTGTACAGTTTTGGTCTCCTAACTTGAGGAAGGACATTCTTGCTATTGAGGGAGTGCAGTGAAGATTCACCAGACTGATTCCCGGGATGGTGGGACTGACCTATCAAGAAAGACTGATCAACTGGGCTTGTATTCACTGGAGTTCAGAAGAATGAGAGGGGACCTCATAGAAGCGTTTAAAATTTTGACGGGTTTAGACAGGTTAGATGCAGGAAGAATGTTCCTAATGTTGGGTAAGTCCAGAACCAGGGGTCACAGTCTAAGGATTAGGGGTAAGCCATTGAGGACCGAGATGAGGAGAAACTTCTTCACCCAGAGAGTGGTGAACCTGTGGAATTCTCTACCACAGAAAGTTGTTGAGGCCAATTCAGTAAATATGTTCAAAAGGGAGTTAGATGAAGTCCTTACTACTAGGGGCATCAAGGGGTATGGCGAGAAAGTAGGAATGGGGTACTGAAGTTGCATGTTCAGCCATGAACTCATTGAATGGCGGTGCAGGCTAGAAGGGCCGAATGGCCTACTCCTGCACCTATTTTCTATGTTTCTTTCTATGATTGCACTTCAAAGTACTTTATTGACTGTAAAGTGTTTTGTGGCATTTTGAGGTTGTGAAAGGCGCTACACAAATGTAAGTTTTCTCATTCTTTAATTTTTGTATTTAACCCGTATGGAGAAAGCATGCAATAAGGGGAGTCAGTGTGCACAATCAAGTACTGTGACAGCAGATTGTGCCGACACAGCTGTTTCTTCTTTCGGGGAGAATATGGTACGCTATGTGAAATAAATTACATTGTGCTCAGTAATTATGAAAGAACTGTAGCTGTTTGCTTGCATACAACTGAACAGCAAGTACAAAAAGAAATTGCAGGCCTGCCACATCACTTTGCAGTAGGCTTATTACATAATTAGAACACAAAGACTGGAAAAATTATTGTAATGTCTGGAAGCTTGTAATGTTTGTAGCTCCACACTGTAGATGTGGACGTATTGTACACTGCAAGTGCAGAGTTAATAATAAACAGAACTAGGCAGATTTCCAGAGACTTCCGAGAGAGCTGCCTGCCATGTTAGGAAGCTGTGTGCGCTGTGCTGTGTGAAGATATCACATTTGGCGATGGAAGATGGGATTTTTCGGATGATTTAAAGCTGAAATTTTGTTGGTGAAGGATTCAGCCAGCCTACAGAAGACTTTAGAAGTTTCTGTCTTTGAAAAAAGCTACAAAAATCCAAGGTAAAATACAGCACATGGTGTGAACAGCTAGCGATTAAAATGGCAGATGTATTGAGATATTTGGGTGAATATAGACACGACCAGGAACGTTTTAAAGCATATGTGGATCGGATAGAATTGTATTTCTTTGCAAATAACATAATCGAAATTCCAGACAATGCAGTCCAGAACCGGGCTGTGTTGGAACGTAAAAAAGTGATCTTCTTATCCGGGGCAGGTCCGGCATTATATGACACTCTTGTAAATCTGCTTGTGCCTGATGAGCCAAAGGACAACGCTGAAAGAGATTTTAATGAAGCTGGAGCAGCACTATAATCCCAAACCTTTGGAAATTGCTGAAAGCTATCGTTTCGGGATTCGGAATCAAAAGGCTGATGCATGTATCAGTGATTACATCGTAGCATTAAAAAAACTATCGATGCACTGTAATTTTGGAAACTTTCAAGACCGAGCATTACGGGATCGTTTTGTTTGTGGGGTGAAAAATGATGCGATCAGAAGGAAGTTATTGACGACGGATGACTTGACTTTTGAGATTGCTTGTCAGACAGCGAGGTCGATGGGCATGGCCGAACAATATTCCCGAGAATTAAATAATGTCATCAGTCAACCGAGGTAAATCACCTGCAGGTTCAAAGTAAAAGACGGGCATGGCCAAAAGTCTCAGAAACTGGAAATTCGACCAGAGCGTCAAAGTCATGTTATAGGTGCCTGGGACAACACATTGCTCAAAGTTGTCCATTCGTGAAGGCAGAGTATTCCTTCTGCAGGAAGACTGGGCATCTTGCGAAGGCATGCCGACTGAAGGGTAAACCAGCTTTTAAAGGTATGAGTCCAGCGTTCAAAGCTATGAGTAGAAATCCCAAGAGACTACAGAGCATGGAAGAACAACAATAGGATGAGGAGATGTTAGAGCTACGTGTCATCTGGAGCACGAGGTTAACAGACAGCAAATCGGAAAGCATCAAAGTCCACACAGATGTTGCGGGATTCAAGATACCAATGGAAATCGACACGGGTGCATTCGTGAGTGTAGTACCAGAGTCACTGTACCTCGACAAATTGCGTGATTTCCAACTGGAGAAATCCAAGATAGAGCTGCAGGGCTACTCGGGAGAGAAAATTCCTGTGGTAGGTCGTATCACAGTACCGGTGAAATATAAAGATCAATTTCAGAACTTGCCTCTAATAGTAGTGAAAGGAGACAAGTCTGCCTTACTAGGAAGAAATTGGTTGAGCTCACTGAAGCTGGATTGGAGTAAGATTTTCTGTGTGGAAGCGAGATTTTCATCAATGGATGAGGTTATCAAGCAGTATCTGAAGGTGTTCTGCGAAACAGGCAGTCCGATCCAAGGCTTCAAGGCGAGTGTCAGGGTACAGAAGGACGCTAGATCGGTTTACTACAAGCCACGTTACGTACCATATGCACTCAAGGAGAAAGTTGAGCAAGAACTCAAAAGACTAGAGACTGAGAACATTATATGTAAGATAGATCGATGTAATTGGGCTACACCCATTGTGGTTGTACCTAAGTCCGATGGCGAGGTAAGATTGTGTGGTGACTATAAAGTAACCGTAAACCAGGTTCTCAAGGGTAATGTCCCCAATACATTGCTGAATATAGAAGATTTGTTCACAACACTGACAGGTGGTCAGATCTTCTCAAAACTGGATCTTACGAATGCCTACTTACAGCTTGAACTAGATGAGGAGTCCAAGTCATGTTTGACTATAAATACTCATCTCGGCCTATATCAATTTAATAGGCTACCGTTTGGATTGTCTTCCGCCCCTGACATATTCCAAGGGGTGATGAACCAGATTTTGCAAGGTTTGGAAGAGGTAGTATGTTATTTTGATGACATACTAATTTCAGCACCAAATAGGCAAATTCATAATAACATATTGAATGAAGTCCTCAAACGGCTAGAGAAGCACAGAGTACGAGTGTCTGCTCGTAAGTATGAGTTATTTAAAAACTCAGTGGAGTACTTAGGGTACAGAGTAGACAAAGATGGTTTACATCCAACCATGGAAAAATTGGATGCGATCAGAAATGCAACCACTCCCAGGAATGTCACTGAACTTCATTCATTCTTGGGTTTTTGAACTATTATGGGAAGTTCCTACCAAATTTGGCTACAACATTACATCCACTGAATGAACTTTTGAAAAAACCAGATCCATTGGAAGTGGTCAAAAGAATGCGGTACAGCATTCAAGGAGTGTAAAAGCAAATTGGTAGAGAGCACCATGTTAGTTCACTATGACATAGCCAAGGAGATTAAGCTAGCATTTGATGCCTCTCCATATGGAGTTGGGGCAGTGATCTCTCATGTATTACGTAGTGGGAAGGAGAGACCAATTGCTTTTGCTTCACGCACTCTCAGTGCCAGTGAGAGTAATTATGCGCAAATTGAAAGGGAAGCTTTGGCATTAATTTTTGGGGTCAAGAAGTTTCACAAATATTTGTATGGTCGTAAGTTTACCATCGTTAGAGACCATAAGCCCCTAACAGCAATCCTCCATCCAAAGTCCCCAGTTCCAACATTAGCTGCAGCCCGAATGAAGAGATGGGCTTTGATTTTGTCAGTATATACATATGATATTGAATACAGACGATCAGCTGATCACAGTAATGCTGATGCAATGTCTAGATTGCCTTCCCCATCACAAGTTACACCCGATAGAGAAGAAGTGTTTTATTTTTTCATACACTGATGAACTGCCAGTTACAGCTGAAGAGATTGGTAGAGCAACCAAACGTGACCCAGTGATGTCAAAGGTGTATAAGTATATTGCAAATGGATGGCCAAACCAGGTAACAGACAAAGATACACATCCATCCTTCATTCGTAGGAATGAATTATCAGTCGATAAAGATTGTATCATATGGGGTGCAAGAGTGGTTATACCAAATAAATTCAGGTCCAAATTATTAGGAGATCTCCATGACCAGTATCTGGGAATGTGCTTGACCAAGAGTTTTGCATGCAGTTATTTATGGTGGACAGGTCTTGATAAAGATACAGAGTACATCGTGAGTCAGTGTACGACATGTCAATCGGTAAGCAAGCAACCACCACCAGTACCATTACAGCCATGGAAATGGCCTCCCATGGTGTGACAAAGGCTACATATTGATTTTGCTGAGTAAGAAGGACAACAATTGTTCATTGTGATTGATAGCCATTTGATGTGGGTTGAAGTGTTTCGAATGTGGAAAATAACAACAAGTAAAACATTGGATATTTTACAAAAATTATTTTCTTCATTTGGCCTCCCTGAAGAGATTGTTTTGGATAATGGACCTCAACAAAAATATATTCCAGTGAAAAAGAAGGGTGGGAAGAGAAGGGATAACCAGCCGTGGATAATCAAGGAAATAAAGGAGAGTATCAAATTAAAAACCAATGCGTATAAGGTGGCCAAGGTTAGTGGGAAACTAGAAGATTGGGAAAATTTTAAACGACAGCAAAGAGTGACTAAGAAAGCAATAAAGAAAGGAAAGATAGATTATGAAAGTAAACTTGCGCAAAACATCAAAACAGATAGTAAAAGCTTTTACCGATATATAAAACGGAAAAGAGTGACTAAAGTAAATGTTGGTCCCTTAGAAGATGAGAAGGGGGATTTAATAATGGGAAATGTGGAAATGGCTGAGACCTTAAACAATTATTTTGCTTCAGTCTTCACAGTGGAAGACACAAAAACCATGCCAAAAATTGCTGGTCACGGGAATGTGGGAAGGGAGGACCTTGAGACAATCACTATCACTAGGGGGGATAGTGCTGGACAGGCTAATGGAACTCAAGGTAGACAAGTCCCCTGGTCCTGATGAAATGCATCCTAGGGTATTAAAAGAGATGGCGGAAGTTATAGCAGATGCATTTGTTATAATCTACCAAAATTCTCTGAACTCTGGGGAGGTACCATCAGATTGGAAAGCAGCTAATGTAACGCCTCTGTTTAAAAAAGGGGGCAGACAAAAGACAGGTAACTATAGGCAGGTTAGTTTAACATCTGTAGTGGGGAAAATGCTTGAAGCTATCATTAAGGAAGAAATAGCGGGATATCTAGATAGGAATAGTGCAATCAAGCAGACGCAACATGGATTCATGAAGGGGAAATCATGTTTAACTAATTTACTGGAATTCTTTGAGGATATAACGAGCATGGTGGATAGAGGTGTACCGATGGGTGTGGTGTATTTAGATTTCCAAAAGGCATTCGATAAGGTACCACACAAAAGGTTACTGCAGAAGAAAAAGGTACGCGGAGTCAGAGGAAATGTATTAGCATGGATCGAGAATTGGCTGGCTAACAGAAAGCAGAGAGTCGGGATAAATGGGTCCTTTTCGGGTTGGAAATCGGTGGTTAGTGGTGTGCCACAGGGATCGGTGCTGGGACCACAACTGTTTACAATATACATAGATGACCTGGAAGAGCGGACAGAGTGTAGTGTAACAAAATTTGCAGATGACACAAAGATTAGTGGGAAAGCGGGTTGTGCAGAGGACACAGAGAGGCTGCAAAGAGATTTAGATAGGTTAGGCGAATGGGCTAAGGTTTGGCAGGTGGAATACAATGTCGGAAAATGTGAGGTCATCCACCTTGGAAAAAAAAAACAGTAAAAGGGAATATTATTTGAATGGGGAGAAATTACAACATGCTGCGGTGCAGAGGGACCTGGGGATCCTTGTGCATGAATCCCAAAAAGTTAGTTTGCAGGTGCAGCAGGTAATCAGGAAGGCGAATGCAATATTGGCCTTCATTGCGAGAGGGATGGAGTACAAAAGCAGGGAGGTCCTGATGCAACTGTACAGGGCATTGGTGAGGCCGCACCTGAAGTACTGCGTGCAGTTTTGGTCACCTTACTTAAGGAAGGATATACTAGCCTTGGAGCGGGTACAGAGACGATTCACTAGGCTGATTCCGGAGATTACCTTATGATGATAGATTGAGTAGACTGGGTCTTTACTCGTTGGAGTTCAGAAGGATGAGGGGTGATCTTATAGAAACATTTAAAATAATGAAAGGGATAGACAAGATAGAGGCAGAGAGGTTGTTTCCACTGGTCGGGGAGACTAGAACTAGGGGACACAGCCTCAAAATACGGGGGAGCCAATTTAAAACCGAGTTGAGAAGGAATTTCTTCTCCCAGAGGGTTGTGAATCTGTGGAATTCTCTACCCAGGGAAACAGTTGAGGCTAGCTCATTGAATGCATTCAAATCACAGATAGATAGATTTTTAACCAATAAGGGAATTAAGGGTTATGGGGAGCGGGCGGGTAAGTGGAGCTGAGTCCACGGCCAGATCAGCCATGATCTTGTTGAGTGGCGGAGCAGGCTCGAGGGGCTAGATGGCCTACTCCTGTTCCTAATTCTTATGTTCTTATGTTCTTATGTTCAATTTCATTCAGAAGAATTTGCACAATTCACGAGCAAAAATGGTGTGAAACATACCAAGGTTCCACCATACCATCCTTCTTCGAATGGTGCAGCAGAGCGCACTGTACAAATTGTAAAACATGCCCTCATAAAACAAATGTTAGATCCAAATCCAAGGAAACGACAGTTGAAATTGGATCACAAATTGGCTAATTTTTTGATTACATATCAAAATACTCCTCATACAACTACTGGTAGAACACCAGCAGAGTTGTTTCTCAAACGACAGCCACAAACCAGATTCTCGTTGTCAAAGCCAAATTTGGCACAGTCCGTAGAAGAGACACAATTAAGACAGAAAGAGAATCAGGATAGAGGTAGAGTAAAAGAGAGAAGTGTGAAATTAAACCAGAAGGTGAAAGTGAACAACCATCACCATAAATGGGTAAAGTGGTTACCAGGAAGAGTGGTGAAGATATAGAAACATAGAAACATAGAAAATAGGTGCAGGAGTAGGCCATTCAGCCCTTCTAGCCTGCACCGCCATTCAATGAGTTCATGGCTGAACATGCAACTTCAGTACCCCCTTCCTGCTTTCTCGCCATATCCCTTGATCCCCCTAGTAGTAAGGACTACATCTAACTCCCTTTTGAATATATTTAGTGAATTGGCCTCAACTACCTTCTGTGATAGAGAATTCCACAGGTTCACCACTCTCTGGGTGAAGAAGATTCTCCTCATCTCGGTCCTAAATGGCTTATCCCTTATCCTTAGACTGTGACCCCTGGTTCTGGACTTCCCCAACATTGGTAACATTCTTCCTGCATCTGAACCCGTCAGAATTTTAAACGTTTCTATGAGGTCCCCTTTCATTCTTCTGAACTCCAGTGAATACAAGCCCAGTTGATCCAGTCTTTCTTGATAGGTCAGTCCCACCATCCTGGGAATCAGTCTGGTGAATCTTCGCTGCACTCCCTCAATAGCAAGAATGTCCTTCCTCAAGTTAGGAGACCAAAACTGCACACAACACTCCAGGTGTGGCCTCACCAAGGCCCTGTACAACTGTAGCAACACCTCCCTGCCCCTGTACTCAAATCCCCTCGCTATGAAGGCCAACATGCCATTTGCTTTCTTAACCGCCTGCTGTACCTGCATGCCAACCTTCAATGACTGATGTACCATGACACCCAGGTCTCGTTGCACCTCCCCTTTTCCTAATCTGTCACCATTCAGATAATAGTCTGTCTCTCTGTTTTTACCACCAAAGTGGATAACCTCACATTTATCCACATTATACTTCATCTGCCATGCATTTGCCCACTCACCTAACCTATCCAAGTCACTCTGCAGCCTCATAGCATCCTCCTCGCAGCTCACACTGCCACCCAACTTAGTGTCATCTGAAAATTTGGAGATACTGCATTTAATCCCCTCGTCTAAATCATTAATGTACAATGTAAACAGCTGGGGCCCCAGCACAGAACCTTGCGGTACTCCGCTAGTCACTGCCTGCCATTCTGAAAAGTACCCATTTACTCCTACTATTTGCTTCCTGTATGCCAACCAGTTCTCAATCCATGTCAGCACACTACCCCAATCCCAAGTGCTTTAACTTTGCACATTAGTCTCTTGTGTGGGACCTTGTCGAAAGCCTTCTGAAAGTCAAAATATACCACATCAACTGGTTCTCCCTTGTCCACTTTACTGGAAACATCCTCAAAAAATTCCAGAAGGTTTGTCAAGCATGATTTCCCTTTCACAAATCCATGCTGACTTGGACCTATCATGTCACCATTTTCCAAATGCGCTGCTATGACATCCTTAATAATTGATTCCATCATTTTACCCAGTACTGAGGTCAGGCTGACCGGTCAAGAATTTCCTGTTTTCTCTCGCCCTCCTTTTTGAAAAAGTGGGGTTACATTGGCTACCCTCCATTCGATAGGAACTGATCCAGAGTCAATGGAATGTTGGAAAATGACTGTCAATGCATCCACTATTTCCAAGGCCACCTCCTTAAGTACTCTGGAATGCAGTCCATCAGGCCCTGGGAATTTATCGGCCTTCAATCCCATCAATTTCCCCAACACAATTTCCCGACTAATAAAGATTTCCCTCAGTTCCTCCTCCTTGCTAGACCCTCTGACCCCTTTTATATCCGGAAGGTTGTTGGTGTCCTCCTTAGTGAATACCGAATCAAAGTACTTGTTCAGTTGGTCTGCCATTTCTTTGTTCCCCGTTATGACTTCCCCTGATTCTGACTGCAGGGGACCTACGTTTGTCTTTACTAACCTTTTTCTCTTTACATACCTATAGAAACTTTTGCAATCCGCCTTAATGTTCCCTGCAAGCTTCTTCTCGTACTCCATTTTCCCTGCCCTAATCAAACCCTTTGTCCTCCTCTGCTGAGTACTAAATTTCTCCCAGACCCCGGGTTCACTGCTATTTCTGGCCAATTTGTATGCCAGTTCCTTGGCTTTAATACTATCCCTGATTTCCCTTGATAGCCACGGTTGAGCCACCTTCCCTTTTTTATTTTTATGCCAGACAGGAATGTCCAATTGTTTGTATTTCATCCATGCGGTCTCTAAATGTCTGCCATTGCCCATCCACAGTCAACCCCTTAAGTATCAATCGCCAATCTATCCTAGCCAATTCACGCCTCATACCTTCAAAGTTACCCTTCTTTAAGTTCTGGACCATGGTCTCTGAATTAACTGTTTCATTCTCCATCCTAATGCAGAATTCCACCATATTATGGTCACTCTTCCCCAAGGGGCCTCGCACAATGAGATTGCTAATTAATCCTCTCTCATTACACAACACCCAGTCTAAGATGGCTTCCCCCCTAGTTGGTTCCTCGACATATTGGTCTAGAAAACCATCCCTTATGCACTCCAGGAAATCCTCCTCCACCGTATTGCTTCCAGTTTGGCTCGCCCAATCTATGTGCATATTAAAATCACCCATTATAACTGCTGCACCTTTATTGCATGCACCCCTAATTTCCTGTTTGATACCCTCCCCAACATCACTACTACTGTTTGGACGTCTGTGCACAACTCCCACTAACGTTTTTTGCCCTTTGGTGTTCTGCAGCTCTACCCATATAGATTCCACATCATCCAAGCTAATGTCTTTCCTAACTATTGCATTAATCTCCTCTTTAACCAGCAATGCTACCCCACCTCCTTTTCCTTTTATTCTATCCTTCCTGAATGTTGAATACCCCTGGATGTTGAGTTCCCAGCCCTGGTCATCCTGGAGCCACGTCTCCGTAATCCCAATCACATCATATTTGTTAACATCTATTTGCACAGTTAATTCATCCACCTTATTGCGGATACTCCTTGCATTAAGACACAAAGCCTTCAGGCTTGTTTTTTTAACACCCTTTGTCCTTTTAGAATTTTGCTGTACAGTGGCCCTTTTTGTTCTTTGCCTTAGGTTTCTCTGCCTTCCACTTTTCCTCATCTCCTTTCTGTCTTCTGCTTTTGCCTCCTTTTTGTCTCCCTCTGTCTCCCTGCATTGGTTCCCATCCCCCTGCCATATTAGTTTAACTCCTCCCCAACAGCACTAGCAAACACTCCCCCTAGGACATTGGTTTCGGTCCTGCCCAGGTGCAGACCGTCTGATTTGTACTGGTCCCACCTCCCCCAGAACCGGTTCCAATGCCCCAGGAATTTGAATACCTCCCTGCTGCACCACTGCTCAAGCCACGTATTCATCTGCGCTATCCTACGATTCCTACTCTGACTAGCACGTGGCACTGGTAGCAATCCCGAGATTACTACTACTGTGGTCCTCGCACATATTTGGTAAAGATGTTTATAATGGACGGGTTAGGTTTGTTCATATTGATCATATTTTACCTACAGACATGGAAGGAGTTGAAGGTGGGAATGATTCAGTTATTTCTGACTCATCAGATAGTTTTGATACACCAGTAGCAAATCCTAAATCCAATGTACTGGAAACAAATCCAGGAGAGAATCAGAATGAAAGTCTGAGTCCGATTCAGGAAAACAAAGAGCCTGAAGTTAGAGTGAGTTCAAATGAAAATCAAGGAAATTCCGTGGAGGAAAACGTTCCTCAGGATGAGCCTCGAATGAGTTTAGATTCGACACCATGTTTGGAAGGTTCTGTTCGAGAGCGAAGATATCCTCTTCGAAACAGAAAACAAGAGGTAAAGTTATATTTGTAAATATGGAAAAAAAATAAGTTATATCCTGTGTTATGTATAAACATGAAAGTTATGTATGATGTTTGTTATGATGGCTTCTTCATTAAGAAGGGAGAAGTGTAATGTCTGTCAGCTTGTAATGTTTGTAGCTCCACACTGTGGATGTGGACATATTGTGTACTGCAAGTGCAGGGTTAATAATAAACAGAACCAGGCAGATTTCCAGAGACTTCCGAGAGAGCTGCCTTTCTTGATTAAGTGTTTGGTTCTTCAACAGCCTGTTTTCAATATAGCTGGTAGGAGGAAAAAGTGGAAAATGTACTGAACTGAAAGTGCTTGAACTGTTCAATTACACTAAATGACCAACCATAGATAATCAACTTTTGATGAGCTCCATCCCTGTATTCTAATTCACAGTTCCTATTTTTGTTTTACTTTAATTTCTCCAGACAAGAGACAAAGCTGCCAAAATAAGCAAAAGTCGGGGCCTTCTGATATAAATAAAACCCCGAGATGATTTCAAGATGCAGTTCAGTGCCCATTGCCAACCTCGCCAGGGAAGGTAAGAGCCAAACAGGAACAAGCCCAGGAGAGGACAAGAAGGTAACGTTTTTTCAATATTTTCATGTTTAGTTGTGGGCCGAGAAGAGCAGGAGCACTCCTCTGCGGCCCACAAGGAAACCTTGGGCCTCCCCTGCCCCACGCTTTCCCGCCGTTCCCACACTTTTCCGCCTACCCTGACCACCATTGCCCTCCCCACCAATGCGCTTACCTGACATTGGGGACCATTCCCATGGGCCCCTGGTGGCAAACTCCTGCTGCCCGACATCCTGCTCCTGCCCACTGACCAGCGACTAATTTCTTCTGGGATCGGGTGGGAAACTCACCAGCGAGATGGAGATGAGGCCCAGAACTTAAAACGGCTCAGGGCTTACTCCAGTGGGGCCAGGCAAGCTTGACACAGGCTCTACTGCCCCCGTGCTGTCCTTTGTGGTCCGAGTTAAATTCGGGGCTCAGACCTCGATAGTAACTTCCCCCGACTGGGGGGAGAGAGTCGTGGGGGGGTTAACAACTTAAATACGGGAACACGTCCCCAACACACCACGCACAAACCCATCGCCATTTTACAGCACCAGTTATCGGGGCGTCTGAGAGTCCCGCTGTGGGACACTTCATTAACATATTTCAATCGAGCTCCCATAGTGCAATTGAGATTCTGATGTAAAATTTACTGCTGCTGTGTGGTTTTCCAGGGGTCAGGAAACCCGGCAGTGAAAGAGAGGTGGGTGCTGCCAGGTTCATAGGTAAATAGCTTGCTCAGCACTCCTTGTGGCCCAGGAGGAGCAGGAGTGATTCCCCCAGGCCTTACAAGGAAGCCTTCAGCCCCCCCCCAGTGCCGATTGCAGCCACCCTCCCTCCAGCCCCGATTGTTGATCTTCCCCCCACCCCCCTGCTCCTGATTGCTGGGGTCCTTCCCAAAGGGTTCCTGGCTGCGCCCTTCTGCCGCCGGTTTTCCCTCCAGGACCCCTGTCAATTTGGCTGGTGGCTGGGCGGGAAACCAAAACAAAAAATGAGAATGAGGTCCTGCCGATAATTTTGGCAGGACTTCCGCGTCCCCAAGCTTTCTGGGTGCTTTGGCCACTTTCGGCCTCCCCCACACCCTCCCCGGAAATATTGGGGCCATATCCCCTGCAAGGGATCCAATTTTTTTTTATTATAGCAGCGATGCTGCTGTACTGTTGGCAGATATGTGCTGCCTTTTTTAGGTATAGAGAAGAGAGATTTCACCCACAGTATCCATTGGACACACATTTGGTCTGTTTGGCTAATCCTCATTTCTGCAGTCAGGGGTATCTGATTTCAAATGCAGGCTCTGACAGTGTTACAAGTATAATGTACAGCCTCCTACCTTCTCCTGGTATCCTAGGATATGGTATTCAATTCATCCACCTCAGCAGAGTGACTCTCTGGTCATGTGTCTGGTACTCTTGGGTCATCATCATCGGTAGTCCCTCGAAGCGAGGATGACTTGCTTCCATGCCAAAAAGGGATGAGTTCACAGGTGTTTCAATGAAGGACTGAATATTCCAGATCCTGAACGACATATTGAAGGGTGGAAGACGCCTGTGCGTGGATTTTATTAGCGTGTGGTGGCCGTTGCACACCAGCCACCACACAAGCTTGACAGAGCTGGGTCTTGGTCCAGTGGCAAGGATTACCCAAGACTAACTGGAGACCAGCTCTGCTGCACAGACCGAGCACGCACACATATCACAGTGCGGGCTGGCCCGTGCTGCCCCTGGGCCCTCGCCTCTTCTGGGCCCCAGATTCACGCCTCTCCTGGGCCCGGGTCATTTCCCTCTACGGACGCTTGCCGCTCCTTCGTCCCTCCTGCTGTGCCTGCCCGCACTGCAGTCAGCGACCTGGCTTCGCAGCCGTCGCTCTCCTGCAGCAGCACGCGCAGCTCCCTGCAGTGGTATGCCGCCACACGCTGCTCCCTCCAATGGCCCCAGTCTGCTGATGGTCTTGCAGGCCAGAATCGCCCCGATTTCATCTACAACAGAGGGCTGTGAAGTCTCAGTCGTTGAGTATATTCAAGGCAGAGAATTATAGATTTTTGAATATTAAGGGAACAAGAGATATGGGGATACTGGAGTTGAGGTAGAAGATCAGCCATGATCTTATTGAATGGCGGAGCAGGGTCGAAGGGCTGAATGGCCTTCGCCTGCTCCTATTTCTAATGTCCTTATGATAAGAGTAAATAAAGAGAAACTCTATCCAGTGGCAGTAACCAGAGGACACAGATTTAAGGTGATTGGCAAAAGAACAAGTGGCCACAACAACAAAAATTCAACACTGCATAAAATGAGTAGTTTGTGGTTCTTTTAACTTTAATGAATTGGCCTCGATACAGGATAAGGGACAAAGACAGTTCAGCTGGGACCACTCTTCACCCCCTCCCACCCGTTCAGAGAGACATTCCTCTTTGCCCTTCCTGCCCCCAGTTTAAGCTTTTACTCTTTGCCCACTTCTCCCCTCACTTCAAATAGACAGTCTATTCCCCTTAGTTCAGGCTAGACCTTGTCCCCTTCTGCCCCATGCCCCACCAGTTCATATTGGTACTCTTCTTCCTCTACCTCTTCGATCCAATTTGGCATTCCTCCTTACCTCCCTCTCAGTTCATGGCGACACTTTCCTCATCTCCCTCCCCATCATTGCTCCCTGCTCTGCTCCCCCCTCCCCCCACACCACCACCCCAAGCCCTCAGTGCTATTTCCAACTCCTACCTCCTGTTGTCCAGGAGATTGAACGTTGCTGCATACTGTGGATGGAAATTCCTGATCTCACAAGAATTTCCATCCACAGCTTGCAGTTGTGTCCAATCCCTTGGAATAGCAGCAGAAGGGAGGAAACAGGAACAACGCTGAGGGGATGGGCTGGAAGCGTTGTTAAGGGGAAGGAGTAGCACTGAGTGGCAGAGCCAGGAGAGATACTGATTTTCATCCATAAACGCAGACAAGCGACAACTCTGACTTTCTGCTTGCAGACTGTCGGCACCTGTGTGTTGTATTGCTATGCAGTACTAAATCACCATGGCAACATCAATGTTATTTAGTGGTGTACTACATTTACAGTTTAAGTTACCCTCTTCAAATCACAGATAGATAGATTTTTAACCAATAAGGGAATTAAGGGTTATGGGGAGCGGGCGGGTAAGTGGAGCTGAGTCCACGGCCAGATCAGCCATGATCTTGTTGAATGGCGGAGCAGGCTCGAGGGGCTAGATGGCTTACTCCTGTTCCTAATTCTTATCTTATTAACAGTCGTACAACATTGCAATTGTAGAATGATGGGTAGAGAAAGAGGCTGCGTTGTAGATAATCATAGAAATTGCCATGAAATCAGTATCTAATCTACTGGCAAAGAGAATTTTTGGAACTTTTTTCAGGACCACACGAACAACAGATAAGCATCACCAATAATGACATTTAAAGAAAATATAACGAAGGTAGTACACTTTCATTATTTCTGAAAATTGTTGTAACAGGGAGAATAGCTGCCTTGAAATTTCTGGACCATTTTGAGACTTTGCTTCCCGGCATTACAATATAATTTCATCGGCAGAAAAAGATTGCTGTGAATTAATTTAAATTGAGGAGATGAATATTAATTTGAGGACACTACCTTCTACATGTTGCTGCCAAGTAGAGAGGTGAAGCAACACACTGCTTAAAAAATTGCTTTTCATTAAAACATGAAAAATAAATTTTAGCCAAAGGTTTTTCGAATGAGTGAAATAATATCAGCATACATTGTAACACACCATGGTATGACATTCCACTGATGTTCTTCGACATGTCTTTTCATTAAGCACGATAGCCACATAGACTTGCATTTCCAGTTTCACTGCAGGCAATTATCTTGTTCCAGTATTGTGAAATTATCTCTAAGAGCCAAGACTCATAGAATAACTATAGGTCATGTGCAATGTTTTCAAATCTACAGGGATTCCTGATGCAAGTCCAGATACGGCCAGGAAAGTGGCAAACACCATATTTTTGTTCATCCTGCCCCATTCAAAATGGACACTTAGATTGGCCAGGAATTTCTGCTGCTATGATTGTTCTTCCAAACTGTCTGGACTGCAGCCAGTGCCGGTGTGGCCATTATGGCAGGTTTGGGATTTAGGTAGCAAGCAGTCAGGAGAAATAGACAGAGAGTAGCAATGAAGTCAAAGACAAGCAACAAGGGGAAGAGAGAAAAAAACAACAAAGTAAGAGAAAATGGAAATGGATGATCAAAAAGACAGGAAAACAAAGTGACAGAACATTAGATCCAAGAGAAAGAAAGAAGTGTTCATAACTGTATTTTTCCTTATATAGTTAGCACTTTACCTTTATTCTCTTGCTTTTCTGTTCTGCATGCACCTTTGAACAATTTATTTAATCACACATGTATTTGTAATATATATAGCTCTACCCAGTGGACTACTATGGTAATGTAGCCATCGCTGTTTACAACAATAAAGAGGGAACAGGTCATCTGGCAGGTTCCTGAAGTTATCAGCCATCTCAGAGCATGCGTGTTTGTGAGGTTGTACAGAAGATATCACATTGGTGATGCAGGATAGGATTTCTGGATATCCTAGCTGAAATTTTTGTTGGTGGATGATTCAGCAACTGACAGGGAGACTTTGAGAGTGTCTTTGTTTTGATTAACAGCTAAAAATCCAATTTGCATCGAGGGATGATGTCATCGAGAAGTAGCCGAAGGTGTTCTGCAAAACAGGCAGTCCGATTCAAGGCTTCAAGGCGAGTGTCAGTGTACAGAAGGACGCTAGACCAGTTTACTGCAAGCCATGTCCTGTACCATATGCACGCAAGGAGAAAGTTGAGCAAGAACTCAAAAGACTAGAGACTGAGAACATTATCTCTAAGATAGATCTATGTAATTGGGCTACACCCATTGTTGTTGTACCTAAATCCGATAGTAAGGTAAGATTGTGTGGTGATTGTAAAGTAACCGTAAACCAGGTTCTTGAGGGTAATCTCCCCAATACATTGCCAAATGTAGATTTGTTCACATCGCTGACAGGTGGTCAGATCTTCTCAAAGTTGGATCTCACAAATGCCTACTTACAACTTGAACTAGATGAGGAGTCCAAGTCATGCTTGACTATAAATACTCATCTAGGCCTATATCAATTTAATAGGCTACCATTTGGAGTGCCTTCCGCCCCTGCCATATTTCAAGGAGTGATGAACCAGTCTTTGCAAAGCATTGAAGGGGTAGTATGTTATTTAGATGATATACTAATTTCAGCACCAAACAGGCAAATCCATAATAACATATTGAATGAAGTGCTCAAATGGCAAGAGAAGTACAGAGTACGAGTGACTGCTCGCAAGTGTGAGTTATTTCAAAACTCAGTGGAGTACTTAGGGCACAGAGTAGACAAATATAGTTTACATTCAACCAAGGGAAAGCTGATGCAATCAGAAATGTACCCACTCCCAAGAATGTCACTGAACTTCGTTCATTTTTGGGTCTTTTGAACTATTATGGGAAGTTCCTACCAAATTTGGCTACAGTATTACATCCACTGAATGAGCTGTTGAAAAAACAGTTCCAGTGAAAGTGGTCAGAAGAATGCGACACAGCATTCAAGGAGTGTAAAAGCCAATTGGTAGAGAGCACCATGTTCGTTCACTATGACGTATCTAAGGACATTAAGCTAGCATATTACGCCTCTCCCTATGGAGTTGGGGCAGTAATCTATCATGTATTACGTAGTGGGGAGGAGAGACCAATTGCTTTTGCTTCACGCACTCTCAATGCCAGTGAGCATAATTATGTGCAAATCGAAAAGGAAGCTTTGGCATTAATTTTGGGGGTCAAGAAGTTCCACAAATACTGTATGGTTGTAAGTTTACCATCGCTAGGGACCATAAGCCCCTGACAGCAATCCTCCATCCAAAGTCCCCAGTTCCAACATTAGCTGCAGCATGGGCTTTGATTTTGTCTGCATATACAATTGATATTGAATACAGACGATCAGCTGATGACAATAATGCTGATGCTATGTCTAGATTGCCATCCCCATCACAAGGTACACCCAATAGGGAAGAAGTGTTCTATTTTTCATACATTGATGAACTGCCAGTCACAGCTGAAAAGATGTAGAGCAACCAAACGTGACCCAGTGATGTCAAAGGTGTATGATTACATCGCAAATGGCTGGCTAAACCAGATATCAGAGAAAGATATTCATCCATATTTCATTCATAGAAATGAATTATCAGTCGATAAAGATTGTATCATGTGGGGTGCAAGAGTGGTTATACCAAATAAATTCAGGTCCAAATTACTAGGAGATCTTCATGACCAGCACCTGGGAATGTGCTTGACCAATAGTTTTGCATGCAGTTACTTATGGTGGTCAGATCTAGATAAAGATATAGAGTACATTGTCAGTCAGTGTACTACATATCAATCAGTAAGCAAGAAACCACCATCAGTGCCATTACAGCCATGGAAATTGCCTCCCAGGGTGTGGCAAAGGTTACATATCAATTTTGCTGAGCGAGAAGAACAGCAATTGTTAATTGTGATTGAAAGCCATTCGAAGTGGGTAGTGGTGTTTCCAATGCGGGAAAATAACAAGTAAAACATTAGACATTTGCGAAGATTATTTTCATCATATGGAGTCACAGAAGAAATTATGTCTGATAATGGACCACAATTTTGTTCCAAAGAATTTGCACAGTTCACAAGCAAAAATGGTGTGAAACATACCAAGGTTCCACCGTACACCCTGCTTCAAATGGTGCAGCAGAGCGCACAGTACAAATTGTAAAACGTGCCCTCATCAAACAGATGTTGGATCCAAATCCAAAGAAATTACAGTTTGTCATTGGACCACAAATTGGTTAATTTTCTAATTATGTATTGTAATGCTCCTCATACAACTACGGGTAGAACACTCACGAATCAGATTTTCATTGTTAAAATCAAACTTGGCACAGTCCATAGCAGAGAAACAATGAAGGCAGAATGAGAATCGTGATAGAGGTAGAGGAAAAGAGAGAAGTGTGAAATTAAATCAGAAGGTGAGAGTGAAGAACCATCACCATAAATGATTAAAGTGGTTACCAGGAAGAGTGGTGAGGATATGTGGTCCTTGCACATATTTGGTCAAGATGTTTGATCATGGACAACTTAGGTTTGTTAACATTGATCATATTTTACCTACAGATGTGGAAGAAGTTGAAGGTTGGAATGATACGATTATTTTTGACATCAGATAATTTTGATACAAGTAGAGTACCAGTAGCATATCCTACATCAAAGGTACTGGAAACAAGTCCAAGGGAAAGTCAGAATTTAAGTCTGAGTCCGAGTCAGGCAGACAAACAGTCTGAATTTATGGAGAGTTCAAATGTAAATCAAGGGCATCCCTTGGAGGAAAACTTTCCTTGGGATCAGCCTCGAATGAGTCTAAGTTCGACACCATGTTTGGAAAGTTCTGCTCGAGAGCGAAGGTATCCTCTTCAAAACAGAAAACATGTGGTTAAGCTTGATTTGTAAATATGGCAAAATAAGTCCATATCCTTTGCTATGTATAACCTTTCAAGTTATGTATGATGATTGATTGTTATAATTACTTCTTCATTAAGGAGAGAGAAGTGTAATATCTATAGCTTCATCCAGTGGACTACTGTGGTAATGCAGCCATTGGTATTTACAACAATAAAGAGGGAACAGATCACCTGACAGGTTCCTGAAGTTATCAGCCATCTTAGAAATTGTGTGTTTGTGAGGTCATACAGAAGATATCACAGCAACAACAGAATTGCCAGTAAAATATAGAAAAGGACATACTTCTCTACAGGAAATGTGATCATGATTTGGGAACACATTGGCTGACCTTAAGTGACTCCACATCTGCAACTTAACCTTTGCTGCAATAGAGTCAAGTCAGTCTGGAGCTGGCAGCCACCTGCAGCACCGCTCACACACATCCCTGCTCACTATCAGCCCGGCTCACACTCAGCCCGGCTCATACTCAGCCCTGCCCTCACAGCATTGCTCACACTCTGCATTGCTCACACACAGCCCTGCTCACACTCAAGTGCTGCCCACACTCAGCCCTGCTCACAATCAGCATCGTTCACACTCAGCATCGTTCACAATCAGCCTGCTCACAATCAGCAATGCTCACACATATCCCTGCTCACACACATCCCTGCTCACAGCCTGTATGAAACACTGGTTGGGCCTCAGCTGTATTGTGTCAAATTCTGAGCACCACACTTTAGGAAGGATGTCAAGGCCTTGGAGAGGGGCAGAAAAGATTTACTAGAATGGTTCCAGGGATGAGGGACTTCAGTTACGTGAATACGACTGGAGAAGCTGGGGTTGTTCTCTTTAGAGCAGAGAAGGTTAAGAGGAGATTTGATAGAGGTGTTCAAAATCATGACCAGTTTTGATAGAGTAACTAAGGAGAACTATTTCCAGAGGCAGAAGAGTTGGTATCCAGAGGACACATATTTTGAGGTGATTGGCAAAAGAACTAGAAATGACATGAGGAATCATTTTTTGTACAGGGAGTTGTTGTGATTTGGAATGCACTGCCTATAAGGGTGGTGGAAGCAGATTCAATAATAACTCTCTAAACTGGATAAATACTTGAAGGAAAACATTACAGGGCTATGGGGAAAGCGCAGTGGAGTGAGATTAACTGGATATCTTGCAGAGAAGTAAATGTATATGAACATATGAAAAAACTACTGGTCTATCAACCCTCCCACATCCATGCATGGTGCAACCGACTTCATCACCAGATACGCAGTCTCCTGGGAGAGGCAACAAAAAGCAGAGAAAAAAGTACTGATTAGGAAAAAAAGCTGGCACAGGAACAATGTGCCAAATGGTTATTTTCTGTCCTGTGTGATTTTATGATTCAAACATCACTGTTTACAAACAGCACTGCTCCTCATAAGCATAAAATAGTGGTATCAGTCACTGTGGTCTCCTAAACCCTACTTGATCACCTCTGGGGGTCACAGAGGGATTTCCCACAGCTTTTTCCTAATTAGTGTTTTTTTCTCTGCCTTTTTGTTGCCTCTCCCAGAGACTGCGTGATGGTGATGAAGTAAGTTGCACCATGCATGGATGTGGGAGGCTTGATAGGCCAGTAGTTTTTTCGTATGTTCATATACATTTACTTCTCTGCAATCTCCTTTAGGCTGAACTAATGGGTTAGAAATCTGACTCCATCTCTCAATGCCCCCATCAGTTGAAAGGTCTCCAACCTGAAAAGCTAACTCTGTTTCTTTCTCCACAGATGCTGCCTGACCTGCTGATTATTTCCAGCATTTTCAGTTTTTATTTCAGATTTCCAGCAATGACAGTATTTTGTTTTTGACGTTATTCAAACCTTGCATCTATCTCTGTCACAAACTCTCACTCATTGATATCTTACTTGTTTCAAAGAATCATAGAATGGTTACAGCACAGAAGAAGGCCAGTCAGCCTGTCGAGCCCATGCTGGCTCTCTGCAAGAGCATCTCAGCTAGTCCCACACCCCTGCCCTTTCCCCGTAGCCTTGCAAATCTTTCTCTTTCAAGTACTTAGCCAACTCCATTTTGAAAGACGCGATTGAGTTTGCCTCCATGCCCTTTGCAGTGCATTTCAGGTCCTAACCACTCACCACGTAAAAAAGTTTTTTCTTATGTTGCCTTTGGATCTTTTGCCGATCACCTTAAATCTGTGTCCTCTGGTTCTCGACCCTTCTACCAATGGGAACAGATTTTCTTTATCTACTCTGTCCAGACCGCTCATAATTTTGAACACCTCTATCAAATCTCCTCACAATCTTCTCTGCTTTAAGGAGAACAATCCCAGCTTCTCCAGTCTATCGACCCAACTGAAGTCCCTCATCTCTGGAATTATTCTCATAAATCTTTTCTGCACCCTCTCTAAGGCCTTCACATCTTTCCTAAAGTGCAGTGCCCCGAAATGGACACAATTCTCCATACGAGGCCGGAATAGTGGCTTATATAGGTTCATCGTAATTTCCACGTAAGCTTTTCTAACCGCTTTCTCAACCTGCCCTGCCACCTTAAACAAGTTATGCACATATACCCCAAGGTCTCTCTGTTCATGCACCCCCTTTAGGATTGTACCCTTTAGTTTATATTTCCTCTCCTCATTCTTTCTACCAAAATGTATCACTTTGCACTTTTCTGTGTTAAATTTCATCTGCCACGTGTCTGCCCATTCCACCAGCCTGTCTATGTCCTCTTGAAGTCTATCACTATCCTCCTCACTGTTCACTATACTTCCAGGCTTTGTGCCCTGTACTCCCACATCCAAGCCATTAATATATATCAAGAAAAGCAGTGATCCTAGTACCGACCCCTGAGGAACACCACTGTGTACTTTTTTTCAGTCCGATCATCATAGGCAGTCCCTCGGAATCGAGGAAGACTTGTTTCCATTCCTGAAGTGAGTTCTTTGATGGCTGAACAGTCCAACATGAGAGCCACAGACTCTGTCACAGGTGGGACAGATAGTCGTTGAGGGAAGGGGTGGGTGGGACTGGTTTACCGCACACTCTTTCTGCTGCCTGCGCTTGATTTCTGCATGTTCTCGGCGTTGAGACTCAAGGTGCTCAGCTCCCTCTCGGATGCACTTCAACACACAACCATTCACCACTACTTTCTGTTTCCTGTCACTTAGCCAATCGCGTATCTATGCTGCCATTGTCCCTTTTATTCCATGGGCTTCAACTTTGCTGGCAAGCCTATTATGTGGCACTTTGTCGAATGCCTTTTGGAAATCCATGTACACCACATCAACCATATTACCCTCATCAAAAAGCTCGATCAAATTGATTAAACATGATTTGCCTTTAACAAATCTGTGCTGGCTTTCCTTAATTAATCCACACTTGTCCAAGTGACTGTTAATTTTGTTCCTGATTATTGTTTCTAAAAGCTTCCCCACGACCGAGGTTAAAACTGACTGGCTGGGTTTATCTTTACACCCGTTTTTGAACAAGCATATAACATTTATAATTCTCTCGTTCTCTGGCACCACCCCCGTTTCTCAGGAAGATTGGAAGATTGTGGCCAGTACCTCCGCGATTTCTTCCTTCACTTCCCTCAGTGTCCTAGGATGCATTCCATCTGGTCCTGGTGACTTATCTACTTTAAGTACAGTCAACCTTTCTAGTACCTCATCTGTATCAATTCTTATCCCAGCCAGTGTCTCCTTTACCTCCTCCTTTACTATGTCTATGGAAGCATCTTCTTCCTTGGTGAAGACAGATGCAAAGTACTTATTTAGTATCTCAGCCATACCCTCTGCCTCCATGCGCAGGTCTCCTTTTTTTCCCTAATCGGCCCCACTCCTCCTCTTACTACCCTTTTATTATTTATGTGCCTATAGAAGACTTTTGGATTACCTTTTATGTTAGCTGTATTATGTCTTCAGATGCTCCAATAATGACTCCACGAGACAATATGTTGTGCTTGAACTGTAGTGACCTTAGTCCATTTAATGCAACTCCAGAGTGAGGATCACACATAGTGGCCTGCCTTTTATACTCGGCCTGACACATTTGTACAGGTGCAAAACCTGTTCAAGTCTCCCACTGCAGTGCCCTCTGGTGGCACACCTTGTAATAGTACAAGCAGTAATATGTAAGATACATGACATCACTCTCCCCCAAATCCTTAGTGCAAATCACCTTTGCATTGACTGTGCTCTGGACTTAGATCCTTGGTCTGGTTGACCCTTGGAGGGTCGTTTCCATCTTTGGTGAGTAGGTGGTGTTTTGTTGGCAGTAGAGTTGCTGGTGGTTTCTGTTTGTGCGTCCATGACCACTCCATTCTCTCTCCCCTCCCACCAACTGCCCCCCGCCACCCCCCACCCCCCCACCCCACATACAGATTGTGCCGTTGGCTCATTACATTCATATACATTCAAGTCCAAAAAAAAAATTGCATTTACAGTATTGAATTCGTGGTATCGTGGTGAGGTAAGTACATTTGAACGGTGAGGTACATGCTTGGAATATACTTGGAGTCAGTGCTGAGGTCAGCACCGGTGCATGAGGACAAACTAGTGCCAGAACTGCTGGATGGTGTCCAGGTAGTCTGGTGGCGGCGCGGTGCCCAGTGCTGGCAGTGGGAACCCGGTTGGCTCAAGTTGCTTGCTCTCAGGGCTTTTGCCGTCACTTCTAGCATTGGGCAGGTTCACAGATGCCTGTGACCTCCATGTCCTCTCCTTGTGCCCCAGGTCGCTGCTGCTCCCTGAGGAGCAGTCGTCTAGCAGTGCACAGGGAACTGCTGACTCGCTTGCCTGGGCATTATTTGCTTTGGGATCCTGGCTGGTCCCAGTCCCATTTGGGAGGACCATTGCAGGGACCCTTCATTCCCGGGTGTAGTCTTAGTGACGATAGGGTCTGGGGTCTGCACCTTAGCGCAGTTTGTTCTTTCAGGCTCGTGGCGGTTGGTGCCGTCGGGTGCCTGAGAGGTGGAGCCGATCGGGGGCAGGGTATCAATACCGGTGCCGTTGCCCTCCTGAGATCGCTTGCTCTGCAGCTTGTATATATTAGCTGCTTGTGGCCACACTCCGTGGTGCATCACTCTGATCCCAGGGACGCAGGCTACAGCATTGAGTAGCTCGCTGGACCTGTGTGCTCCCGATGGGTGTTTGCCCGCTGCATTGACTGTATGCAGTTGAAATCCTACATCGCACAATGTTTCATTACTTATTGTGAATGACCTGTAGCTCCGATCGCAATCGCGCGACTTTTGCTTGCTTATTGCATGTACACAACTCTGATCATCAATTACACATTTTACATCTAACTCACAATCGCAATAACATTGATAGAGAGTGTGGAACTGTTCCTTTAAGTGCTGTGAGTTGTAGGCCTCCTTTAAGAGAGCCTTGCTATCTTTACCCCCAATTCTCTTCTTTGTTTGGTGCCACGTGATTGCTCCATCAGCGCTGCACCTCGGGTCCGGCCGCCGCCATCTTTTTCTTCAGCACCTCACCTCGTGGTTTGGGCGCCATCTTTCTTCCATCCATGATGTCGACTGCTGTGATCCTCTTCTCCACGGGTTCTGCTACCGAAGCTGGGAAGTCGCCTCTGGGTCCGATTTTCTTCCTCCGGAGTCCTGCCACGGGAGCCTGGAAGGTGCGTTCAGGTCGTCTTGGCTGGATCATCTCCACACAGTCGTGCTGAGCGGTCTGTGTCTCGGGTGCTGTGCTAGCCTGCTCTCTGGTGCCAGATCCAACCTCAGGTGGGGGTTTGCTTTGCCTCTGAGCGCGGGGGACGTTGATCACTGGAGGGGTGAAATCTTTCCAGCTCCAATGGATCTTCTCCATCCACCTTCTTCCGAGTAGCGTTGGTCCATCACCTGCAACAATCCACAGAGATAACTTGTGCACCGCACCGTCATGGAGTACCTTTACATCCGCACTACCAATGACTGGGATAAGTTCATTGGTGTAGGTGTGCAGCTTTGCCTGAACCGGGACCAACTTGGATCATTCAGCCTGATTGTCCCATAATCTAATGAATGAAGGCTTCTTGATTCATTACTGACTGGCTCGCCCACGTGTCCACTTCCATGAAGACTGGAACGCCATTTATCTCAACTTCCATCCTCAACGGGGAACACTCTGTGATGCAGGTAAACATGCTATATACCTCATCGTGGGGCTGAGCTGCCTCTCTGACTATCATTTCATAATCCGCGCTGGATTCATGGCCATCTGCAGACTCTTCATCAACACAGTGAGTCATATTTCTTTTACACATTTGCTGGAGGTGGACCTTGGTACTGCAGTTTTACATACATAGTCTTTAAAACGGCACTGGTGAGCCCTGTGATTTCCTCTGCAACGCCAGCATGGTGCTACTCGATTAGCCCGCCCTCGGCGGACTCTGAGTTAAGGGACTTGGGGGCCTGTTCTCTCTCCCCTGAGAAGATTCACATTCTACAGTCCAGCCTCTAAAAGGAGCCATTCTGTGCACAGTATTTGCCGGGTTTGAGTCCTGAGGATGAGTCATCCGCCTAGTGCCGCAGGTCAAGGTCATGAATGCCTGGCTCACGGAGATGGCCTTCTGCAGTGTGACTGTGGTATCTGCAGATAGTAGCTTATGAAGAAGGTCCTCATGGCTGATTCCGATGACAAAGATATCCCGCAGCACTTCGGTGAGGTGATTGGCGAAACCACACGGTGCCACCAGCCTCCTGAGGTCTGCAACATATTTCGCGATCTCCTGGTCTTCGGGCCGTCGGTGTGTATAAAACCAGTGTCTGGCTGTGAGGATGCTCTCTTTGGGCTTGAGTTGTTCTTGGATCAGCGTTACAAGCTCCTTGTACATCTTGGTCGTTGTCTTCGCTGGTGCCAGCAAGTCCCTGACGAGGCCATAGACTGTGGGCACACAACTGGTTAGCAGGATAGCTCTGCGTTTATCAGCCAGTGTGGGCGGATTGTCGCCTGCCAGGTCGTTTGCTGTGAAGAAATGGTCGAGCCTCTCCACAAAGGCTTCCCAATCATCACCATCGGTGAACTGCTGCAACGTATCAAGGTTAGCCATTTTCGTGTGAAGATCCGTAATCTCGTCGCCAATTGTTATGTCTTCAGATGCTCTAATAATGACTTCACGAGACAATGTGTTATGCTTGAACTGTAGTGACCTAAGTCCATTTAATGTAACTCCAGAGTGAGGATCACACATGGTGGCCTGCCTTTTATACTACACCTGGCTCACCTGTACAGGTAACCTATAAGTCTCCCACTGCAGTGTCCTCTGGTGGCACACCTTGTAATAGTATAAGCAGTAACCATGTAGGATACATGACAAGCTGCCATTCTATTCTCATAACCCTCTCTTTGCCCTTCTTATTTTCTTTTTCACTTCTCCTCTGAACTTTCTATATTGAGCCTGATTTTCAAATGTATTCTCGGCCTGATATCTATCATACCCACTTTTTTTCTGCTTCACTTTACTCTCTATCTCGTTTGTCATTCAAAGAGCTCTGACTTTAGTTGCCCTACCTTTCCCCCTAGTGGGAATGTACCTTGACTGTACCTGAACTATTTTCTCTTTAAAGGCCGCCCATTGTTTGATTACAGTTTTGTCTGCCATTCTTTGACTCCAATTTACCCGGGCCAGATCCGTTCTTATCCCACTGAAATTGGCCTTCCTCCAATGAAGTATTTTTACTCTTGATTGCTCCCTGTCCTTTTGTATAGCTAATCTAAACCTTATGATACTATGATCACTACGTTTACTTATATTAATCACCTTTAAACTTGCTGATTGTTTTTAACATAAAATTGAGGAGGGCGTCTCTACAAGTCTTGCCTAAAAATATACATTCAAGGTGAATCTCCAGGCTTTCAAACACATTTCCACCAAAATTACAATGGTGAAGTGTGAAATTCATCCATTATTTCCTTTTAGTCTCATTTTACATTGCAAACAAATATCAAAGTTGAGGTGTTGAAATATGTGAAAAGTATTTTCATGTAGGCTGTTCCATTTAATAATACCTCAAGTTAAGGCAGTAAATTTGAGAAATAGTGATTTGTGCCCGCATCATGTAAGAGTTTTCCAGATACAAGACTAGGTAGAAAACAAGACTTTAAAAAAGGGGTTAACCAAAGATTACCTGAAAGATCCCTAAAAAGGTGTCAGCCTTGACTCAGTGGTAGCACTCTCACCTCCGACTGAGAAGGTTGAAATCCCACTCGAGCAAATGATATGGACTGAAACTTCAGTTCAGTACTGAGGGAGTGCTGCACTGATGAAGGTGTTTCTTTCAGAGTAGATGTTAAACCAAAGCCCCGTCTACCCTCTCAGGAACAGGGGTACAAAATTCAGCCCCTCAAGCCTCTTCCACTATTGAATTAGATCATTTACCCACCTTTGTTCAATATCCCACAGCACTATTCGAATAAGAGCAGGAAAGTTCTCCCTGAGCTCCTGGCCAATATTTATCTCTCAACCAACATCAGTAAAACAGATTATCTGGTCATTATCTCATTGCTATTTGTGGGACCTTGCTGTGCTCAAATTGACTGCCACATTTCCTCATTACACATTTCAAAAGTACTTGGTTTGGGATGTCTTGAGATTGTGAAAGTTACTATATAAAATATGTTACTGCTTTGTTTGAAGGCTGAAAAGTAGGAGCAAGACATTATAAAGAGACATAGACAGACTAGGTGAATGGGGAAAACTATGGCAGATGGAGTTCAATGAGGGGAAGTTCTTACTTTTCCCTCTCCCCTCACCACAACCCAACCCTTAACCCTTTTCTTATTTCAGAACTGGAACCTGTCCAGCCATTGGAGGAAGAGGAAAAAGACAGTGAAGATGAATAGACACCATTACTCGATCACACAGTCACAGCCACCAGCTCAGATACTGACACAGCATTTTCGAGGATTGGATAGAGGAGGGATCTGCACGTGGTGAGACAATGGGCACAAGTGTGCAGGAGCCAGAGCTGGAGGAAAGGGTAGGGCAGGTGCTAGCTTGCCAGAGGGCGAGGTCGCACAATAGTTCTGCTGCAGAGGACTCAGATGAAGACTTTGATGGGGCAGACTACAGAGAAAGCTGTTGGGTGTACACAACCAGAAAGCCTGTGCTAAATGTCAAAAAGCATGGAGGAGTCCAGCACCAACTTGGCACAGGACTTTGCGGGGTGCTCCTAGCCCATCCTTTCCAACATGGAATGGGTGGTCACCTCCATTAGCACACCTGTAGAACTTTGGCAACGTGGATCACTTTCCATACCTCGGGGACCTACTATCAGCACATGCAGATATCGGCGACAAGGTCCAACACCGCCTCTAGTGCGCCAGCGCAGCCTTCAATCACCCGAGGAAGAGAGTGTTTGAAGAGCATGCAGAAAACAAGTGCAGGCGGTGGAAGGAGTGTGCGGCAAACCAGACTCCCCACCCACCCTTTCCTTCAATGACTGTCTGTCCCACCTGTGACGGAGACTGTGGTGATAGAGACTGTAATTCCCGTATTGGACTATACAGTCACCTGAGAACTCACTTTTAGAGTGGAAGCAAGTCTTCCCGATTTCAAGGAACTGCCTATGATGATGATGATGATGATGCCTGAGTGAGAACACTAACGTTGATGCGGCTATTCTCCCAGTGGATTTGCAGGATCTTGTGGAGGCAGCGTTGGTGGTACTTCTCCAGTCAGTGGGCTATCGACAAATATCCACGATAAGCCCACTGACTCTCACAGCTACCTAGACTACATTTCCTCCCACCCCGCTTCCTGTAAGGACTCTAATCCATTTTCCCAGTTTCTCTGTCTCCGTCGCATCTGTTCTGACGACACCACCTTCCATACGATTGCTTCTGATAAGTCTTCCTTTTTCCTCAACTAAGGATTCCCCTCCGCCGTAGTTAACAAGGCCCTCGACCATGCCCATTCCATTTCCCCCACTTCTGCTCTCGTCCCTTCCCCTCCCTCCTAGAACCATGACAGTGTTTCCCTTGTCCTCACCTTTCACCCCACCAACCTCCAAGTTCAACGGATCATCCTCCGCTATTTCTGCTACCGCCAGCGTGATCCCACCACCCAACACACCTTCCCCTCCTCTCTCCTCTCAGCATTCCAAAGGGACTGCTCCTTCCACGACACCCTGGTCCACTCCTCAATCACCCCCAACAGCCCCTCCCCTTGCCACGGCACCTTCCCGTGCAAGCTCAGGAGATGCCCTTTTATCTCCTCCCTTCCCACTGTCCAGGGCCCCAGCCACTCCTTCCAGGTGAAACAGCGATTTACTTGTACTTCTTACAATTTAGTATACTGTATTCGCTGCTCACAATGTGGTCTCCTCTACATTGGAGAGATCAAACATAGATTGGGTGACCGCTTTGCAGAGCACCTCCGTTCAGTCCGCAAGTGTGACCCTGAGATTCTGGTCGCCTGTCATTTTAATTCTCCACTCCATTCCCACTCTGACCTCTCCGTCCTTGGCCTCTTACACTGTTCCAATAAAGCTCAACATAAGCTCGAGGAACAGCACCTCATCTTTCGTTTAGGCACTTTACAGCCTTCTGGACTCAACATGGAGTTCAACAATTCAGATCATAACCTCTGCCATTATTTTTTCAGATGGCAGTTGTTAATGATTCTGCCATTCCCATTTACACCTCTTCTAGACCCATCTTTTATTTCTTTACTTATCCTATTACCATCTCCTTTTGCTTTGTACAATCATCCCTTTTGTCATTTAATCACTCCTTCCTTCCACCCTATCACAGACCTTCCCTTTTGTTCTTCCCTCCCCTCCCCCCTTTCCCTGCCCCCTGCACTTGCTTAAAATCTGTTACAGATCTAACTTTTTCTAGTTCTGATGAAAGGTCATCAAAATAACCCAACAACTAACCTGTAAATAGTTCATGAATTCTTTAAATAGCACTGGTGGTGGATCCTCCATGCCGCTTAACATTGTGTTCAGCTGTGCGAGGTTAAGATAGAGTATTGGCTGGAGCGTGGAGTTCCAAAATGACTGTGCTGGTGTCAAACCAGCATTGCAGACTGATTGATATCATACTCTGCCTGCTCTGTATGCTGTCAGCAGTCGTGAAGTGCACGTCCGCAAAACCCTTTTACCAAGATGGCCACTGCCGCACTTCCAGTCGGAAGTGTGCACTTGTATCACGGATACCATTTTCGAGTGTTAGGAGGCCTCGTAGCACTTAAAGAACACCGCCACAGAGCCCTATTTCTCCCCCATTATGTTGACCTATCACCACCCCTAGTGAACCAGCTTGAGGTGTCAGATGTGCTCCAGGGCTTGAGCATATAATATAGGCTATCACTTCTGTGCAGTACAGGGGGACTGTTGTGTTCTGGGAGGTGTTATCTAGTGATGAGACATTAATATTGTTTACCAAATTTGGTTCAGTGGCATTGCAGCAGCCCGTTCTTCGAGTCTGCTTCACCGGTGAGCTGCCTGGATTGATGATAATGAGGCCCAAGGTCAAATATCACATGCGCCTTGGGCCTATCTATTCAGGTGCGAGGATTAATCCCTGTGGCTCCTGTATGCCCATTTTTGGCCCCCATTGAATTTTTATTCTGTCATGTAAAAAATAGCAGGCATATGTTGAAAAATTGTTTCTCCCAAACACCTTTAGGCACTCTGTGAGTCATGCCAAAAGAGGAAATAAAAGATAGAAGTGGATTGTCATGATATTGTGCATTCCCCGCGTCCCCTTCAGCCTCCTAGGTCCCTTGCTCTGAAACTTCCTCCCTAAAACCCTGTGCCTCTCACCACCCTTTCCTCCTTTTAATACCCTCCATAAAACTTACCTCTTTGACCAAGCTTTGGGTGACCTCTTCTAATAGTTTCTTTTTCGGCTTGGTGTCCAATTGTATTTTTGAATTATGTCTCTGAGAAGCTTCTTTCGATGTGTCTCTATATTAAAGGCTCTAGATAAATGCAAACTGTTATTGTTGTTGTTGAGAGAATAAATAGAATGTAGTACTGGACAAGCTAGAGGAATATTTCAGACTTCATAGAATAATAAGCACATGAGGAAGCAATTGAGCCCAGCGTGTCTGTGCCTGCTCATTGAAAGAGCCACTCCCCCGTTCTTTCCCCATAGCCCTGCAAATTTTAATTTTCAAGTATTTATCTAATTCCCTTTTGTAAGTTATTACATTGCGAGAATATTACATATGAAAGTTGTGTTTAAAACTGGTTTTAAGCGTTAATAGATATTAAATAGATTTGTGAAAAAGGTTAAGGGCTAGAACCTTCACTTTTGTGGTAAAATGGGCGATATTTCCGTCATGGGCGTTAAAAAAGGGTTTTCAGATTGCCGGCTTCTCGCCCATTCTCAAAGCACCTAATCTCCATATTTGAAAATGGGCGTTACTGTGAGCGATATAAAATGGGCGGTAGCGTTAAATTTTTTTGACCGTCTGCCGTAAAGTGTGGCTGTCCTTAGCAACGGCATGGCAACGCTCGATTCCCACGATTCTGGAGGTCAAGGGTCATCATGACATGCGCAGAAGAGGAGACTAAGAGAGAGGGAGCTCAGAGGGACTGAAGGTGTGTCTGGGTGTAGTGTGGCTGCTTTGGGAGGAAGGAGGGAGACTTTAGAGCTTCACAGCAAGTAGCCAAACAAAAAGTAGCTGTTACCAGCCACATATTTGCCCGAATTTAGCCTATAATGGAGAGAGAGGAGGAGGCATTACAGCATGCTGTGGAGACTGATGATGGAGAGAGCAGTGAGATGGGAGAAGAGCACATTGGCGGGCGCAAAAGAGATATAAGGTTCTCAAACAAGGCAAATACCTCCCTCCTGCAGGAGGTCAAGTCACGCTCGGGTGATTTGACACAGGGAGGGCGTGGGAAGCCCACCCCAAAGGCCTACCATAAGATATGGACCGAGAAAGCAGAGGTGATGTCATCAGTGACCAACAAGATGCGTGAGGGCAACCAATGCCGCAAACGATGGAACGATCTTATGGGATCCACAAGAGTAAGTATTACATTGATTTACATGTACTTATCCATTTATATAATTTGATTTGTAACAGTCATGAGTGACTATGATCAGATGTGAGGTATTTCACTTTTACCGGGAATGTTTTACTCAAAGCCTGCAGTTACGGTGCACGTCTTTAGGCAAAGAAAGATAATTTTCATGTATCAGTCTCGGTGACAGTACCACGCAATGATCTCATGCCATGTCGTCCTGGTACCTTTTACAGAAGCTATCGACGATGAGGTCAGTGCAGAGGTGAACGGGTGGGGGGGCCACCAATCCCCAGCGACATCACGGAGATGGAGGAGCGGGTGCTCGCACTCGTGGGGAAGCACCCCCGGACAGCCATGGACGCATCTGCAGACCCTGAAGTGATGCCACCATTACGTAATGTAAAGTCAATAGATGCCACACCCACTCATATCTGAACAATCATATATGATAGATGATTTCAAAAATTGACATAGAAATAATGATGGCCTAATGAAACTCATTGCAATGCACAATGTGTTGATGGCCATGAAATGTGATGTCGTGATGACCTTGATAGCGGTGGTGCTTTTGTCGTGCATATGCTGTGTGTAGCGCTGGAATCACCTTGTGACCCTAGCACCCCCTTCTCCTCTAATAACCTAATTTGTGTTTTTCAGCTCAGCCAGCAGCGCGGCCCCAGGCAAGACTACAGAGGCCAGAAGGTGGGGGCGCAGGGCCCGACTCTCCAACATCTGGTGCTGAGGAGCTCCGATTCTCGCCCGTCAATCCGCTGGGTCAGTTTTCCATGGATGAGAGCGCAGATTTCGAGGAACCTGCATCGCCACGCTCCAGAAGCCATTCCACCCCAAGTGGTCCTCCAGTCATTCCCACCTCCACTCTGGAGGTACCGGCCCCAAGCACCTCGCCACAGGGCACCCCATTTGTCCCCAGGACAGCGTCGACCCCGCGGAGGTCCTGTGGATGCGGCAGGTCTGTTCCACGAGTGCCACGAGAGCAGAGAGATGGTACAGTCGTCCAGGAGGACGGTAGACATTAGTGATCAGCTCATCGAAGCATTGGGGGGCATATCCCAACAGCTGGCCACCATGACCGAGTATATTCCGCGATTGGCAGAGGCCCTGGATGCGATAGCCAGGAACACTGCTGCCACAGGCCTCCCAGTGGTCCCCGAGCATGACACTCCACTCCTAGGTTCTGCACCACGACTGCAAATGACAGATGAGAGCAAAGACCAAGATCCTGCTTCTGCATCAGAGAATGTTGCCCCCTCGGCACCCCCTGTTCCCGTACCCAAGCAACCACCGCATCTGCTTTCATCCCCCACAATGAGGCACCGCCTGAGAAGCTCCTCGACCTGGCGCCGTGGAGTGAGGAGGGGAAGGGTTAGAGGTGGGGAGAAGAAGGGGAGGGGGGAAGGGAAGTGAGGTGCGTGTGCACAGGTGATGGCGGTGTTATATTTCCATCTGGGTGTATGCAATTTGTTGCAATGTATGGGGGCTGGGGACCACGCTCCTGCTTTGCCTTTGTATTCTGTGTTGCTGGACATGTTGAACATGAGATTGATGTCAATGGTGGAAAAAGTGGGGTGTGGGTGGGGGTTGGGTGTTATTGCCTGTGATACTTATGATTTCAGACTAATGTTGGTATAAAATTTTTGTTATTGAACATAACCTTGTTGCGCATTGTCTCAGATAGCTGCACCGTTACACACTGGTGATGATTCCTTAACATGAAAGGGTTAAATACAACTTAACATCAACGTAAACTTTAACTGGCACCAAGGTGATGGGCACCATTGATGTCTGAGCTGCACACATACAGCTATGTGTCAATGTTGTCACTCACATAAATGCTCTTTCAAGCAAATCGTTCAGATATCAGATCCTCACGTAAGAGTGGGATTTTTAAAATGTCAGCCACAACGCTGGCGTTCGTTCAGAACAGTTCCACTTTTTGTGGGCGATTTTTTTGGGGCGAGCGATATTGTGGGCGATATGAGTGCGAGGTGAGGAAAGTGACGGTGGGCGATCTCCTGGGCGTTAGTTTCACCAAATGTGCTCTTTATGATAAAAAAAGTGGGCGGGCAGTATTAGTGAATTTCGGTGTTAATTCCGTGTGGAAAGTAACACTGGGCGATATTATGGACGTTGATTTCGCCCATTCTGATGATTTCGCCCCAAAAAAGTGGGCGGGCGGTAATATTGTTTCCGGGTGTTAAGCACATGGGGAAAGTAACGCTCGGTGATAAGTTTCCTAGAAATGCCCGTCAGTTTCCATTTTGTGCCAAAATGGGTGATATTTGGGCGTTATATGTAATTTCAGTGGTAAAATGGGCGTTAAGTGGGCGGTATGCATGCAAAAAAAGTGGAGGTTCTAGCCCCATTTTTTTTTGAGTACGGATTCCATGTAGACAGGCTCATTAAAGTAGAATAGTATTTGGTATCGTAGATGATGAAGTCAGAGCCAGATTAGAAGAGTCTTCATCTATAGAAAGCATTTGATATTTGCAGAGCAATAGCAGCTAGACCACTTATACAATAGCAGAATTAATGTGTGTTAAAAGTAATGAATGGAACAGAAATGTCCTTTGGTATGATAAAAAAGAAACTAAATCAAGTTGGTCAGCAACAGAACATGGATTGTATTGCAGTAAATCACGGGAAGAAAATTGTTCAGCATATGGCCAAATGTGTATGTGGTGTATAAAAAACATTTTATTACAATAGGCAAAACTGGAGGAAATCCATCTACATTGGAAAAGCAAACGATAGAAAAGAAACTTCGCAAAATGGAAGAGCAGTCTGAGTGCTGAGGATACATTTTATATCGATGCAATTCGGACAGGAGACAACAACAGAACTTTTGATTTTAAGCTGGAAACGGGAGCTCAATGTAAAGTTGTGTAAACAGTCAGGTAAGTCTAATGCAAAGTATTCGGGCACTAAATCAAGGCAACCAGAAAATCTAACATGGTGTGTGAATGTCGATCAATTCCAAAACCTAACATTTCAAATTCTGAAACATTGTTTATAGCCTGTGTTTGGACTACAAGCATGCCAATAGTTCGATTTAATGAAAAGAATTAATGCAATTACTAACAATAGGTGTATAAAATGACAGAGATGTATTCTGATGTATTTAAAGATGAACTCCAGGAAAGCAGAGCATTCGACGAAAGCCTGATGTTCAACCAACCGGTAATTAAAGTGCCAGTTGCACTTCATAATAAAGTTTGTGATAATCTGGATAGAATGGATAAACTTGATACAGGTATAATAAAGAAAGTCAAAGAAGCAAGCCTGGATGTGGGGACTGTAGTGAAGTCAAACTGTGAACAAGTGAGAACTAAAGGTATAAATAAAGCCATAGAAAGGGAACAGGATTAAATGCATATGATAAAGAAAGTTATCAAATGCTAAAATCTTTAGCAGACTTGATACAAACTGCAGCGACTGAAAATTACAATTGGATGAAGCGACACACATTTAATGGTCCTTTGGAAGATCTAAATGTATCAGAATGCCTTTGGGATCACCTGAGTTTCAAAACATTTCCAACTCTTTAAGTCACAGCTGCTAGATGACCTTGAAGGAGTGGAAGTGATATCCTGAGAGAATGAACAGAAGTGTGACCAAAGAAAAAGTCCTACAATGAGTAAAACACAACGTGAAGTTGAATATGAATAATTGCAATATTCAAAATACAAGAAGCCAGTTACACATTCACTCACAGCAGGATTCAAAGCTGATGCAAAAAGAGTGGAAGCAATTAAACATGAAAATTAAAAATCAGCAAAAAAGTATCTTGGCAAGTAAGCTAGCACAAAAGTGGCATGAAAGCTACTTGGAAAAGGCACAGTGTGGCATTAGACTGATGAGTATAATGGGAATCTTCAAGAGCTGCAACATGTAGCAATAGAATACAAGTGCTGAAATATTACAATGCGACCAAGCCAATGTGGATTAGTGTCAACACTTCCAGTTGAGACATATACTATTACTGCAGGGACAACCCAAACATTCGCCTCATGAGCATTTAAACCAAATACAGAAAGAATTTAAGCAATGGTATTTGGGTGCAAATATGTGTATTCTAGAAATTTTGTGATGGAGAGTGGTTGTAAATTGTTTGGGACAATTATGATAAAGACACTTCATGAAACTTCATCAAGACTTTAGAGTATGTTGTAATCTACTGTCAAACTGTAGATGCGTGAGAGGTACAGAGCTGTACTAAATGATGCATTGAGTCAGAACTATCTAACTAAAACCAACGGGGTAACTAGCAAAGATGACCAAATAACTGTATGGATGGTATCCTGCCTTCTAATGCCACAAGCAAGGCTTTATGAGATAACAGAAACTGCGAGAAATTTAAATGACAGTTCTTGGAAAGATTTCCAAACACAAAATCCAACATTACAACAGTATTAGTATTTATAATGAAATGATTATTGAGGAGAGGTTTATCTTTAAAAGTCACAAAAGTTCTTGAGTCTGCCAGCCTGAGAAAACTTATATTGGGAAAATCATATAAAAGCCACCAAGAAATTAAAAAATCTAAAAGGTTAGCCAGATCGTTCTGGTATGTCGGCACAAATTGCAGATGTGGTCAGTCAATGTCCGACATGCAACTCCTACAGAAATAAAGTGTGCAGACTAGCAGGAGGTTGGGATAGATAGATTTGACTTCCATTCCAATCAACATTTAATAACTGTGGACTATTATCAATTTGCTATTCATCAGTTTTCTAGAATCAGTATCATAGATTAAGTAATTTCAGATAATAGTCTTCAGTTTGCAAGTATAGAGTTCAGAAATTTAGCAAAGCAGTGGAATTCAACCAGATGTCTCATTATCAAAGTATCCATCATCTCATGGGAAAGCTGAAAAAATCCTTCAAATTGCAAAATAATCAATTGTTAAAGCAAATAAAAGGTCAAAACCATTTTAATTATCACAACACGCCGGGAGATGCTATAGCATTACCAGCACAATTGCTGATGGGCCTTAGAATACAAACACCTCGCTCCACAGAATGACTGCTCAAACTAAAAGTCATCAAAGGAATTTCACAACAGCTCAAGCAAGAATAAGCAGCATATGCATGATAATCGAAGATCTCATCCTTTAAAACACTGCCACCAGGAAATACAGCGCGAGTCCATGTGATAAGCACATGGAAATAAATGGAAATCAGTGACTGCTCTGCATAAGAGTGATGAGGCAAGGTGCTGATATACTCCTAATGAGCCAGATGCTCCCTGGATTTGCAGCTAGGCCCTGAGGAGGGGAAGCGTTTCATTACAGGCAATGGCGAATCATGCAAGAGCAAGGAGGGTGAGCCGATTTTCAGATGCTGAACTGGAGACCCTGATCGAGGGTGTGGAGGGAAGGAGGTGAGTGCTCTACCCAGACACAGGCAGACCCAGTCGCCAAATCTTCACAAATGCCTGGAGGGAAGATCAGTGTGGAGGTCTCAGGGACCTCAATCCATGACCGGATGGCGACCCAATGCCACAAAAGGCTCAGCGACATCATTGGCCTGATGAAAGTGAGCACATGCTCCCCCAACTCCTCACCTTCCATCTGCAGCACTCTCCTTCACCTTCTGTTCTTTCCCACCTTCACTGCATAGTCATTGAAGCTGCATGTGACTGTTGAAGCCTCTATAGAGATGTGTGCATTCTCACAATGGAGGCTCCATTTCATCTTTGAGTACCAGCTGCATGTGATTGATGCACACTGTGAATTCACTGCTACTCACCAAGCTTTCTTTGCTTTGCAGGCGAAGGTTTCTCACAACCGTGCGGAACCACAGAGGATTGGTGATAGGGAGCCAGGCAGAGGCTCATGGGCCCACATGCTGCCTTCCCTGTGGCCTCCGGCCGTGCCGATCTCACTGGGAGCAACATTCCCAGATACTGGTCACAATTGCAAGGGTGCCCGAGAGCCTGTCTCAAGTGGTGAGTAGCATGGAGGAGTCAGCCTCCCACACCATGGACAGCTCTGTGCACACTCCATGGAGCCCATCATTGCCAGTGTGCAGACGATGGTGGACTCCCAGAGAGACCGTGCGGATCTAACTGTGATACTGCATCTCGTTGGAGATGTGGCGGCTGCCATTGCAGCACAGGCACAAGGGAACGAGCGTCGCTGTGCTTCTTTGGCGAGAATGGCCGCGGCCCTGGAAGCTCTGACTGCTCTCATGCACTCTGGGCAACATGCCACAAAGTGTCTTACTGCTGTCATCTCTGGTGGCATCAAGACTGTGACTGCTCTCATGCAGTCTCAGCTGGATGCCACGTGAGAACAGTCTGTTGCCATTGCGGCTGGGTCCACCAGGGTCCACGGATCTTCCGGTGTCACGCCTCACCACTGACCTGTGCTCCCTCAGATTGGTGGCAATGCTGCCCCCGGGGAGTGGCACAGGCTCCTCGGGCCAGGATGATAATGATGTGCTCTCTCAGGATCACGGCAGTCCTGACCCCAGACCTGTCACTCCGTCATTGCCGAGAAGCATGGACTCGCCCAAGCCAAGGCCGACTGAATGCACCCAGGAGGGTGCTGACCAGTCTGCAGCCGGCCCTTCCAGGGCCAGAGCTGATCGAGGGCGTCCTCGAAGGACATCTGTAGTTTCAACACCTGAAACACAGCAGCCTACTCAGACCCTTGATACAGCCACAGCGGAGACACTGCGGCGTAGTTCGAGAATAGGTTTGCATAAGAGGGGTTATAAGGAGATGCACAAGGTTGAGAAATTATTATGTGTATGTTTTTGGCACCTTTCTTTATTGTGTAATAAATCTTTATTTTGTGTTCCCATATCTATGCAGGTTATCATTTCACTATGGACAATGATGTGTAAAAGGGCTCATTGGGATGGCCATTGAGATGTGTAGATGAAGGGTGAGGTGGGTATTAGCTCATCGGAAATGAGCAACAATGAACCGGGTTTGCACTTCCCTTGTAGGGTTGGGATGGCGACGACGTCTCCTGCGTGGCCGGCGAGCTGCAACCTCCTCCTCCTGTGCTTTCTCCTGAGGTGCTACTACTGGCTTGTCCTCCAGATGATTATCAGGTTGGGAAGCACGCAACAGAACACCACGAATAAGGAGACCCGCTCAGGCGAGTACTACAACACTCCACCAGAGCGATCCAGGCAACGGAACCTCTGTTTAAGGATCCCGATGCACTATTCAATCAAGCACCTGGTGGCTGAATGAGAGTCATTGAAGGCTTGCTGCGCTGCAGTCCTGGGGTTGCGAAGGGGAGTGAGCAAACAAGTGCACAGTGGGTACCCCTTGTCATCAAGCAGCCAGCCACAATCTTGATTTGCCCGAGCAAAGAAGCTAGGCAGACCGGTCTGGCGCAGGATGAAAGCATCGTGGCTGCTGCCAGGATACCGGGCATCAACCGCCATGATCTTGCGCTGGTGGTCGCACACCAGCTGCACGTTCAGGGAGTGAACGTCAGTTGATGAACGCCTCCACATTGTACTGTGGCGCTCTCAAGGCAACGTTTGTGCAGTCGATGGCACCTTGAACCCTGCGGAACCCCGCAATGCACACACAGCCGGTCTGGTGATCCATCTGCTTCCCCCTGGTCATGGGGAAAGAAATGTTTTTTGCCCCTTCTCCTATAGAGAGCATCATTCACTTGCCAGTAGAGTGATGGGCGGGGAACTGTGATGTGTTAGAGATGTCTGCAGTCACCAATTGGAAGGAGCCAGTGGCTTAAAAATTCAGTGCAATGGTCACTTTGGTTCAGAGCTGTCCTCAGCCTGGTCTGCGGCTGGAGATCTGGCAGCAGGAGATCGCACAGATCCCTCACGATGTCTTTCCTGAATCTGAACCAATGTAGACACCGGTCATCCGTTAGGTCCATGAATGAAAACTGCTGTCTATCGACGCTTCCATGATAGGCCCTTCTTGCCCCGCCTCTCTGGTCGGCTCCACCTATAGTAGCTGGCTTGTTGCCTTCTCCCTCTTGGTTCTTCCAGGGCCATATCTCAGCGCTGAGGTCTCTCCCCATTTCCAGGGCCTTCCCTATGTTGGGCATCCATGGCTGCTGTCTCCCTTGCCCGCTGCCTCTGGAGCCGTTGCAGACGTCGGCACCTCCTCCTCCGTGCCTCCCTGCCATGCACAATCTGGACAATGAGTCCTCTGTGGTGTTCCGAGTGAGGTCCCCCGCCCAGTAGCACTGAATGAGGTGGTCAAAAGTGCCACAGAAAAACATTATTAAACTCCAAGAATCTATAGTTCAAAAAAATTGACTTGCACGCAACACGCGTTTGAAGTCCGCAGTAGCTCTTCAGCCGGCACCAAGCACCGACACAAAAAACAGTCACGGGCAACGACAGGCAGCTGGATGAGTTTTTCTAGTGATTTTAGCTTCCGGGCCGGAGCCATGGCGGTGCACAGTGTGATGACATCTTTAACGACGCATGTGCAGGAGCGCTGCGGAGGTGGGGGGAAAGGGGTGGATCTGCACACTGCTGCTGAAACGCAGCTGGTGAATTTGGGAAGCAGCGGCCATTGGAGCACAAACCAGCGGCCATTCGACACCGCCGCATTGGCCGTCGTTGAATTTCGGCTCCCATATATCATAAGAGCAGGTGATCAACAGTTAAGGAGGGACAGAACAAATCTCACCAAATGTCTGAAAGTTAGAATCAGTGCGAGAAGAGTCGATTGAAGAAACTAAAGCATTGGAATAACAAACTAAATCGGGATTAGTGAGTGAACCAAAACAGAGATATCTGACCAGAATTCAAAAGCCATCCAATTAGATTTATAAAGGCTAATTTTAGGAATGCATGCTCCCAACGAGGATGGATATCGGATGGGTTCTACAATGGGTGGGCAATTCACTCTATAGGTAATTGCCCAAGCAATGCAGGTAAAAGCGACCCCAATGGTCGTGAAATTTCATATATGTTCTTCAGGTCTCCTGCCGTAACTTCGCAAGTTCCTGTAAGGTTCCAATGGTCTCCCACTCAAGCTACAGCGGAAGCCCGTAGAACCCCCACAAAATTTCAGGGCCCATGTGCTCCAAGACAGCAGCTGGTATATCATATTGAAGTGTGAGACACAACGCAGCCGATCTCCTAAGTGTTTATTGTTAAAATAGATCAGTACAGATCAGGTGCAAAGATAAAATCGGGTCCTGGCTGGTTCAGGTCTTAACTTGTTGAGCCCTGACAGGGGTTCCTTCACTCTCAAAAGCATTCATAACTAACAATAGGTCCGCCGGTTGTGGCGTTTCCAGCTACGGTGTGGGCAATGGCAGACGACTCAAAGCATCGGCACAATTCTCGGTACCAGGTCTATGGCGAATGACATAATCATAAGCGGATAATGTCAGTGCCCATCTCTGGATGCGGGATGAAGCATTGGTATTGATACCTTTGTTTTCAGAGAACAGTGAATTGAGCGGCTTTTGATCTGTCTCCAGTTCAAACCGAAGACCAAACAGGTACTGATGCATCTTTTTAACCTCATACACACAGGCTAGTGCTTCTTTTTCTATCATGCTGTAGGCTCTTTCTGCTTTCGACAAACTTTTTGAAACATACGCGATTAATTGAAGTTTATCCGAATCATTAGCTTGTTCCATATGACGAAGCATCACAGGCCAATACTAAACGTATACATGGATCATAATGTACCAGCAGCATGTTAGAGCAAAGCAGATTGGTGGCTTTCTCAAAAGCTCTGTCTTGAGACGCACCCCACACCCAGTTGTCGCCTTTTTTTAACAGCATGTGTTCTAATAAGGTGCTTAATTGAGGTAGAAAATTATCGAAGTAGCTGAGTAGACCCAGGAACGAATGCAGCTCCATCACATTCTGCGGCTTGGGTGCATTCTTGATGGCCTTGGTTTTCGCGTCCGTGGGCCTGATGTCGTCAGCAGCAATTTTCCTCCCCAGGAATTCGACCTCTGGTGCCATGAAGACACACTTCGAGCGTTTCAGTCGGAGTCCCACTTTGTCCAGACGATGTAGAACCTCTTCCAGGTTGTTCAGATGTTCCTCGGAGTCACGACCTGTGATCGGGATGTCATCTTGGAACCTGACGGTTCTGGGAACGGACTTCAGTAGACTCTCCATGTTCCTCTGAAATATTGCTGCAGCCAAGCGAATTCCAAAAGGGGCACCTGTGATGAATAAACAGTCCTTTATGCATGTTAACACACGTAAGTCTCTTCGACGTCTCGACCAGCTCCTGTGCCATGTAGGCCGATGTCAAGTCCAGTTTGGTGAACGACTTCCCTCCGGCTAGCGTTGCAAACAACTCATTAGCCTTCGGTAATGGGTACTGATACTATTTTGAAATCCTGTTGATCGTAGCCTTGTAGACTCCACAGATTCTGACGGTGCCATCACTTTTCAGCACAGGAATAATGGGGCTGGCCCATTCATTAAATTCAACAGGTGATATGATCCCTTCACACTGGAGTCTGTCCAGTTCGATTTCAACCTTTTCCCTCATCATATACAGAACTGCCCAAGCTTTATGATGGATGGGTCTTGCATCAGAGTCCACGTGGATCTGCACCTTGGCTCCCGTGAAGTTGCCGATGCCTGGTTCGAACAGCGAGGGGAACTTGCTCAGTACTTGGGCACATGTATCTTTCTCCGACGACAACGCCGTTCCAATCGCATCTGATTTTTTTCAAGCCAGTTCCTGCCGAACAGCATTGGGCCATTGCCTGGGACAATCAAGCGGTAACTCGTGAACCGCACCGTCATACGACACTTTAATTTTGGCACTGCCAATCACCGTTATGAGTTCTTTGGTGTATATGTACAACTTGGCATTGACTGGACTTAGCCTGGGCCTTAGTATGCCACAGCTTGTCGAATGATGTCTGGCTCATTATTGACTGACTCGTCCCCGTGTCCAGTTCCATCGATACCGGCACCCTATTAAATTTCTCGTCGATCATTATCGGTTTGCTCTTAGTTAGGAACCAATACAGTCCATACACTTCCTCCTCTGGTATCTCGGATTGTGTATCCGGACCCACGCTAGTCTGACCATCATCCTCCAAGTGGTGTGTCACAGCACGCTTGCTCATCTTCGGACACTTGCGCTGGAGATGCCCCACTCTCAGATAGCCTTTGCAACTATATTGCTTAAATCAGCACTGCTGGTGCCGGTGATTTCCCCCATAATGCCAACATGAAGAAATCGGATGCATTCCCGCCAGCGGACTTTGGGCAGCCATAGGTTTCGCGTAAGCAGTCTGGTAGGCCCTGCCATGTGCCACTCTGCCGAACACCGAATCAATCATATTTACAGTACTTGCCGAGTGTCGATTTTTCACCGATATCTGCTTTAGACTTCTATCTATCGTCATGCATAACTGAGCGATCGTGATGGCCCTGTTCAAGTCCAACGTCTCCACCGCCAGTAGTTTACGCAGGATCACCTCGTGGTTGATGCCAATTACAAAGAAGTCCCGCAGCATGTCTGCCAACACAGCCCTGAACTTACACGGTCCCGCTAGACGTCTTAGGTCGGCAATGCTGCATTCTGGCCCTCTGAGCGAACGTGCATGTAAAATCTGTATCTCGAGATGATGATGACTTTGTCTGGCTTAAGGTGGTCCTGTACCAGTGTACACAATTCTTCATATGTCTTCTCTGTTGGACTCACAGGCAGGAGTAGATTCTTTATCAGACCATAAATTTTTGGACCGCAAACAGTGAGGAACACCACCCGGCGCCGATCTGCGTCGCTGACCTTCTCTATTTTGTTGGTCATGAAGAACTGGCTCAAATGGCTCACAAAGTCTGCCCAATCTTTTCCTTCCACAAATCGCTCCAATAATCCAATGGTGCTCATTTTTGCATGCAAAGGTTCTTGTTGCCTCGTCGCCAAATGTTGTGTATGCAATAACTGTTAGACTGAGTACTGTTTAACTCCAAGAGGTATGACCTTGGCTCTGTTTATTAAGGCCCAAAGTGCCTAATATACAAAATGGCTAGCCTTTTATTCTTGGGCTGCACACATGTGCGTGCAGCCCAATGGCCTCCAACAGTGACGCCATCTAGTGGCTAGTGATACCAAAAGTACATACATGACATACAGATATAAAAATGAGTTAACTGTAAACTTCATTCACTTTTTATTATCAGTATTTCACAGGGCCTGAGGTTTTGTACAATAAGGCCATCAAAAGTAGATAACGTTTTTTTTAAGTCAAAAGGACTCTTTAATGTCAGTTTATGAATCACTGTTTAAAACAATGAGGGACCTAATGAGGAATGAGCATGTGCTACAGACAGACACATATCTTTCTGATCCCAATACCTTGTATGTGCCAATTTTTGGTGCGTTAGTATGAAGAAAAAGTTCTACTTCCTCCAGGCCAGGGTGTTGGGCAGAGGAAGCTCCCACTTGAAACATGAAAGTGCTTCATTTGATTACTTAAATGATACAGAAGCAGCATTCTGATATCTCTGGTGTATTTTTCTGCTCTTAGAGGAGAACTAAGAAAGGGAGGCCAAGTAGGTTGATATGCATGTTCTCACCTGCCGGTACTCAAACAGCCAAATCTACAGAATGAAGTTACCTCATCCCACTTCATAGAAGCATAGAAGTTTACAGCATGGAAGGAGGCCATTTCGGCCCATCGTGTCCGCCGGCCAACAAGAGGCTATCCAGCCTAATCCCACTTTCTAGCTATAGGCCCGTAGCCCTGCAGGTTACAGCAATTCAGGTGCACGTCCAAGTACTTTTTAAATATGGTGAGGGTTTCTTCCTCTACCATCCTTTCAGGCAGTGAGTTCCAGATCCCCATAACCCTCTGGCTGAAGAAATTTCCCCTCAAATCCCCCCTAAACCTTCTACCAATTATTTTAAATTTATGCCCCCTGGTTGTTGACTCCGCTGCTAAGGGAAATAGGCCCTTTCTATCCACTATATCTAGGCCCCTCATAATTTCATACACCTCAATGAGGTCTCCCCTCAGCCTCCTCTGTTCCAAGTAAAACAAACCCAGCCTATCCAATCTGTCCTCATAGCTAAGATTCTCCACTCCCAGTAACATCTTCATAAATCTCCTCTATACCCTCTCCAGTGCAAACACATCCTTCCTGTAATGCGGTGACCAGAACTGCATGCAGTACTGGCCTAACCCGTGTTTTATACGGTTCAAACATAACCCCCCTGCTCTTTTATTCTGTGCCTCGGCTAATAAAGCTAACCATTCCGTATGCCTTCTTAACCAACTTATCTACCTGGCCTGCTACTTTCAGGGATCTGTGGATATGCACTCCAAGGTCCCTTTGTTCCTCTACACTTCTCAGTGATCCACCATTTAATGTGTATTCCCTTGCCTTGTTAGCCCTCCCCAAATGCATTACCTCACACTTCTCTGGATTAAATTCCATTTGCGATTGTTCTGCCCACCCAACCAGTTGATTGATATCTTCCTGCAGTCTCTAGCTTTCTTCTTCATTATCAACCACACAACCGATTTTAGTAACATCTGCAAACTTCTTAATCATACCCCTATATTCAAGTCTAGATCATTGATGTATATCATAAAAAGCAAGGGACCGAGTACTGAGCCCTGCGGAACCCCACTGGAAAGAGCTTTCCAGTCAGAAAAATGCCCATCAACCATTACCCTCTGCTTCCTGTCTTTGAGCCAATTTTGGATCCAACTTTGCCCTGGATCCCATGGGCTTTTACTTTCATGACCAGTCTGCCATATGGGACCTTATCAAAAAGCCTTGCTAAAATCCATATACACTACATCAAACGCACTACCCTCATCGACCCTCCTTGTTACCTCCTCAAAAAATTCAATCAAGTGAGTCAGACATGACCTTCACTTAACAAATCCATGCTGACTGTCTTTGATTAATCCGTGTCTTTCTAAATGAAGATTTATCCTGTCCTTCAGAATATTTTCCAATAATTTTCCCACCACCGAGGTTAGGCTGACTGGCCTGTAATTACTCGGTTGATCTCTTTCTCCCTTCTTAAACAAAGGTACCACATTAGCAGTCCTCTGGCACCACACCTGAAGCCAGAGAGAATTGGAAAATGATGGTCAGAGCCTCTGCTATTCCCTCTTTTGCTTCACTTAACAGCCTGGGGTACATTGCTAAACCCCTTAATATCTCCTCTCTCACTATGTTTATTTCATCGAATATTTACACTCCTCCTCCCCGATAGCCCCTCATTTTTGTGAAAACAGACACATTCATTAAGAACCATACCCACGTCTCCTGCCTCCACATACAAATTACACTCATGGTCTCTTTCTTTAGTTATCTCTTGCTCTTAATATATTTATAAAACATCTTTGGGTTTTCCTTGATTTTACTTGCCAAGAATTTTTCATGCTCTCTCTTTGCTTTCCTAATATCCTTTTAAATTTCACCCCTGGACTTTCTATACTCCTCTAGAGATTCTGCAGTGCTTAGCTGTCATAAGCCTCCCGTTTTTTTCTTAATCCTATCCTGTATGTCCCTAGACATCCAGGGGGCTCTAGATTTGTTAGTCCCACCCTTTTTTCTTTAAGGGAACATATTTGGTCTGAACCCTCCAGATCTCCTCTTTGAATGCCTCCCACTGCTTTGACACTGATTTACCTTCAAGTAGCTGTTTCCAGTCCACTATGGATAAATCACCTCTCAGCTTAGCAAAATTGGCTTTTCCCTAATTTAGAACTTTTATTCCTGGTCTATCCTTGCCCTTTTCCATAACTACCTTAAATCTAACGAAATTATGTTACGAGCACCTAAATGCTCTCCCACTGATACCCCTTCCACCTGCCCAGCTTAAAGTTCTCCTGAATGCATTTTAGGAATTCCGCACCCGCTATACCCTTCACATTAGTTTTGTTCCAGTTAATGGTAGGACAGTTGACATTCTCTACTATTACTGCCCTATAGTTTTTGCACTTCTCAGAAATGTGCCTACATATTTGCTCTTCTATCTCCCTCTCACTATTTGGGGGTTTATAGTACACTCCCAGCAGTGTGATAGCCCCTTTTTTTCCAGTTTGACCCATATGGCCTTGTTTGGTGACCCCTCTAACATATCAACCCTCCTCACTACTGTAATAGAAACATAGAAAATAGATGCAGGAGCAGGCCATTCGGCCCTTCGAGCTTGCACCACCATTCAATATCATAGCTGATCATGCAACTTCAGTACCCCACTCCTGCCTTCTCTCCATACCCCCTGATCCCTTTAGCCGTAAGGGCCACATCTAACTCCCTTTTGAATATATCCAATGAACTGGACTCAACAACTTTCTGTGGTAGAGAATTCCATAGGTTCACAATTCTCTGGGTGAAAAAGTTTCTCCTCATCTCGGTCCTATATGGCTTACCCCTTATCCTTAGACTGTGACCCCTGGTTCCGGACTTCCCCAACATCGGGAACATTCTTCCTGCATCTAACCTGTCCAATCCCATCAGAATTTTATATGTTTCTATGAGATCCCCGCTCATTCTTCTAAATTCCAGTGAATATAAGCCTAGTCGATCCAATCTTTCTTCATATGTCAGTCCTGCCATCCCGGGAATCAGTCTGATGAACCTTTGCTGCACTCCCTCAATAGCAAGCACATCCTTCCTCAGATTAGGAGACCAAAACTGCACATAATAGTAATAGTTTCTTTAATCAATACGGCGATCCCCCCACTCCCCTCCTTCTTACCCCTCCTCTATCCCGTCTGAAAATCCTGTAACCAGGAATGTTGAGCTGCCATACCTGCCCCTCTTTTAGCCATGTCCCTGTAATAGCTATAGTATCATACTCCCAAATGTCTACCTGTGTTCTAAGCTCATCTGCCTTATTCACTATACTCCTTGCATTGAAGTATATACTATTTAGTACAGCCAAACCTCCTTGTTGACTACTTTCTAGCCCTTGTTTCCTCTGTCCTTCAAATTCACTTTCTATGTCTTGCAATTTAGCAAGCAATTGCTGCATATGGAGGTGCCAGTTTTCAAGGTGGATAGTACCAGCAACTATAATGGCACAGTTTAAAAACAATACATGTTGAAAGACTGTGGGCAGTGCTGGTATGTATTGATTATTCATAGTTTCCCTGAGAAGGTGGTGGTGGACCTTCTTTGTGAACTGTTGTAGTTTTTGTGGTGATAGTGCTCCCTCAATGATGTTAGATAGGGAATTCCTGATGTTGAGTTAATGCTGATGAATGAATGGCAACACATGTCCAAGTCAGAATGGTGTGACACTTGGTGGGAAGTAGGAGGTGATGGTATTGCAATGACATTGCTGCTCTTGCTATGAAGGACTGACTAACCTTCATGCTAAATAACTTTTCATAGTTGTGGTGTATTTAGATTTCCAAAAGGCATTCGATAAGGTGCCACACAAAAGGTTACTGCAGAAGATAAAGGTACGCGGAGTCAGAGGAAATGCATTAGCATGGATAGAGAATTGGCTGGCTAACAAAGCAGAGAGTCGGGATAAATGGGTCCTTTTCGGGTTGGAAATCAGTGGTTAGTGGTGTGCCACAGGGATCGGTGCTGGGACCACAACTGTTTACAATATACATAGATGACCTGGAAGAGGGGACAGAGTGTAGTGTAACAAAATTTGCAGATGACACAAAGATTAGTGGGAAAGCGGGTTGTGTAGAGGACACAGAGAGGCTGCAAAGAGATTTAGATAGGTTAAGCGAATGGGCTAAGGTTTGGCAGATGGAATACAATGTCGGAAAATGTGAGGTCATCCACCTTGGAAGAAAAAACAGTAAAAGAGAATATTATTTGAATGGGGAGAAATTACAATATGCTGCAGTGCAGAGGGACCTGGAGGTCCTTGTGCATGAATCCCAAAAAGTTTGTTTGCAGGTGCAGCAGGTAATCAGGAAGGCGAATGGAATGTTGGCCTTCATTGCGAGAGGGATGGAGTACAAAAGCAGGGAGGTCCTGATGCAACTGTACAGGGTATTGGTGAGGCCGCACCTGGAGTACTGCATGCAGTTTTGGTCACCTCACTTAAGGAAGGATATACTAGCTTTGGAGGGGGTACAGAGACGATTCACTAGGCTGATTCCGTAGATGAGGGGGTTACCTTATGATGATAGATTGAGTAGACTGGTCTTTACTGGGTTGGAGTTCAGAAGAATGAGGGGTGATCTTATAGTTACATTTAAAATCATGAAAGGGATAGACAAGATAGAGGCAGAGAGGTTGTTTCCACTGGTCGGGCAGACTAGAACTAGGGGGCACAGCCTCAAAATACGGGGGAGACAATTTAAAACTGAGTTGAGAAGGAATTTCTTCTCCCAGAGGGTTGTGAATCTGTGGAATTCTCTGCCCAAGGAAGCAGTTGAGGCTAGCTCATTGAATGTATTCAAATTACAGATAGATAGATTTTTAATCAATAAGGGAATTAAGGGTTATGGGGAGCAGGCGGGTAAGTGGAGCTGAGTCCACGGCCAGATCAGCCATGATCTTGTTGAATGACGGAGCAGGCTCGAGGGGCTAGATGGCCTACTCCTGTTCCTAATTCTATGTTCTTATGTATGTTATACTTTACACGAAACTACATGAAAGAATGCATACCAGGGTGATCATCAGTTAGTAAAGCCTAACTGGCTACACCTGCCAAGATGCTACCAACCATATTGGCAGGCATTGTTACACCTCCCTGTTAACAGAGCTGAGGCATCTGCTGCTAACATGAACCCCAGGGCTGACATCCCAGCCCAGAACTGCTCAGCTGCAACCTCAAGCCTGAACATTGGGCTTCCTTTCACTTCAATTTTGTCTGTCATTTTTTAATCCCCAGCCCCTTCAACCTTGGCAAAGGTTGCTAATAGGTTGAGATGCCCATTAAGCTTCTCTGAAGGCTTTCGGATTCTGCTCCTCCCTTTATGACCCTCACCTTTAATTGTCTCCATCCCTTTAAATGTGACACATAAAATTTTCCTATCCTACCATATACATGCTCCATACACGTGCCCCAGTTTGCATCTGGATCAGTCAATAATTATGCAAATAAGTTGACCTAGGAAAGTTATGGCTATTAGCACATTACCATTCAGATGAGATTTGCATAAGTTCTTAACCTTTTAGACATTACTTGCACCAACAGCAGAAAATCAGCCCTGCAATATCCACTCTAGAACATTGCAAAAGTCACAGGCAGTTTTAAAATTAGAAATATTTTAATCTATGTTATCACCTGAACATTAAACTTCCAAAGAGACACAGGCTGTGGTACCATGCTAGTAATGGGAAATAGCAGGGCCAGTCGCCTAGATGATAACATTGTATCTTATCATATAATTCCAGTTAACAACCCAACTCTCTGGTTTAATAAATCCCATCACAATCCAGTTGTTATCGCTTGTTCATAGTCTAGCATATTCAGAATCTCAATTCTGCTCTTGTCCTACCAGTTAATTCAGTAAGAAATTTAGCATGCGGGCTGACAATATTTTAAGTATGTACAAATATATTGCAGAAACAATTAATTCTTCTGATGGGATGTGGCCCAGTATAAAATGCTATATTATGTTCTATACCCCTTAGTGTTAACCCTTTACACCATGCAAAAGAAAGTGTTTTCTTTGAGGGCAAAAGGTTAATGCAGTGAACTAAATTGATTATCTGGAACCTACTAAACATTGTAAATCCTCTTGGATATGTGAAAAATTGCATATTACCAAAACCAGGTAACATTCAAAGACTGACGTGTTCCAGGACAAGATGCTTTTTCGCTGGCTACATGCCCACGTCAGCACACAAACTGCTGATGCTTCCTATTCCAGTCACGCCTCACATTCCTCGCCAATATATCCATCAGAGTCAGAATGTACCATTGTATCAGCATGGCAGTAGCTAGTAGGAAGCAGCGCTTAAATCTATTTATTTCATTTTATTTGTCCTGTACGTGCAAGTATTAATATATAGTCCCAGCTAAGGAAACCTTAAATATAAATACAGCAGGTTTAGCAGCCTTGACGGGCATGTATTGTTCAGAGAATGAAGATGCTGTGGCTCTCGCACACAGTGGTGCATAATTTCTTACTTTGCCACTCTTTATGCAAAGCTGCATCCCCCTGAGAGAGCCATTTACACAGCTAATACCAACCCTTTTCACATTTCATCCATGTTTTCAGGCCATTGATGAGTAACCGCATTAAACATAATCACATTTCAATCCCCATTTTATTTCACCCCCAGACAAATAAAATTGCAATTTACTCTGCTGCTAGGGTGTGTCTTAAAATAATTGATCTTCACACAGGAAAAGAAAATCATTAGCTTGGAATTCCTTCCAGAAGCGAGAATCTGCCAGGTCAAAGCAAGGAGAATTATGGTCCTGAAATTAACTGGCTCTTCGTGTCCAGCACCTTGAAGCAAATGCAACAGCCCTGTAATCTTTCCCAACACAGTCCAAAAGCTGATATATACCTTATTCTGGTGGTCAACATAAGCTGCATTGTAGAAAATATTAAATATCACCACAATGAACCTTCTAACATGACTCAGCATTTTAAAGCAGTACTAATGTTCTTACAGTGAATGGTTATCACAAAATAATTTCTTCCTATTTACCGCTAGGAAAGATAGCATTCAGACATTGTTACAGTTCCATGAATAGTTCTGCTTCATCAGAATGTCGCAGAAAAAAACTGGGAACTGCTGCAAAAATGAATCAGAACGATACGCTTGGCTAATGTTATATTAGACTGTTCAAATAGTACAGAAGCAGGAAAATTTGACATTTTAAAAATATGGTAATAATGGCATGTGACTTTTCCATGCAAATGATTTTAATACATATTTTGACATTCCCCTCCGATTTTCCCCTCTTTTCTGTTGAAGATGCTGGGTTACGGACCCACAGAAGCGAGATGCCTTACAGTTCCTTGTTCAAGTGGCCATTCTGTGGCAGTGTGAACTAACACAGCGAGTGTCAGATCGTTATTTTAACATGAGTCCAAACCTGTCGTCACCCGGGACCTTTAACAGGAGTTGGATAGTGATCAAGAGCAGGAGCTCTGGGTGATTTTCCCCCATTCTAACGCGGGATGTGTCAGCTGTGACTCAGTGGGTAGCACACTTGCCTCTGAATCAGAAGGTTGTGGGTTCAAGTCCCACTCCAGGAACTTGAGCATATAAATCTAGGCTGACACTCCAGTGGAGTGCTGCACTGTCAGAGGTGCCGTCTTTCAGATGAGATGTTAAACCAAGGCCCCGTCTGCTCTCTCAGGTGGACGTAAAAAATCCCATGGCACTATTTCGAAGAAGAGCAGGGAAATTATCCCTGGTGTCCTGGACAATATTTATCCCTCAATCAACATAACATAAATAGTTTATCTGGTCATTATCATATTGTTGTTTGTGTGAGTTTGCTGTGCACAAATTGGCTGCCACATTACAACAGTGACTACACTCCAAAAGTACTTCATTGGCTGTAAAGCGCTTTGAGAATTCCGGTGGTCGTGAAAGGCGCCATATAAATGTAAGTCTTTCTTTTTTTTCTTTCAGGAGAATGGAAACCAATTTTAGACCCCTTGCCTGTTATCACAAAACTCAGCATAGACAAGAACCAAATCTGGAACCTTCCAAGTCTGTAATGTTCAATATCCCAGTGAGTAGCAGCGCACCGAACAACAAAACTTTGTAGGCTGGCTTGCTTACTTTTTTTAGTAAAACACATGTTTAGGCAGCATGGCAGTATAATGAGGAAAATGTCAATTTGAACTGTGATCATTTGAAATGATTTGACAAAATAACCAGAGTACTGCAACATCACATCAGCATCTCATCAAGATCTTTACAATGGACTAAAATAATTTCTGATCACTGTATTGCTGCTGCATAGTTTACAAGATACTGTATTACATCAGAATATTACTACATTCATGAACTTGGCAGTAAGGTCTTCCTGAAACTGGCTAAAATGACAATGTTTATATTATTAATGTTGCACCAGAATCCAATTAAATACCTAAGGGCATGACAGATTGAGTTCATTAGGTCCATTAGGGTTGTAAAAGAGTTTTAAAGCCTGTAGGTTCTGTCCTTTCCCCTGGCATTCCCACATTAAGATTTGTCTTTGCTAGTCTTCTGACCCACTTATTTGCCCTGAACTTGCATTCCCCACCTACAATTTTGATTCCCAGAAGGATTCAATTTTGATTTAAAGTAACAGTGAACAATGATTATCTGTGTGGGTGAAGCCTCATCTCCAGTGATCATATTAAAGCTTGTGACATTTGATGGTAAAGTAAGGTTGATACCTCTAGACTTGACTATTCCAACGCACTCCTGGCCGGCCTCCCACTTTCTACCCTACATAAACTTGGGATCATCCAAAACTCGGCTGCATGTGTCCTAACTCGCACCATATCCCGTTCACCCATCACCCCTGTGCTTGCTGACCTACATTGGCTCCCGGTTAAGCAACGCCTCAATTTTTAAATTCTCATAATTGTTCCCTACCGCAGAGATTTGTTGTTGCCAGTTCATTGGATATATTCAAGAGGGAGTTAGATATGGCCCTTACGGCTAAAGGGATCAAGGGGTATGGAGAGAAAGCAGGAAAGGGGTACTGAAGTGAATGATCAGCCATCATCTTAGTGAATGGTGGTGCAGACTCGAAGGGCCGAATGGCCTACTCCTGCACCTATTTTCTATGTTTCTATGTTTTCAAATCCCTCCATGGCCTTTCCCCTCCATATCTCTGTAATCTCCTCCAGCTCCACTATAAGTACCCTGAATTGAAGGCCGTGATCCTTACCAACGGATCCATTACAGATCCAATCCACATCCGGACCGGGGTCAAGCAGGGCTGCATCATCATGCCCACCCTCTTCTCGATCTTCCTTGCTGCCATGCTCCACCTCACACTCAACAAGCTCCCCGCTGAAGTGGAACTAAACAACAGAACCTGTTCAACCTTCATCATCTCCAGGCCAGATCCAAAACCACCCCAACCTCTGTCGTCAAGCTACAAGTACACGGACACTGCCTGCATCTACGCACATACAGAGGCTGAACTCAAAGTCATAATCAACGTATTTACTGAGGCGTACGAAAGCATGGGCCTTGTGGTAAACATCCGTAAGACAAAGGTCCTCTACCAGCCTGTCCTCACCGCACAACACTGCCCGCCCTCCCCAAGTCATCAAGATCCACAGTGTGGCCCTGGACAACATGGACGATTTCCCATACCTCGGGAGCATCTTATCAACAAGAGCAGACATTGATGACGAGATCCAACACCGCCTCCTGTGCCCCAGTGCAGACTTCGGCCGCCTGAGGAAAAGAGTGTTCGAAGACCAGGCCCTCAAATCTGTCACCAAGCTCATGATCTACAGGGCTGTAGTAATACCTGCCCTCCTGTATGGCTCAGAGACATGGACCATGTACAGTAGACACCTCAAGTCGCTGGAGAAATACCACCAACGATGTCTCCGCAAGATCCTGCAAATCCCCTGGGAGGACAGAAACACCAACGTTAGCGTCCTCGACCAGGCCAACATCCCCAGCATTGAAACACTGACCACACTTGATCAGCTCCACTGAGCAGACCACATTATTCGCATGCCAGACACGAGACTCCCAAAGCAAGCGCTCTACTTGGAACGCCTTCATGGCAAATGAGCCAAAGATGGGCAGAGGAAACGTTACAAGGACACCCTCAAAGCCTCCCCGATAAAGTGCAACATCCCCACTGACACCTGGGAGTCCCTGGCCAAAGACCACCCTAAGTGGAGGAAGTGCATCTGGGAGGGCACTAAGCACCTCGAGTCTCATCGCCGAGAGCATGCAGAGATCAAGCGCAGGCAGCGGAAAGAGCATGTGGCAAACCAATCCCACCCACTCTTTCCCTCAACGACTATCTGTCCCACCTGTGACAGGCACTATGGTTCTCGTATTGGACTGTTCAGTAACCTAAGGACTCATTTTTAGTGTGGAAGCAAGTTTTTCTCGATTCCGAGGGACTGCCTATGATTAATGTACAAATTGCTTCCAGGTTGTTAGAAATTAGGGATGCCTAAAATGTATATGCTTATGCAAATGAAACTGTGATGTAAATAATACCGTGGTGTGTTTTTGCTCGAGACAAGTAAGGGGTTAATGTATAAGATGTGTTTTACTGGAACTGCTGAAGTTTCATTTTCCTGGAAACTTGTATTAGAGCTTGAGACCTTGGGTTGGAAATTCACTACAATCCTGCCCCTCGCGAGGCTTGTGACAGGGGTAGTAAAGGGTTGGCAGCCGCAAGCGCCGGCATTCGCATCTCTCGGAAATGTCACTGTGCTGGTATCGGCGACGCAGAGAAGTGCCGCCCAGGAGCATCGATCCAGTGTACAACACCCCTGGTATCGACCCGCTTTAAAAATGTGTTTTGCGCTGAACCTATAGCGCCCCGTAGTGACCCCGCCAGAGAAAGTTGCATGAAGTAAGTGTGATAGTTTTTTTTTTCTTTGTGATTTAAGTTTATTTGGGGTGAGTAATATAGAGGGAATGTTTTTTGTTCTGATTTCTTTTTGCAGGGAGGCCTCTCCGGGTGTTACAAAGTCGGCTCTTTAGCAATTGATATTCAGTTACTCGCCCGGCCTAGCACCCTAAGATAAGTGTGGAACACTTCCCTTAACACTCCACTCCACTGCCAGGGCGCAGCTGCTGAATCTTTTGGCTGCCATTGGTACATTGGTCTATGGTTTGGACGCAGACCATTTCCTGTTGCTAAATTTATCCACTGACCGACATTAACGCCTCAAAAAACCATCAACCTAATTTCCAGCCCAAAGTGTCTTCAGACTAGTATTAGATTAGACAGACTAGTATTAGATTAGATGGATAACATGCATAACATTCCATACAGAGGCAGCTACATATAGCCCTGCCTCCCAGGCTAGCTGTCTGCTGTTTGCAAGTTAGGATTTTGACTTTGTTTAATATATCTTTAATTTGACCAACTAACACCCAACCAATGTTTCTTCCATTATTGCTAATAATCATATTATAATGCTAAGGTAGGAATTGGAATTTGTTTAACTCTTGTGAAGATATGTAAAAGTTAATTAGTATAAAGGACATAGAATAGAAGGAATTTATTAGAGTTAAGGTATCATCTCAGGATGGAATAGTCTGGAGTAGATAGCTCAAGTTTGAGCCACTGATTAGTTAGCCCAAGGCTATGCCTGGTACACGCACTGACTGCACCAGGGAGGACAGGACAGATAAGATAAGAGGAATTCAGATGGATTGGCATTCAAAATGTATAAACAAGAAAGACATGTGAGGAAAGGCATAGGACCCCTTCAGGGAGGGTCTTCATCTATAAGTTTAGACAAAGAACTTGACATGCCATTGGGCACCTTGTTTCAAGGGGAACCTCTATTGGTTAAATGGTTCTATCCCTATTCTACCCCAGGTCCACCCCTAAAAAGAGAATAAAAGGAAGACCTAAAAAGTCCTTAGCTCAGACAGTGGAGTGAGAACTCTGGAAGATGGATCAATGTAAACTTCGGTCTAACACTATTGGACAGTTCAGAAAGAACTCCTAAGGGTGGATTCCATGCTGACTTCGGTAACAATCTTGGGCAGTTCAGGAAGAGAGAGGAAGAAAAAGAATTGTTCGTGCATGCCAGCCATCTGGTCCGATCGGGTCCAGTACCAGCTATTTGTCATGGCTGCATGTTTTTACTGTATAATTAGTGTCTTATATTCTGTCCTAAACTCCAATTTAACACAATATATCCACCATATTGGTTTGTACTCAATCCTGATTATTTGAAAGACCAGAGATAAGTTAATATCAACAAGATCACAAAGAGGTAACCTCAGTGCCATACAATTCAGAAGGTGGTCAAATCTGGCCACTCTTTGAGATGCTGAACTCTTGGCATCACATACAATGGTCACTACCTCATCGGCACTGTCCATTGCAGTTTTTAGAATTTGACCATTACTAGTGAAAAAATAAACATAAAATAGTAATGACAGAACCTTTAAAAAAAGAATCAATGCACAAACTAGTGGTATGCATCCACATGTTGCATGTGCCCATGTGCTGTGTACTGGTAAAAGCAAAGACTTTTTGCTTTGTTATTTAAGTCAACAGGAAAACTGCTGTGAAGGAGGCTGAAGTAGTCATTCCCCTGCTAGGAACAGAAAGAGACTTTTTGGCATTTTTGCATTTCAGAAGATGGAAAATGCCAGCTAAAACATTGCTAAATCTGGCAGCATTATCTCAGCAGCAGAATTGTAGACCCAGTTTTTTATGGATCTGTAATTCTGTCACCGGCATTAAGGAGTTGGTTTTAGCAGTGTAAACATAGAGGGCCCAAGTTTCCATACGATAAAAAACGGGCGCCCCTCCGAGCTGGGCGCCCGTTTTTCGCGCCTAAAAAAAACCTCGCGATTCTGGAGTGTTCTGCAGCTCCTTGTCTGTTTGGCGCGGCGCCCAGGGGGCGGAGCCTACACTCGCGCCAATTTTGTAAGTGGGAGGGGGCGGGTACTATTTAATTTAGTTTTTTTCCTGCCGGCAATGCTGCGCGTGCGCGTTGCAGCGTTCGCGAAGGCGCAGTGTGAAGGAAACATTGGCACTCGGCCATTTTTGTAGTTCTTTGTAGCTGTTTAGTTTTTGAACATTTTTTTTAATAAAAGCACATTGCCATCAGCACATCAGCACTTGCAGCCTTCTCACTGTCTCCTTTCCCCCCCTCCCCCGCGGGAAAGAACGGGCGCCTCCTCCCCACCCCACGTGGGAAGAACGGGCTCCTCCTCCCCCGCCACGGGAAGAACGGGCGCCTCCTTCCCCCCCCCCTACGGGAAAGAACGGGCGCCTCCTCTCCCCCCCCCCACGGGAAGAACGGGCGCTTCCTTCCCCCCCCCCTGCGGGAAAGAACGGGCGCCTCCTCTCCCCCCCCCGCGGGAAGAACGGGCGCCTCCTTCCCCCCCCCCTGCGGGAAAGAACGGGCGCCTCCTCTCCCCCCCCCCTGCAGGAAGAACGGGCGCCTATCTCCCCCCCCCCCCGCGGGAAGAACGGGTGCCTCTCCCCCCTCCCCCCGGGAAAGAACGGGCGCCTCCTCCCCCCTCCGCAGGAAGAACGGGCGCCTCAGGCTGACTGCAGAATTCTCCCTGGCTGAAGCACTTTCACACAGGTAGGAAGATGGTTTATTTAATCTTTTCTTTGCTTATAAATGTTTATTCAGGTTGGATTTATTTGTATAATATTTGTAGAAGTATAAATAAGGATTTATTGTAGAATTTAATAACTTCCCTTCCCCCCACCACCTCGTTCTGGACGCCTAATTTGTAACCTGCGCCTGATTTTTTAATGTGTCGAACAGGTTTTTCAGTTCTACAAAAAATCTTCACTTGCTCCATTCTAAGTTAGTTTGGAGTATGTTTTCACTGTGGAAACTTTGAAATCAGGCGTCAGCGGCCGGACACGCCCCCTTTTGAAGAAAAAATTCTGTTCCAAAGTAGAACTGTTCCACCTGACTAGAACTGCAGAAAAAAAAAATGTGGAGAATTGCGATTTCTAAGATAGTCCGTTCTCCACCAGTTGCTCCTAAAAATCAGGCGCAAATCATGTGGAAACTTGGGCCCAGAGAGCTGGGGCATGAATGTCACTCTCCCACAGATTGAACTAAGCAAGCAGCAATGTAATGGCATCTTTCAAGAAATTGTACTGAATATCAATGGTAATTCACAGAAACCCCATAATCTAATACATGTTCCAGCAGTCTTGGTTCAACAAATGATGGTTAGCTCTGTGTTTGAATATTGGTACAAGGGATAGATCTATAGGCCATGGTAGGTAAACCCTGCAGAACAACAGATCAACAACAGCACTTCATATCTTGAACTTCTTACTGCTTCATACCCCCAATATTTCTTAGTGTAAAACACATAATTGGTATGAAACTAAAACTGATGTTTCAGCAGCCTCGTTATCAATAGTAATAGATGCCATAAAACAAAAGTGTTTTTCACTCTCCTCAGAGTTCAGAGATGGAGTGATATTATCATTCAGCAGGATTCGACAGTAACGTTTTTTCTAAGCATCACAATCACTGATGTTCCTTTTATTTGGTAATTCAAATTTCAGATTGAAACAGAATTATAACTTACACTGGACTCAAAAAGATGCTCCTTGGCATGTCAGCAGAAATTCTACATTTTGTGCTCTCTCAATAATCAGGGTCATTTGTTTTATGTATGTTGTCAAGAAGTGGGAAACATTGGCAAAGCCACATTTCCATTGCCCATCTCTAGTTGCACTGAGAAGGTGGTGGTGGACCTTCTCCTTGAACTGCTGCAGTTCTTGTGGTGATGAGGCTCCCACAGTGATATTTGTTCGGGAATTCCAGGATTTTAACTCAGCATCCATGAAGGAACAGCAGTATATATCACAGTAAGGATGGTGTATGGCTTGGAGGGGAACTTGGTGGTGGTGGTGTTCCCATGCTGCTCTGGTCCTTGTGATAAGTGGTCACAGGAGAGTGAGATGTTGTCAAAGTAATCTTGGTAAGTTGCTGCAGTGCATTCTGTATACAACACATTCTGCAGCCACAGTGTGCGTGTGGTGGAGGGGATTGGATACGGAGTCTAGTGGCAAGGTTACCGATCCAACAAACTGCTTTATCCTGGATGGCATCATGCATCTTAAGTGATGTTGCAGCCGCACTTCTACAGGTGAGTGGAGAGTTTCCATTACACTCCTGAGTTGAGTCTAGTAGATGGTGGAGAGGCGTTCTGGGATCAGGAGGTAAACCATTTATTGCATAGTACTTAACCTCTGTGCTGATGTTGAAGATAAAAAGCCAGAAGGGATAACAGAAAGGACTATCAGGTGAATTTTCTGATTTTTACTGGCTTTAGGCAGTTGGTGCTCCAGAACACACAGCAACCTAGCTTGCAGCCTCAAATCGGGAGCCGGGAAGACTCAGTCAATGGTAAGTATATATAATATATAGGTATATTTTTAAGCATTACAGGTAGGCATGCCAAAGATAGGATAACAAAAATAGCATGATGGACAAAGTGACAGGAAAGCATTCTAGGGAATGCACTCGATAGACATGACTTTTAATAGATAGGTATATTAGATAGATTGATATACATGTCCACCAAGTTGTATGACACAGTTCCAGTGGAAGGACAGTATTGGTTATAATAAATACCCTTCACTATATAGCAAATGTGAGGTTAATAGTTTCACAGGTGTTTAACTAGGTTACTAGGCCAGGCAGCCCCATTATGAAGAGAAATTCACTGTCAGTGTACTGATCTCAGAGAGGCTTTAGTATCAGTCACTGAAGTGTCTCAGTTCATGTATCAACAAACGTGGGAGGAGGGAAAGTGAGTATAACGTACCAACCTTCAGCCTTTTGCTTGTAGCCCTGGACATGAATAATTATGTGTCTTTATTCAATTTTTAATATGTAAGTAAAATTACTTATTCATACCACATGCTAATGACTACCAGCAGTGCTTTAAAGCAGAAGTTGAATACTTTGTTCACAGGAAGGAAGGTGTGACACCAGCAAATGGAATTTGCATGTTCTGCAACAGAAGAAAATGGAGGCTTAAATGTCCTTTGTATTTCATATTCCAAAGTCCAAAGTCCTCTCTTAAAGGCTAATGTTAGTGCAAAAAGAAATGCACATAAAAATGCTTAAGCACTTTGCGATGTACAAAGTGTACACGAACACTACATCTCAGCGGGAATTATGCAAAACTCCTTACTACTAAGACACGCAGATGTTTCTAGTTTAACCTCATCGCCAATAAGCTTTGCAAAGGCTGGTATAATGTAAATTAAACACCATGGCACCAACACAAAAGTCAGTGACCATGGTAGATAAAACCTGCTGAACAACAGATCAATAACAGCACTTCATATCTTGAACATCTTACTGCTTTCATCTCCAGTATGTCATACTGTAAAAATACAATTGGTAAGAAACTAATATTAATGTTTCAGCAGTTTAGATGATACCAATGGTAATGGATGCCATACAACAAGAGACTTACACTCTCCTTCATCTCAGTGTTCAGAGATGGAGTGTTATTATCATTCAGCAGTATTCTATAGTATAATTTTTCTAAACACCACAAACACCGATGTCCCTTTTGCTTGGAGATTTAAATTTCAGATTGAAACGGAATTATTAAAACTTATATTAGACCAGAGGTAGGTACCAGGTTGCTCATAAGAACATAAGGACATAAGAATTAGGAACAGGAGTAGGCCACCTAGCCCCTCGAGCCTGCTCCGCCATTCAATAAGATCATGTCTGATCTGGCTGTGGACTCAGCTCCACTTACCTGCCCGCTCCCCGTAACCCTTAATTCCCTTATTGGTTAAAAATCTATCTATCTGTGATTTGAAGACATTCAATGAGCTAGCCTCAACTGCTTCCCTGGGCAGAGAATTCCACAGATTCATAACCCTCTGGGAGAAGAAATTCCTTCTCAACTCGGTTTTAAATTGGCTCCCCTGTATTTTGAGGCTGTGCCCCCTAGTTCTAGTCTCCCCAATCAGTGGAAACAACCTCTCTGCCTCTATCTTGTCTATCCCTTTCATTATTTTAAATGTTTCTATAAGATCACCCCTCATCCTTCTGAACTCCAACGAGTAAAGACCCAGTCTACTCAATCTATCATCATAAGGTAACCCCCTCATCTACGGAATCAGCCTAGTGCATCGTCTCTGTACCCCCTCCAAAGCTAGTATATCCTTCCTTAAGTAAGGTGACCAAAACTGCATGCAGTACTCCAGGTGCGGCCTCACCAATACCCTGTACAGTTGCAGCAGGACCTCCCTGCTTTTGTACTCCATCCCTCTCGCAATGAAGGCCAACATTCCATTCGCCTTCCTGATTACCTGCTGCACCTGCAAACTAACTTTTTGGGATTCATGCACAAGGATCCCCAGGTCCCTCTGCACCGCAGCATGTTGTAATTTCTCCCCATTCAAATAATATTCCCTTTTACTGTTTTTTTTCCCAAGGTGGATGACCTCACACTTTCTGACATTGTATTCCATCTGCCAAACCTTAGCCCATTCGCTTAAGCTATCTAAATCTCTTTGCAGCCTCTCTGTGTCCTCTACACAACCCGCATTCCCACTAATCTTTGTGTCATCTGCAAATCTAGCATGCCTTGGCATGCCAGCAGAAATTCTACAATTTGGGCTCTCAATAATCAGGTTCATTTGTTTTAAATGTTGTTCTCAAGAAGTGGGAAACATTGGCAAAGCCACATTTTCATTGCCCACCTCTATGTGCCTTGAGAAGGTGGTGGTGGATCTTTTCCTTGAACTGCTGCACTCCTTGTGGCGATGAGGATGATGATATTAGGTAGGGAATTTCATGATTTTAGGGAATTCAGCATCCATGAAGGAACAGCAGTGTATATCACAGTAAGGATGGTGTATGGCTTGGAGGAGAATTTGGAAGTGATGGTGTTTCCATGATGCTCGTATCCTTCTTTGTAATAAGAGGTCAAAGTAATCTTGGTGAGTTGCTACAGTGGTAAACAGTGTGCATAATGCAAGGTAACTATTCACTTGCCTGAATGTTGTACAGCAGTAAATGCAGTATTGGTATGCCTGCTCAATAGTTCACAGGCACAAAATCATAAAATGGCAGATAACAGAGTTAAATCTGACGACATCAAGCGGGTTTTATAGGCAATCAATCCTGAGATAACTATTACAGGTTGAACCTCCCTTATCCGGCACCATCAGCACCTGGCCTGTGCCGAATAAGGGATTTTGCCGGATGAGGGAAGGTCAGTGGCTTGAGGGGGAGTGGGGAGGGAGGAGTTCGGCGCCCCGGGCGGACCCGAAGTGTCGGTGTGGCCCCAGCGGGCCGAGTGTCGGAGCGGCCCCAGCGGGCCGAGTGTCGGAGCGGCCCCAGCGGGCCGAGTGTCAGAGCGGCCCCAGCGGGCAGAGTGTCAGAGCGGCCCCAGCGGGCCGAGTGTCAGAGTGGCCCCAGCGGGCCGAGTGTCAGAGCGGCCCCAGCGGGCCGAGTGTCGGAGCGGCCCCAGCGGGCCGAGTGTCAGAGTGGCCCCAGCGGGCCGAGTGTCAGTGAGGCCCCAGCAGGCCGAGTGTCGGAGTGGCCCCAGCGCGTCGAGTGTCAGTGAGGCCCCAGCGGGCCGAGTGTCGGAGCGGCCCCAGCGGGCCGAGTGTCAGTGAGGCCCCAGCAGGCCGAGTGTCGGAGCGACCCCAGCGGGTCGAGTGTCGGAGTGGCCCCAGCGGGTCGAGTGTCAGTGAGGCCCCAGCAGGCCGAGTGTCAGTGAGGCCCCAGCAGGCCGAGTGTCGGAGTGGCCCCAGCGGGCCGAGTGTCAGTGAGGCCCCAGCAGGCCGAGTGTCATTGAGGCCCCAGCAGGCCGAGTGTCAGTGAGGCCCCAGCAGGCCGAGTGTCGGAGTGGCCCCAGCGCGTCGAGTGTCAGTGAGGCCCCAGCGGGCCGAGTGTCGGAGCGGCCCCAGCGGGCCGAGTGTCAGTGAGGCCCCAGCAGGCCGAGTGTCAGTGAGGCCCCAGCGGGCCGAGTGTCAGTGAGGCCCCAGCGGGCCGAGTGTCAGTGAGGCCCCAGCAGGCCGAGTGTCGGAGTGGCCCCAGCGGGCCGAGTGTCAGTGAGGCCCCAGCAGGCCGAGTGTCAGTGAGGCCCCAGCGGGCCGAGTGTCGGAGCGGCCCCAGCGGGCCGAGTGTCAGTGAGGCCCCAGCGGGCCGAGTGTCGGAGCGGCCCCAGCGGGCCGAGTGTCAGTGAGGCCCCAGCAGGCCGAGTGTCGGAGCGACCCCAGCGGGTCGAGTGTCGGAGCGGCCCCAGCGGGCCGAGTGTCAGTGAGGCCCCAGCAGGCCGAGTGTCAGTGAGGCCCCAGCGGGCCGAGTGTCGGAGCGGCCCCAGCGGGCCGAGTGTCAGTGAGGCCCCAGCGGGCCGAGTGTCGGAGCGGCCCCAGCGGGTCGAGTGTCAGTGAGGCCCCAGCAGGCCGAGTGTCGGAGCGACCCCAGCGGGTCGAGTGTCGGAGTGGCCCCAGCGGGTCGAGTGTCAGTGAGGCCCCAGCGGGCCGAGTGTCAGAGTGGCCCCAGCGGGTCGAGTGTCAGTGAGGCCCCAGCAGGCCGAGTGTCGGAGTGGCCCCAGCAGGCCGAGTGTCGGAGTGGCCCCAAAGTCAGGGTGGCGGTCGGCCGCATTCTGTGCATGATCCCCCTGCCGCCGGAATGATGCCGGACGAGGGGTGGTGCCAGATAAGGGAGTCCCCGATAAGGGAGGTCGAACCTGTATCTTCATTTACTTTCAGGGCGCCTATTCTGGCAAGTACCGAACTTAAAGTCATACATGCAAGTTTTCCTTCATGAAATCAGTTGCTTTTTGTCCTGACAAATTTTAAATAACTATTGGATGAGCTGAGGCAAGGGTGGAGACTGGTGATGTTACGGAAGAAGAAATAGGCGATCTTAGTTATGCTGTGGATATGTGGTCAAAAGCTCATTTCAGGGACAAATATGACACCAAGGTTGCGAACAGTGTGGTTCAGCCACAGAAAGAAGTTGGGGAGAGGGATGGAATCAGTGGCTAGGGAATGGTGTTTGTGTCAGGGACTGAAAACAATGGCTTCGGTCTTCCCAATATTCAATTGGAGAACATTTCTGCTCATCCTCGGCCAAGAAGTCTGACAAGGAGGGACATTAGCCTGGATGATGTGGAATCGGTATGGGCGGAGCTGCGGAATACCAAAGGGCAGAAACGCTAGTGGGAGTTGTGTACAGACCACCGAACAGTAGTAGTGAGGTTGGGGACAGCAACAAACAAGAAATAAGGCATGTGTGCAATAAAGGTACAGCAGTTATCATGGGCGACTTTAATCTACATACTGATTGGGCTAACCAAACTGGTAGTAATGCGGTGGAGGAGGATTTCCTGGAGTGTATTAGGGATGGTTTTCTCGACCACTATGTCGAGGAACCAACTAGAGAGCTGGCCATCCTAGACTGGGTGATGTGTAATGAGAAGGGACTAATTAGCAATCTTGTTGTGCGAGGCCCCTTGGGGAAGAGTGACCATAATATGGTCGAATTCTTTATTAAGATGGGTAGTGACACAGTTAATCCGGAAACTAGGGTCCTGAACTTAAGGAAAGGTAACTTCGACGGTATGAGGCATGAATCATAAATTGGCTAAAATAGATTAGCAAAGGATACTTAAAGGGTTGACGGTGGATAAGCAATGGCAAACATTTAAAGATCACATGGATGAACTTCAGCAATTGTACATCCCTGTCTGGAGTAAAAATAAAACAGGGAAGGTGGCTCAACCGTGGCTAACAAGGGAAATTAAGGATAGTGCAAAAAACAAGGCCGAGGCATATAAATTGGCTAGAAAAAGTAACAAACGTGAGGACTGGGAGAAATTTAGAATTCAACAGAGGAGGATTAAGAGTTTAATTAAGAGGGGGAAAATAGAGTATGGGAAGAAGCTTGCAGGGAACATAAAAACTGACTGCAAAAGCTTCTATAAATATGTGAAGAGAAAAAGATTAGTGAAGACAAAAGTAGGTCCCTTGCAGTCGGATTCAGGTGAATTTATAATGGGGAACAAAGAAATGGCAGACCAATTGAAGAAATACTTTGATTCTGTCTTCACGAAGGAAGACGTGAATAACCTTCGCAATGTACTGGGGAACAGTGGGTCTAGTGAGAAGGAGGAACTGAAGGATATCCTTATTAGGTGGGAAATTGTGTTAGAGAAATTGATGGGATTGAAGGCTGATAAATCCCCGGGGCCTGATAGACTGCATCCCAGAGTACTTAAGGAAGTGGCCCTAGAAATAGTGGATGCATTGGTGATCATTTTCCAACAGTCTATCGACTCTGGATCAGTACCTATGGACTGGAGGGTAGCTAATGTAACACCACTTTTTAAAAAAGGAGGGAGAGAGAAAACGGGTAATTATAGACCGGTTAGCCTGACATCAGTAGTGGTGAAAATGTTGGAATCAATCATTAAGGATGAAATAGCAATGCATTTGGAAAGCAGTGACAGGATCAGTCCAAGTCAGCATGGATTTATGAAAGGGAAATCATGCTTGACGAATCTTCTGGAATTTTTTGAGGATGTAACTAGCAGAGTGGACAAGGGAGAACCAGTGGATGTGGTGTATTTGGACTTTCAAAAGGCTTTTGACAAGGTCCCACACAAGAGATTGGTGTGCAAAATTGAAGCACATGGTATTGGGGGTAATGTATTGACATGGATAGAGAACTGGTTGGCAGACAGGAAGCAGAGAGTCAAGATAAATGGGTCCTTTTCAGAATGGCAGGCAGTAACTAGTGGAGTGCTGCAGGGCTCAGTGCTGGGATCCCAGCTCTTTACAATATACATTAACGATTTGGATGAAGGAATGGAGTGTAATATCTCCAAGTTTGCAGATGACACTAAACTGGGTGGCAGTGTGAGCTGTGAGGGGGATGCTAAGTGGCTTCAAGGTGACTTGGACAGGTTAGGTGAGTGGGCAAATGCATGGCAGATGCAGTATAATGTGGATAAATGTGAGGTTATCTATTTTGGGGGCAAAAACACGAAGGCAGAATATTATCTGATTAGGAAAAGTGGAGGTGCAGCGAGACCTGGGTGTCATGGTACATCAGTCATTGAAGATTGGCATGCAGGTACAACAGGCGGTGAAGAAGGCAAATGGTATGTTGGTCTTCATAGCTAGGGGATTTGAGTATAGGAACAGGGAGGTCTTACTGCAGCTGTACAGGGCCTTAGTGAGGCCTCATCTGGAATATTGTGTTCAGTTTTGGTCTCCTAATCTGAGGAAGGACGTTCTTGCTATTGAGGGAGTGCAGCGAAGGTTCACCAGACTGATTCCAGGGATGGCTGGACTGTCATATGAGGAGAGACTGAATCAACTGGGCCTTTATTCACTGGAGTTTAGAAGGATGAGAGGGGATCTCATAGAAACGTACAAGATTCTGACGGGACTGGACAGATTAGATGTGGGAAGAATGTTTACGATGTTGGTGAAGTCCAGAACCAGGGGACACAGTCTTAGGATAAGGGGTATGCCATTTAAGACTGAGATGAGGAGAAACTTCTTCACTCAGAGAGTTGTTAACCTGTGGAATTCCCTGCCGCAGAGAGTTGTTGATGCCAGTTCATTGGATATATTCAAGAGGGAGTTAGATATGGCCCTTACGGCTAAGCGGATCAAGGGGTATCGAGAGAAAGCAGGAAAGGGGTGCTGAGGGAATGATCAGCCATGATCTTATTGAATGGTGGTGCAGGCTCGAAGGGCCGAATGGCCTACTCCTGCACATATTTTCTATGTTTCTATGTTTCTAATTTAGAGACCGTGGCAGGGTCAAGAGAAGTGGTATTGAGGTAGAGCTGGGTGTCATCAACGTACATGTGGAAACTAACACTGTGTTTCTGGCTGATGTCACCAAGGGGCAACATGTAGATGAGAAATAGAAGGGACCAAGGATAGATCCTTGGGGGACACCAGAGGTAACGATGCAGGGCGGGAAGAGAAGCCGTTGCAGGTGATTCTCTGGCTACGGTCAGATGGATAAGAATGAAACCAGGCGAATGCAGTCCCACCCAACTGGACAACAGTGGAGAGGCTTTGGAGAAGGATAGAGTGGTCAACCTTGTCAAAGGATGCAGACAAGTCCAGAAGGATGAGGAGGGATAGTTTGCCTTTGTCACAGTTACAAATGATGTCATTTGTGACTTTGATGAGAGCCACTTCTGCACTGTGATAGGTGCAGAAACCGGATTGGAGGGATTCAAACATGGAATTGCGGGAAAGTTGGGCACAGATTTGGGAGATGATAACACGTTCAAGGACTTTGGAGAGGAAAGGGAGGTTGGAGATGCGGCGGTAGTTTGCAAGGACGGAGGGGTTGAGGGTTGGGTTTTTTTCACCTCCGACTTTGCATCCAATTTGGGCGCGAATCAAATTTCTTTGCTTTGGTCTTGTATTTTCATAAAACAAATGTGTGAGATTTAGATTAATTTGCAGAATAAATGTGAAGGAGAGGGCACTGATATCATAAATTGGTCATTCATTTGTGCAGTCCACTGTAATCATGAGCACTTATTAACCTTCATGGCAACAGTAAAGTATTCTAAGAGTTGAATGTGAAAGACTGGTGAGGTAGTTGCTTTTTCAGACCCATTTCACTAAACACAGACTGGACCAGAATTTCCTGGATTGCATTTACACTGAAATTATCCCAAAATTTCTGTCTGTTGTTACGCCGACAGCAATTTATGCCAAAATTTCCTGAGAATCTCCTCAGCATATGCCTGGAGGTATTGGCCTGACAGAGTAGGAAAAGGGGAGGTGCAACGAGACCTGGCTGTCATGGTACATCGGTTATTGAAGTTTGGCATGCAGGTATAGCAGGCGGTTAAGAAAGCAAATGGCATGTTGGCCTTCATAGTAAAGGGATTTGAGTACAGGGGCAGGGAGGTGTTACTACAGTTGTACAGGGCCTTGGTGAGGCCACACCTGGAGTATTGTGTACAGTTTTGGTCTCCTAACTTGAGGAAGGACATTCTTGCTATTGAGGGAGTGCAGCGAAGGTTCACCAGACTGATTCCCGGGATGGCGGGACTGACATATCAAGAAAGATTGGATCAACTGGGCTTGTATTCACTGGAGTTCAGAAGAATGAGAGGGGATCTCATAGAAACGTTTAAAATTTTGATGGGTTTAGACAGGTTAGATGCAGGAAGAATGTTCCCAATGTTGGGGAAGTCCAGAACCAGGGGTCACAATCTAAGGATAAGGGGTAAGCCATTTAGGACCGAGATGAGGAGAAACTTCTTCACCCAGAGAGTGGTGAACCTGTGGAATTCTCTACCACAGAAAGTTGTTGAGGCCAATTCACTAAATATATTCAAAAAGGAGTTAGGTGTAGTCCTTATGACTACAAGGGGTATGGCGAGAAAGCAGGAATGGGGTACAGAAGTTGCATGTTCAGCCATGAACTCATTGAATGGCGGTGCAGGCTCGAAGGGCCGAATGGCCTACTCCTGCACCTATTTTCCAAGTCTATGTTTCTAAATAGAAATCAATGTAAACAATTGGTGCCAGAGGACAGCACGCCACACCTTCCTTCTTTAACTCTGGCTTTAACTTATTGATGCTATAAAAATTAAATATGAAAAAGAAAAGAAAGACTTGCATTTATATAGCGCCTTTCACGGCCACTGGACGTCCCAAAGTGCTTTACAGCCAATGAAATACTTTTGGCGTGAATCCAATAAACCATCATTTCTGCACATTAAGCACAGGATGCTTATGAAAATGCAATTGTGGAAGCTTTTCTCTATTTAAACAGATTTTGATGTAACTAAAAGCATTTAAAGATACAGAAAATATAGTGTATGTCTCAGTAAGTATTTTTTTTAAATAGCTGAAGAAAATTGCTATTAAACACAAAAAAAATTGTGATTTTGGGTACTGCTGCATCTAAAATTTTGGGAGCAAATTAATACCCATTCAGAACTGATATAATTGCAAGAAACTTGCATTAGCTGATTTTGTGCAGGGGCGGAGCTATGTTAATTAACTCAGTGGGATTTCAGCGGACATAACTTAGGAGAAGCACAACTGACTGAGGAAATTCGCCTGCAGAGATGTTTTATCATAAATCGGTCATGCATGGATTTCTTCAGGGGAAAAAGTGGCACAACTCCACCGAAACTTTCCAGGAAATTCCAGGCCACTATACGTAACAAATTGACAAAGAGAGAAGTCTACATCACATGGCAAACAATAAGACAGTGGCCAGTTGATTACAGTCATCAGAAATCAGATCCTCAAGGGAGCAAGAATCAGCTTTTAATTGTTTTTTTAAATCGCTTCGTAGGATGTGAAGACCAGCATTTATTGGCCATCCATAGTTGCCCTGAGAAACTGAATGGCTTGCGAGTGAAGAGGACAGTTAAGAGTCACATACAGGCCAGACTGGGTAAGGACTGCAGGTTTCCTTCACTAAAGGACATAATCAGTCTTTCACTTTTACAGCTTTTCATTGATAATTCAGTTTTTAAAAAAATGGCAAACTGCCACGGTGGGATTTGAACTCACGTTCTCTGGATTTCAAACCTCTGGATGTGATATCTTCACAGAGCACAGCACACACAGCTTCCTAACATAGCAGGCAGCTCTCTCCGAAGTCTCCGGAAATCTGTCTCGTTCTGTTTATTATTAACCCTGCACTTGCAGTACACAATACGTCCACATCCACAGTGTGGAGCTACAAACATTACAAGCTTACAGACATTACACTTCTCCCTCCTTAATGAAGAAGCCATCATAGCAAACATCATACATAACTTTCATGTTTATACATAAACACAGGATATCAACTTTTTTTTCCCCATATTTACAAATTTAACTTTGCAACTTTTTTTCTGTTTCGAAGAGGATACCTTCACTCTCGAATAGAACTTTCCAAACATGGTGTCGAATCTAAACTCATTCAAAGCTCATCCTGAGAAACGTTTTCCTCCACAGAATTTCCTTGATTTTCATTTGAACTCACTCTAACTTCAGGCTCTTTGTTTTCCTGACTTGGACTCAGACTTTCATTCTGATTCTCTCCTGGATTTGTTTCCAGTACATTGGATTTAGGATTTGCTACTGGTATATCAAAACTCTCTGATGAGTCAGAAATAATTGAATCATTCCCACCTTCAACTCCTTCCATGTCTGTAGGTAAAATATCAATATGAACAAACCTAACCTGTCCATTATCAAACATCTTTACCAAATATGTGCGAGGACCACATATCTTCACCACTCTTCCTGGTAACCACTTTAACCATTTATGGTGATGGTTGTTCACTCTCACCTTCTGGTTTAATTTTACACTTCTCTCTTTTACTCTACCTCTATCCTGATTCTCTTTCTGTCTTACTTGTGTTTCTTCTACGGACTGTGCCAAATTTGGCTTGAACAACGAGAATCTGGTTTGTGGCTGTCATTTGAGAAACAACTCTGCTGGTGTTCTACCAGTAGTTATATGAGGACTATTCCGATAGGTAATCAAAAAATTAGCCAATTTGTGATCCAATGACAACTGTCGTTTTCTTGGATTTGGATCTCACATTTGTTTTATGAGGATACATTTTACAATTTGTACAGTGTGCTCTGCTGCACCATTCGAAGCAGGATGGTATGGTGGAATCTTGGTATGTTTCACACCATTTTTGCTCGGGAATTGTGCAAATTCTACTGAACGAAATTGCGGTCCATTATCCGAAACAGTTTCTTCAGAGAGGCCAAATGCAGAAAATAATTTTCGTAAAATGTCCAAATTGGCCAGAAATAGCAGCAAACCCGGGGACTGGGAGGAATTTAGAACTCAGCAGAGGACAAAGGATTTGATTAGGGCATGGAAAATAGAGTACGAGAGAAAGCTTGTAGGGAACATTAAGACGGACTGCAAAAGCTTCTATAGATATGTAAAGAGAAAAAGGTTAGTAAAGACAAATGTAGGTCCCCTGCAGTCAGAATCAGGGGAAGTCATAACAGAGAACAAAGAAATGGCAGAACAATTGAACAAGTACTTTGGTTCGGTATTCACTAAGGAGGACACAAACAACCTTCCGGATATAAAAGGGATCAGAGGGTCTCGTAAGAAGGAGGAACTGAGGGAAATCCTTATTAGTCGGGAAATTGTGTCGGGGAAATTGATGGGATTGAAGGCCGATAAATCCCCAGAGCCTGATGGACTGCATCCCAGAGTACTTAAGGAGGTGGCCTTGGAAATAGCGGATGCATTGACAGTCATTTTCCAACATTCCATAGACTCTGGATCAGTTCCTATCGAGTGGAGGGTAGCCAATGTAACCCCACTTTTTAGAAAAGGAGGGAGAGAGAAAACAGGGAATTATAGACCGGTCAGCCTGACATCGGTAGTGGGTAAAATGATGGAATCAATTATTAAGGATGTCATACCAGCGCATTTGGAAAGAGGTGACATGATAGGTCCAAGTCAGCAGGGATTTATGAAAGGGAAATCATGCTTGACAAATCTTCTGGAATTCTTTGAGGATGTTTCCAGTAAAGTGGACAAGGGAGAACCAGTCGATGTGGAGTATTTGGACTTTCAGAAGGCTTCCGACAAGGTCTCACACAAGAGATTAATGTGCAAAGTTAAAGCACATGGTATTGGGGGTAATGTACTGACGTGGATAGAGAACTGGTTGGCAGACAGGAAGCAAAGAGTAGGAGTAAATGGGTACTTTTCAGAATGGCAGGCAGTGACTAGTGGGGTACAGCAAGGTTCTGTACTGGGGCCCCAGCTGTTTACATTGTACATTAATGATTTAGACGAGGGGATTAAAGTAGTAAATCCAAATTTGCGGATGACACTAAGTTGGGTGGCAGTGTGAGCTGCGAGGAGGATGCTATGAGGCTGCAGAGTGACTTGGATAGGTTAGGTGAGTGGGCAAATGCATGGCAGATGAAGTATAATGTGGATAAATGTTATCCACTTTGGTGGTAAAAACAGAGAGACAGACTATTATCTGAATAGTGACAGATTAGGAAAAGGGGAGGTGCAATGAGACCTGGGTGTCATGGTACATCAGTCATTGAAGGTTGGCATGCAGGTACAGCAGGTGGTTAAGAAAGCAAATGGCATGTTGGCCTTCATAGCGAGGGGATTTGAGTACGGGGCAGGGAGGTGTTACTACAGTTGTACAGGGCCTTGGTGAATGGCCTACTCCTGCATCTATTTTCTATGTTTCTATGTTTCTATGTTTTACTTGTTATTTTCCACATTGGAAACACCTCAACCCACTTCGAATCACAATGAACAATTGTTGTCCTTCTAACTCAGCAAAATCAATATGTAGCTTTTGCCACACTCTGGGAGGCCATTTTCATGGCTGTAATGGTACTGGTGGTGGTTGCTTGCTTACCGATTGACATGTCATACACTGACTCACGATGTACTCTATATCTTTATCAAGACCTGGCCACCATAAATAACTGCGTGCAAAACTCTTGGTCAAGCACATTCCCAGGTGCTGGTCATGGAGGTCTCCTAATAATTTGGACCTGAATTTACCGTGTATAACCATTCTTGCACCCCATATGATAAAATCTTTATCGACTGATAATTCATGAATGAAAAATGGATATGTATCTTTGTCTGTTACCTGGTTTGACCATCCATTTGCAATATACTCATACACCTTTGACATCACTGGGTCACATTTGGTTGCTCTACCAATCTCTTCAGCGGTGACTGGCAGTTCATCAACGTATGAAAAATAAAACATTTCTTCCCTATCGGGTGTACCCTGTGATGGGGAAGGCAATCTAGACATTGCATCAGCATTACTGTGATCAGCTGATTGTCTGTATTTAATATCATATGTATATGCTGACAAAATCAAAGCCCATCTCTGCATTCGGGCTGCAGCTAATGTTGGAACTGGGGACTTTGTGTGGAGGATTGCTGTTAGGGGCTTATGGTCCGTAACGATGGTAAACTTACGACCATACAAGTATTTGTGAAACTTCTTGACCCCAAAGATTAATGCCAAAGCTTCCCTTTCAATTTGCGCATAATTACTCTCACTGGCACTGAGAGTGAGCACGGAAAAACCAATTGGTCTCTCCTCCCCACTACTTAATACATGAGAGATCACTGAGCCAACTCCATATGGCGAGGCATCACATGCTAGCTTAATCTCCTTAGATATGTCATAGTGAACTAACATGGTGCTCTCTACCAATTTGCTTTTACACTCCTTGAATGTTGTATCGCATTCTTTTGACCAGTTCCACTGGACCTGTTTTTTCAAAAGTTCATTCAGTGGATGTAATACTGTAGCCAAATTTGGTAGGAACTTCCCATAATAGTTCAGAAGACCCAAGAATGAACAAAGTTCAATGACATTCCTGGGAGTGGGTGCATTTCTAATTGCATCCAATTTTTCCATGGTTGGATGTAAACCATCTTTATCTGCTCTGTACCCTAAGTACTCCACTGAGTTTTTAAATAACTCACACTTACGAGCAGACACTCGTACTCTGTGCTGCTCTAGCCGTTTGAGGACTTCATTCAATATGTTATTATGAATTTGCCTATTTGGTGCTGAAATTAGTATGTCATCCAAACAGCATACTACCCCTTCAATACCTTGCAAAATCTGGTTCATCACCCCTTGGAATATGTCAGGGGCGGAAGACAATCCAAACGGTAGCCTATTAAATTGATATAGGCCGAGATGAGTGTTTATAGTCAAACATGACTTGGACTCCTCATCTAGTTCAAGCTGTAAGTAGGCATTCATAAGATCCAGTTTTGAGAAGATCTGACATTTGTCAGTGTTGTGAACAAATCTTCTATATTCGGCAATGTATTGGGGACATTACCCTCTAGAACCTGGTTTACGGTTACCTTATAATCACTACCTTACCATCGGACTTAGTACAACAACAATGTTGTACATTGATCTATCTTACAAATAATGTTCTCAGGCTCCAGTCTTTTGAGTTCTTGCTCAACTTTCTCCTCAACTGCATATGGTACGGAATGTGGCTTGTAGTAAACCGATCTAGCGTCCTTCTGTACCCTGACACTCGCCTTGAAGCCTTGGATCGGACTGCGCGATTCACAGAACACCTTCGGATACTTCTTGATAACCTCATCTGTTGATGAAAATCTCACTTCCACACAGAAAATCTTACTCCAATCCAGCTTCAGTGATCTCAACCAATTTCTTCCTCGTAAGGCAGACTTGTCTCCTTTCACTACTATTAGAGGCAAGTTCTGAAATTGATCTTTATATTTCACCGGTACGGTGATACGACCTACCACAGGAATTTTCTCTCCCGAGTAGCCTCGCAGCTCTATCTTGGATTTCTCCAGTTGGAAATCAAGCAATTTGTCGCGGTATAGTGACTCCGGTACTACACTCACGGATGCACCCGTGTCGATTTCCATTGGTATCTTGAATCCCGCAACATCTATGTAGATTTTGATGCTTTCCGAATCGCTGTCCGTTAAGCTCGTGCTCCTGATGACGTGTAACTCTAACATCTCCTTGTCCTGTTGTTGTTCTTCCATGCTATGTAGTTTCTTTGGATTTCTACTCATAGCTTTAAAAACTGGTTTACCCTTCAGTCGGCATGCCTTCGCAATATGCCCAGTCTTTCTGCAGAAGAAGCACTCTGCCTTCACGTATGGACAACTTTGAGCAATGTGTTGTCCCAGGCAGCTATAGCACGACTTCGATGCTCTGGTAGAATTTCCAGTTTCTGAGACTTTGGGCCCCCACCATCTTTTACTTTGAACCTGCAGGTGATTTACCTCGGTTGACTGACAACCGTATTATTTCATTCTCGGGAATATTGTTCGGCCATGCCCATCGACCTCGCTGTCTGACAAGCAATCTCAAAAATCAAGTCATCCGTCGTCAATAACTTCCTTCTGATCACATCATTTTTCACCCCACAAACAAAACGATCCCGTAATGCTCAGTTTTGAAAGTTTCCAAAATTACAGTGCATCGATAGCTTTTTTAATGCTACGATGTAATCACTGATACATGCATCAGCCTTTTGATTCCGAATCCCGAAACGATAGCTTTCAGCAATTTCTAACGGTTTGGGGTTATAGTGCTGCTCCAGCTTCGTTAAAATCTCTTTAAGCATTGTGTCCTTTGGCTCGTCAGACGCAAGTAGATTTACAAGAGTATCATATAATGCCGGACCTGCCTCCGATAAGAAGATCGCTTTCTTACTTTCCACCACAGCCTGGTTCTGGACTGCATTGTCTGGAACTTCAATTATGTTATTTGCAGTGAAGTACATTTCTAGCCGATCCACATACGCGTTAAAATGTTCCTGGTCGTGTCTATATTCACCCAAATATCCCAATACACCTGCCATTTTAATCTCTAGCTGTTAACACCGTGTGCTGTATTTTACCTTGGATTTTGTATCTTTTTTCCAAAGACAGAAACTTCCAAAGTCTCTCTGTCGGCTGACTGAATCCTTCACCAACAAAAATTAAGTTTTAAATCATCCGAAAAATCCCATCTTCGTCGCCAAATGTGATATATTCACAGAGCACAGCACGCCCAGCTTCCTGACATGGCAGGCAGCTCTCTCGGAGGTCTCCGGAAATCTGCCTGGGCTGTTTATTATTAACCCTGCACTTGCAGTACACAATACATCCACATCCGCAGTGTGCAGCTACAAACATTACAAGCTTACAGACATTACACTGGATTACCAGTCCAACAACATAACTACATTACTGCTCGGCTGAGAGATCTCAGTGGGCTCTGAAATCAATGAAGCCGAAGAATCGCTGCTGTACTGTGCATGAAATCACATGACTGGTGCTGAGAAATTGGAGTCTTTGACGCCTGCCACGGGGAGAACACACAGCTGAACTCAGTGTACAGGCTGCATTTTCAATCCTTTCAATGGCCCAGGCTTTGATAGTAGTTCATTAACCCTCTGACTAAGGTAGCATTTCCATATAATGTTAATTAGGCCATGACAGCGTCTTCATATAGTTGATTCCAGTTAAGTGAATAACTGACAATCTACGGTGTGTTTGAGATACGTGAACAGAAATGAAATTGCCAATATCATTTTCCACAGCCACTGCAGCCTCTGACATTATCTCAAGTCTCCAGTATTGGATTTTAAGGGAGTGCTAGAGAGACTTCTTGAGAAACAGTTCTGATCCAATTTTGTACCATTTTATGACAAATGGAGCAGATCATGTGACATCTGTTTTATGATATCATACTATGAACACAAGGAGGTAAAAAAGAGAGACAGGAAGTCAGTCAGTTTATTTTAAAAGCAGAATGCTGTAAGGGCAAGCTTTCACCAGGCACAGAGAGAGAATGCAGGAGGGTTGAGAGAATTTGTATTGTTTAAGTCGAGCAAGGTGACCCACTGATGTCAGCAAGCATAGCGTGTTCACTATTTCTGTATTATTATTCAGAGACAATTGTACTGATTTAATTAAGTGAGTTGGTCTACACATTCACTTGCTGTGAAATAAGCAGGTGTTTTCTTGGTCTGCCTTCAAGAATTTTGGAGAGGTGCATAGGACATGTGTGAAAGACATGAATATGCAGTTCAGATCACAAGAGGATACGACTGTAATACCCATGAATTACACTACTGTACAAATATATATTGGGCAGTTTGTGGGAGCCAGTTACGGGAGCGACTGGTGCCACTGAACCCAAGAAGATATCCAAAGCAGACTCATATTCGTAACATCATTGCTATGCCTTTGGGAACTGCAAAATAAAGCATCACTTTCTTTTTATTTAGACATGCTTGTGAAAAAACATACAATTCTCTTTATTTTTAAAATAAACTATCAATCCAATGAAATGAAAAGCTCTGTTAAGTGAACAATAATTGAATTGGCTTTCTGTTACATATAATTTACATACTTGACACACATTGTACATATTGAAAATATATTATGGAGGTAAATTTTATGAATTTACACTCCCAACACAGAACTTTGCCTGCAGGAAAAGCACATCAGGAATTCAGTAGACCCTGCAGGAATTTTCATCCATTTCAATTTGTGAAATTCGGTCTGGTAAAGATTCCAGGCGGATGCAAGATAAGTGCTGTTTAGGGTACTGTTGTGGGTTGTGGATTTAGAACATTTCTATTTTTATGTTTACCAGGTACACCAGAAGGCACGATATTAACCCCCACAAACCAGGACTCTCTCCGGCTCCATACCTAGTCTATATTGCACCAGCTGATTGCAGATGTGGTAAAAGTGGGGACACTACATTCAGCTTCATTGTTACAGGATGAAGGAAGGAAAAGATAGGGCCAGGGTTCCTGAATCTGATTGCTATCCAATAACCCGCTGAAACATGCAGATGTTGAATGAAGACAAGACAGTGGCCCTGAAATTCCTCACGTCATGGTCACAGCGGTTATGCCAGGATCATATCCAAGAGTGCCCACCAGCACTAACCATCACCAGAGCTTGCAGATCAGCACCTCATTGGTACGGGGCAAACAGCACAAGTGCCACTAAAGGCATATCTTCAGTGACTGCCCGCCCATGTCTGCTGGAAAATCCGGTGCTCATGTGCCCATGTATCCCAACTTAGGTTAACCCCCAAAACAGAGGAATGGAGAAAATTGTTGTGACGGGGGTGGGGGCAGGAATGCTTATATAAATGAGCTGGATTTTGCTCTCAGATGATGTTATAGGGAAGCTTCTGGAGGAGCAGGGCAACTCGGACAGCAACTTCCTGATCTCTGCATTTAACTGTGCATGCGCTGTTGCCGGAAGTTGCTAACCGAGTTTTTTAATAACGGTGAGGGCCATTAGCCTCACTGCTATTTCTACAGCAAAATCTGGCCCATTGTACGTTCTCTGCGAATAGATTTCAGGAAAAAATTCCAGCAATTAGAGTATGATGCATTGAAATCTGTATGAAATATGAAGGTTATTTAACTGAAATTGCTTTGTCTGAAATGGTGTATGTATAGGATACATCAGGGACTGATGATTTAGAGAAAATGCCACTTACATCATTGTCAATATAATGCATTTACATCATGGAGGCAACATGAATGGTTTAGTTTGGACTAAACTACAAGTATACATTGTACAACCTCAACTTATACAATAAAAGCAATGCTCTACTTCATCACGTTCAAGTGAACTTACTGCTTAAATTTTGAACCTGGGTGCATGGGTCAGAGAATTGAGGCTACAAGGTGAAGCCTGCTCCCAGGAAATCACCCTTGTTTCCAATGTTTTAAAATGCTAATTTGTGCTTCGATATCATAATTTTCCTGAACTAGACTCAATGGCTAGTAAATTACGTCAAACTCATAGATGAGAGATTGTATTTATGAGTTAAGAGCTTGCTAAAAAGTAAATCGGTTATATATTTGAAGAATATTTTATTAAGAATGGTATATTGTCCTTGGCAAACTTTTTTATCTCTGTGACCATACAAAGCACAGTGGTAAATTGTTCCCTGAAATTAATCTCATCCAGTTTCGGCACAACAAGTGAATTTTGAAGAACATACAATGAATAAGAACAAAGTCTTATTGGCATTTGTTTCATTAATTCCAGATTCTAAAATCTGGAGAAGGAGTACATGATGATTCATATCGAAAATAGGAAAATATTGTACAGGATAGAGGGACTAGTCAATTATCATCTTTGGTATTGAGATCACAAAAGACTAGAACAAATTGCATTTATATAACATCTTGAACATCATAAAAAAATACCTCAAGGGGCTTCACAGATAAATGTAATAAAAACTATGCTTAAGGAGAGGGAGCCATTGATAACAGCTCACATGGGGGCCAGGATGGGACGGAGACTGAGGCAGCAGGAGTGGGTTTTATGAAAATTTACCTCCTGTGTTTTTACTTAATAGGTAGGAAACAAAATGGAGACTACTCTCTTTTCACAAAGTTTCAAAATGGAAGACAGGAGACTGTCAGTCAGCAGGTAATGCAGCCATGTATTTTGTTCAAAAATCAATTGAGATAAAGATACATTGATAGCAAACAAGAACAGACAAAATGTAATTTTCAATTACTGTCAGGTATCAAAACAGGAAAGCTTTTATGCATCAGGAAGCCAGCAGTTACAAGCTATTATGACTTTTGTCTGTCAAGGAGTAAAGTCTGTTAACAACTTGGTAGCTTATCTTCTTCAAAACAAATATCTTTACATCAAAGAAGTTCCACTGGATAAATATTGCAATTCCAGCAGCTAGTCTTCTGTTATGTATGTACATGCTGTTTGTAGCCACCAGATGGTGTCATTGTTGGAGACCACTGAGCAGCACGCACATGGTGCTGCTCTGGTATAAAAGACCAGCCATTTTGTGAGTCAGACACTTTGGACCGTAATAAAGCAGAACCAAGGTTGCACCTTGTTCAGTTAAACAATACTCAGTTTGTACCTTTATTGCATACATAACATTTGGTGACGAGAATACAAGAACCTTTGTTTGCAAAATGAGCACGATTGGATTTTTGGAGCGATTTGTGGAGGGAGAAGATTGGGCAGATTTTATGAGCCATTTGAACCAGTACTTCATGGGCAACAAAATGAAGGGGGTCGACGATGCAGATTGGCGCCAGGCCGTGATCCTCACTGTGTGCGGTTCAAAGATCTACGGTCTGATAAAGAATCTACTCATGCCTAGTGATCCAACAGAGAAAACGTACGAGGAGTTGTGTACATTGTTACGGGAGCACCTCAAGCCAGACAACGGCATCATCATCTTGAGATACAGGTTTTATACACGCGTTCGATCGGAGGGTCAGAGTGCGGCGGAATTCATTGCCGACCTGAGACGTCTAGCGGGACCGTGCATGTTCGGGACGGTGTTGGCAGACATGCTGCAGGACTTCTTTGTTACCGGTATCAACCACGAGGTGATCCGGCGCAAACTTCTGGCGGTGAAGGAGTTGGATTTAAAAAGGGCCTTCCAGATCGCTCAATCATGTATGACGACAGACGGGAGTTTAAAGCAAATAGCGGTGAAGAACCGAACCTCGGCAAGTACTGTAAATGCAATTGAGTCAGTCGAGGAGGCGGGAGCTCGGAGCAGCGCGAGTCCGGGGTCGGCGAGAGGCCTATAAAGGCCAGCGGGAGTCGAGCAGTTCGAGCAGTCAGTCGAGGAGGCGGGAGCTCGGAGCAGCGCGAGTCCGGGGTCGGCGAGAGGCGTACCGGTGCAGCTACAGGGAGAAGGCAAAGAAAGAAACAAAGGTGACGTCACAGCCTAGGGGGTAAGTGATTGGCTGGTGATTGGTGAGTAGTTTTTCTTTTTCTTCTTATGTTAGTCAGTAACTTTTAACATTGTTGTTGCCAATTTAAGTGTATCTAAGGGTTCAGTCATGGCAGGAGAGCTCGGTCGGGTGTTATGCTCCTCCTGTTCCATGTGGGAACTCAGGGACACTTCCGGTGTCCCTGACGACTATGTGTGCGGAAAGTGTGTTCACCTCAAGCTCCTGACGGTCCGCGTTACGGAATTGGAGCTGAGGGTGGATTCACTCTGGAGCATCCACGATGCTGAGAATGACGTGAGTATCACGTGTAGTGAGTTGGTCTTACCGCAGGGAAAGGGTCCACAGCCAGATAGGGAATGGAAGACCAGCAGGAAGAGTAGTGCAAGGAAGGTAGTGCAGGGGTCCCCTGCGGTCATCCCCCTGCAAAACAGATACACCGTTTTGAGTACTGTTGAGGGGAATGACTCATCAGGGGAGGGCAGCAGCAGCCAAGTTCATGGCACCGTGGCTGGCTCTGCTGCACAGGAGGGCAAGAAAAAGAGTGGGACAGCAATAGTGATAGGGGATTCAATGGTGAGGGGAATAGATAGGCGTTTCTGCGGCCGCGACCGAGACTCCAGGATGGTATGTTGCCTCCCTGGTGCAAGGGTCAAGGATGTCTCGGAGCGGGTGCAGGACATTCTGAAATGGGAGGGAGAACAGCCAGTTGTCGTGGTGCACATTGGTACCAACGACATAGGTAAAAAAAGGGATGAGGTCCTACGAAATGAATTTAAGGAGCTAGGAGCTAAATTAAAAAGTAGGACCTCAAAAGTGGTAATCTTGGGATTGCTACCAGTGCCACGTGATAGTCAGAGTAGGAATCGCAGGAGAGCGCAGATGAATACGTGGCTTGAGCAGTGGTGCAGCAGGGAGGGATTCAAATTCCTGGGGCATTGGGACCGGTTCTGGGGGAGGTGGGACCAGTACAAACCGGACGGTCTGCACCTGGGCAGGACCGGAACCAACGTCCTTGGGGGAGTGTTTGCTAGTGCAGTTGGGGAGGATTTAAACTAATATGGCAGGGGGATGGGAACCAATGCAGGGAGACAGAGGGAAACAAAAAGGAGGCAAAAGCAAAAGACAGAAAGGAGATGAGGAAAAGTGGAGGGCAGAGAAACCCAAGGCAAAGAACAAAAAGGGCCACTGTACAGCAAAATTCTAAAAGGACAAAGGGTGTTAAAAAAACAAGCCTGAAGGCTTTGTGTCTTAATGCAAGGAGTATCCGCAATAAGGTGGATGAATTAACTGTGCAAATAGATGTTAACAAATATGATGTGATTGGGATTACGGAGACGTGGCTCCAGGATGATCAGGGCTGGGAACTCAACATTCAGGGGTATTCAACATTCAGGAAGGATAGAATAAAAGGAAAAGGAGGTGGGGTAGCATTGCTGGTTAAAGAGGAGATTAATGCAATAGTTAGGAAAGACATTAGCTTGGATAATGTGGAATCTATATGGGTAGAGCTGCAGAACACCAAAGGGTAAAAAACGTTAGTAGGAGTTGTGTACAGACCTCCAAACAGTAATAGGGATGTTGGGGAGGGCATCAAACAGGAAATTAGGGATGCATGCAATAAAGGTGTAGCAGTTATAATGGGTGACTTTAATATGCACATAGATTGGGCTAGCCAAACTGGAAGCAATACGGTGGAGGAGGATTTTCTGGAGTGCATAAGGGATGGTTTTCTAGACCAATATGTTGAGGAACCAACTAGGGGGGAGGCCATCTTAGACTGGGTGTTGTATAATGAGAGAGGATTAATTAGCAATCTCATTGTGCGAGGCCCCTTGGGGAAGAGTGACCATAATATGGTGCAATTCTGCATTAGGATGGAGAATGAAACAGTAAATTCAGAGACCATGGTCCAGAACTTAAAGAAGGGTAACTTTGAAGGTATGAGGCATGAATTGGCTAGGATAGATTGGCGAATGATACTTAGGGGGTTGACTGTGGATGGGCAATGGCAGACATTTAGAGACCGCATGGATGAATTACAACAATTGTACATTCCTGTCTGGCGTAAAAATAAAAAAGGGAAGGTGGCTCAACCGTGGCTATCTAGGGAAATCAGGGATAGTATTAAAGCCAAGGAAGTGGCATACCAATTGGCCAGAAATAGCAGCGAACCTGGGGACTGGGAGAAATTTAGAACTCAGCAGAGGAGGACAAAGGGTTTGATTAGGACAGGGAAAATGGAGTACGAGAAGAAGCTTGCAGGGAACATTAAGGCGGATTGCAAAAGTTTCTATAGGTATGTAAAGAGAAAAAAGTTGGTAAAGACAAACGTAGGTCCCCTGCAGTCAGAATCAGGGGAAGTCATAATGGGGAACAAAGAAATGGCAGACCAATTGAACAAGTACTTTGGTTCGGTATTCACTAAGGAGGATACAAACAACCTTCCGGATATAAAAGGGGTCAGGGGGTCTAGTAAGGAGGAGGAACTGAGGGAAATCTTTATTAGTCGGGAAATTGTGTTGGGGAAATTGATGGAATTGAAGGCCGATAAATCCCCAGGGCCTGATGGACTGCATCCCAGAGTACTTAAGGAGGTGGCCTTGGAAATAGCGGATGCATTGACAGTCATTTTCCAACATTCCATTGACTCTGGATCAGTTCCTATGGAGTGGAGGGTAGCCAATGTAACCCCACTTTTTAAAAAAGGAGGGAGAGAGAAAACAGGGAATTATAGACCGGTCAGCCTGACCTCAGTAGTGGGTAAAATGATGGAATCAATTATTAAGGATGTCATAGCAGTGCATCTGGAAAATGGTGACATGATAGGTCCAAGTCAGCATGGATTTGTGAAAGGGAAATCATGCTTGACAAATCTTCTGGAATTTTTTGAGGATGTTTCCAGTAAAGTGGACAAAGGAGAACCAGTTGATGTGGTATATTTGGACTTTCAGAAGGCTTTCGACAAGGTCCCACACAAGAGATTAATGTGCAAAGTTAAAGCACATGGGATTGGGGGTAGTGTGCTGATGTGGATTGAGAACTGGTTGTCAGACAGGAAGCAAAGAGTAGGAGTAAACGGGTACTTTTCAGAATGGCAGGCAGTGACTAGTGGGGTGCCGCAAGGTTCTGTGCTGGGGCTCCAGCTGTTTACATTGTACATTAATGATTTAGACGAGGGGATTAAATGCAGTATCTCCAAATTTGCGGATGACACTAAGTTGGGTGGCAGTGTGAGCTGCGAGGAGGATGCTATTAGGCTGCAGAGTGACTTGGATAGGTTAGGTGAGTGGGCAAATGCATGGCAGATGAAGTATAATGTGGATAAATGTGAGGTTATCCACTTTGATGGTAAAAATAGAGACACAGACTATTATCTGAATGGTGACAGATTAGGAAAAGGGAAGGTGCAACGAGACCTGGGTGTCATGGTACATCAGTCATTGAAGGTTAGCATGCAGGTACAGCAGGCGGTTAAGAAAGCAAATGGAATGTTGGCCTTCATAGCGAGGGGATTTGAATACAGGGGCAGGGAGGTGTTGCTACAGTTGTACAGGGCATTGGTGAGGCCACACCTGGAGTATTGTGTACAGTTTTGGTCTCCTAACTTGAGGAAGGACATTCTTGCTATTGAGGGAATGCAGCGAAGATTCACCAGACTGATTCCCGGGATGGCGGGACTGACCTATCAAGAAAGACTGGATCAACTGGGCTTGTATTCACTGGAGTTCAAAAGAATGAGAGGGGACCTCATGGAAACGTTTAAAATTCTGACGGGTTTAGACAGATTAGATGCAGGAAGAATGTTCCCAATGTTGGGGAAGTCCAGAACCAGGGGTCACAGTCTGAGGATAAGGGGTAAGCCATTTAGGACCGAGATGCGGAGAAACTTCTTCACCCAGAGAGTGGTGAACCTGTGGAATTCTCTCCCACAGAAAGTAGTTGAGGCCAATTCACTAAATATATTCAAAAGGGAGTTAGATGAAGTCCTTACTACTCGGGGGATCAAGGGGTATGGTGAGAAAGCAGGAAGGGGGTACTGAAGTTTCATGTTCAGCCATGAACTCATTGAATGGCGGTGCAGGCTAGAAGGGCTGAATGGCCTGCTCCTGCACCTATTTTCTATGTTTCTATGTTCGGCAGAGCAGCACATGACAGGGCCTATCCAGCTGCGTTCGCGAAACCTGTGGCTGCCCAAAGTCCACCAGCGGGAATGTATCTGACTTCTCCATGTTGGCGTTGTGGGGGAAATCATCGGCACCAGCAGTGCCGCTTTAAGAAATATAGCTGCAAAGGCTGTCTGAGAGTGGGGCATCTCCAGCGCAAGTGTCCGCAGATGAGCAAGCGTGCTGCGACACACCACGTGGAGGATGAGAGTCAGACTAGCTCGGATCCGGATACGCAATCAGAGATGCCAGTGGAGAAAGTGTCTGGACTGTACTCTTTCATAACCAAGAGTAAACTAATTTTAATTAATGTGAAATTTAACCATATACCGGTATCGATGTAACTGGACACAGGGGCGAGTCAATCGATCATGAATGAGAGGGCATTTAATAAGCTGTGGGATACTAAGACTGTGAGGCCCAGGTTGAGCCCTGTTAATGCCAAGTTGCGCACGTTCACCAAAGAACTGATAAAGGTGATTGGCAGTGCACAAATTAACGTGTCGTATAACGGTGCGGTTCACGAGTTACCTCTATGGATTGTTCCAGGCAATGGCCCAATGCTGTTCGGCAGGAGCTGGTTGGGGAAAATCAGATGCAACTGGAACAACATAAAGACGTTGCCATCGGAGGAAGATACATGTGCCCAAGTATTGAGCAAGTTCGCCTTGCTGTTTGAACCGGGTCTCGGCAACTTCACGGGAGCCTAGGTGCAGATCCACGTAGACATGGATGCAAGACCCGTCCGTCATAAAGTTTGGGCAGTATATGATGAGGGAGGTGGTCAAAATTGAACTGGACAGACTCCAGCATGAAGGGATCATATCACCGGTTGAATTTAATGAATGGGCTAGCCCCATTGTTCCTGTGCGGGAAAGTGATGCACAGTCAGAATCTGTGGAAACTACAAGGCTACGATCAACAGGGTTTCGAAACAAGATCAGTACCCGTTACCGAAGGCTGATGACTTGTTTGCGACGCTAGCCGGACGGAAGTCGTTCACAAAACTGGACTTGACGTCAGCCTATATGACACAGGAGTTGGTCGAGATGTCGAAGAGACTTACATGTATTAACACGCACAAAGGACTGTTTATTTACCACAGGTGCCCGTTTGGAATTCGCTCGGCTGCAGCAATATTCCAGAGGAATATGGAAAGTCTACTGAAGTCTGTTCCCAGAACCGTCGTGTTCCAAGATGACATCCTGATCACCAGTCGTGACTCCAAGGAACATCTGAACAACCTGGAAGAGGTTCTACTGCATTTGGACAGAGTGGGACTCAGACTTAAACACTCGAAGTGCGTCTTCATGGCACCGGAGGTCGAATTGCTCGGGAGGAAAATCCCCGCTGATGGCATCACACCTACTGATGTGAAAACCAAAGCCATCAAAAATGCACCCAAGCCGCAGAACGTGATGGAGCTGCGTTCATTCCTGGGTCTACTCAACAACTTTGGGAACTTCCTACCTAAATTGAGTACCTTACTAGAACCACTGCACATGCTATTGAGAAAAGGTAACAACTGGGTGTGGGGCGCATTGCAAGACAGAGCTTTCCAGAAAGCCACCAATCTGCTTTGCCTGAACAAGCTGGTAGTACATTATGACCCATGTAAACATTTACTTTTGGCCTGTGACGCATCGTCATATGGAATTGGTTGCGTGTTACAACAAGCCAATGAGTCAGGGAAACTTCAAACTGTCGCGTATGCATCCAAATGTTGTCAAAAGCAAAAAGAGCCTACAGTATGGTAGAAAAAGTGTGATGTATGTAGCACACAAATCACTGACTCCACACGGTCTGGTGTTAATCTAACTGCTTTGACCTCAGTCCTTCATTGAACAGCTCCAGAGTGCTCCACAGGTGAGGTGGGCAGCCTTTTATACTGCCTCGTGCAGGTACTATCAGGTCTCCCACCACAGCGCCCTCTGTGGTGCACTATTGTACTTATCATACATTTAATGGACCAGAGCAATACACAACATCACTCCCACCACCCCCAGTTCAAAAAGCCGTTGCGAGAATCCCCTAAATCGAAAAACGTATTAGCCCATTGGTAATGTTGGTCGCGGCGTCCCTGAATTTAAACACAGTGACCATTTAGCATTGAAATATTAACCCTCGTCGTAATTCGCAATTCATAAGAACATAAGAATTAGGAAGAGGAGTAGGCCATCTAGCCCCTCGAGCCTGCTCCGCCATTCAACAAGATCATGGCTGATCTGGCCGTGGAGTCAGCTCCACTTACCCGCCCGCTCCCTATAACCCTTAATTCCCTTATTGGTTAAAAATCTATCTATCTGTGATTTGAATACATTCAATGAGCTAGCCTCAACTGCTTCCTTGGGCAGAGAATTCCACAGATTCACAACCCTCTGGGAGAAGAAATTCCTTCTCAACTCGGTTTTAAATTGGCTCCCCCGTATTGAGGCTGTGCCCCCTAGTTCTAGTCTCCCCGACCAGTGGCAACAACCTCTTTGCCTCGATCTTGTCTATCCCTTTCATTATTTTAAATGTTTCTATAAGATCACCCCTCATCCTTCTGAACTCCAACCCAGTAAAGACCAGTCTACTCAATCTATCATCATAAGGTAATCTCCGGAATCAGCCGAGTGCATCGTCTCTGTACCCCCTCCAAAGCTAGTATATCCTTCCTTAAGTAAGGTGACCAAAACCGCATGCAGTACTTCAGGTGCGGCCTCACCAATACCCTGTACAGTTGCATCAGGACCTCCCTGCTTTTGTACTCCATCCCTCTCGCAATGAAGGCCAACATTCCATTCGCCTTCCTGATTACCTGCTGCACCTGCAAACTAACTTTTTGGGATTCATGCACAAGAACCCCCAGGTCCCTCTGCACCACAGCATGTTGTAATTTTTCCCCATTCAAATAATATTCCCTTTTACTGTTTTTTTTCCCCCCAAGGTGGATGACCTCACATTTTCTGATATTGTATTCCATCTGCCAAACCTTAGCCCATTCGCTTAACCTATCTAAATCTCTTTGCAGCCTCTCTGTGTCCTCTACACAACCCGCTTTCCCACTAATCTTTGTGTCATCTGCAAATTTTGTTGCACTACACTCTGTCCCCTCTTCCAGGTCATCTATGTATATTGTAAACAGTTGTGGTCCCAGCACCGATCCCTGTGGCACACCACTAACCACCGATTTCCAACCCGAAAAGGACCCATTTATCCCGACTCTCTGCTTTCTGTTAGCCAGCCAATTCTCGATCCATGCTAATACATTTCCTCTGACTCCGCGTACCTTTATCTTCTGCAGTAACCTTTTGTGTGGCACCTTATCGAATGCCTTTTGGAAATCTAAATACACCACATCCATCGGTACACCTCTATCCACCATGTTCGTTATATCCTCAAAGAATTCCAGTAAATTAGTTAAACATGATTTCCCCTTCATGAATCCATGTTGCGTCTGCTTGATTGCACTATTCCTATCGAGATGTCCCACTATTTCTTCCTTAATGATAGCTTCAAGCATTTTCCCCTCTACAGATGTTAAATTAACCGGTCTATAGTTACCTGTCTTTTGTCTGCCCCCTTTTTTAAACAGAGGCGTTACATTAGCTGCTTTCCAATCCGATGGTACCTCCCCAGAGTTCAGAGAATTTTGGTAGATTATAACAAATGCATCTGCTATAACTTCCGCCATCTCTTTTAATACCCTGGGATGCATTTCATCAGGACCAGGGGACTTGTCTACCTTCAGTCCCATTAGCCTATCCAGCACTGTCCCCCCTATGTTCTGCAGTTTTGTCCGTGGTGGGCGCTATCCTGTGGACAGTGCCTGTCGGGTTCGAGACTGTGTGCTGCACGTCGAGGTCATATATGCCCGGCTGATGGTGATGGCCTTTGTCAGGGTGACTGTGGGTTCCGTGGCTAGCAGCTTGTGAAGGAGGCCCTCGTGGCCGATCCCCATGACGAAACGTCCCGCAACACCTCGTCAAGGTGTGCCCCAAAATCACACGGCGCCGCGAGTCTCCTGAGGTCCGCAGCATATATCGTGACATCCTGGCCCTCGGGTCTGCAGTGATGGTAAAATTTGTATCTGGCCGTAAGGATGCTCTCCTTCGGTTTCAACTGTTCACGAATGAGTTCAATCAGCTCCTCATATGACTTGTCCCTGGCGCTCCCAGGTGCCAGCAAATTCCTGACGAGACAGTAAACCTCATCACCACAACTGGAAAGCAATATCGCCTTACGCTCCTCTCTCAGTGCGTTCGTGTCAGATCGTTTGCTGTGAAGTAGTACTCGAGCCTTTCCGTAAAGGCCTCCCACTCATTGCCCACAGTAACATCCTTTCGCGAACCCAGATTAGCCATGGTTGCGTGGAATTTGTCCGCTTCCTTGTCGCCAATGTGATGTATGTAGCACACAAATCACTCCACACGGTCTGGTGTTAATCTAACTGGTGTGACCTTAATCCTTTATTGAACAGCTCCAGAGTGCTCCACAGGTGTGGTGGGCAGCCTTTTATACTGCCTCGTGCAGGTACTATCAGGTCTCCCACCACAGCGCCCTCTGTGGTGCACCATTGTACTTATCATACATTTAATGTATCAGATCAATACACAATAAAAAGAAGCCTTAGCGTGTGTGTACGGTGTTAAAAAGATGCATCAATACCTGTTCGATCTGAGGTTTGAATTAGAGACCAATCACAAGCCGCTCATTTCATTGTTTTCCGAGAGCGAAGGTATCAATACCAACGCTTCATCCCGCATCCAAAGGTGGGTGCTGACATTATCTGCCTATGATTATGTCATTCGCCACAGACCTGGCACAGAGAATTGTGCTGATGCTTTGAGCCGGTTGCCGTTGCCCACAACCGGCAGATTTAATGTTAATCATGGATGTTTTTGAGAGTGAAGGTACCCCTGTCACGGCTCAAATTAAGATCTGGACCAGCCAGGACCCGATATTATCAGTGGTAAAGGGTTGCATCCTCAAAGGGGATTGGTCTGCCATACCTAAGTAAATGTGCGAGGAGGCCAAACCGTACATTCGTCGCAAAGACAAACTGTATATTCAATCAATCAGATTGCATATTATGGGGCAATCGAGTTGTAATGCCTCAGAAAGGGAGAGAGAAGTTTGTGCATGAGTTACACAACATACATCCTGGTATAGTGATGATGAAGGCCATCGCCAGGTCCCACGTATGGTGGCCAGGAATTGATTCTGAGCTGGAAGCATGCGTGCATCAGTGCAACACCTGCATGCAGCTCAGCAAAGCACCAGGGGAATCGTCGCTGAGTCTGTGGTCATAGCCATCCAAACCTTGGTCCAGGATCCATGTAGATTTTGCAGGTCTCTTCCTGGGCAAGATGTTTTTAGTGGTGGTGGATGCTTATTCGAAGTGGATAGAATGCATAATCATATCATCCAGTACGTCCAAAGCTACCATCGAGAATCTTAATTTCATGTTAGCGACACATGGTCTGCCTGACATAGTAGTGAGTGACAATGGGTCGTGCTTCACCAGTCAGGAGTTTCAGGAGTTTGTAAAACTTAACGGCATAAAACATGTAAGGTCAGCACCATTCAAGCCTGTGACCAACGGGCAAGCAGAACATGCCGTACAAATTATCAAGCAAAGCATGAGGAGAGTAACCCAAGGGTCATTGCAGACCCGCTTGTCTTGCATACTGCTGAGTTACAGGACAAGACCCCACATACTCTCAGGGGTCTCGCCTGCTGAACTCATGATGAAAAGAGGTCTTAAGACCAACTTATCTCTTGTACACCCGGATTTAAGTAATCATGTTGCATACAGAAGACAGAATCAAAAAGGGTACCACGATCGCGCAACTGTGTCACGTGAGATTTCTGTTAATGATCCTGTATATGTGTTGAATTATGGTCAGGGTTCCAAATGGATCGCTGGTACGGTCATGACCAAGGAGGGCAACAGAGTATTTGTTATTAAGTTCAAGAATGGGCAAACTTGCGGGAAACACATGAATCAAACAAAGCTGAGGCACACAGGCGAGCCACAGCAGTTGGACGAAGAAACCGTCGACCACCAACCAACCTACCAGCAGCCTTCAGTGGACGCAAGGGTCATCAGTGAACCTGGAATTTCCATCATGGACTCGTTCAATAAAAATGGACTTGCAATTCCTGACATGGCCACCGTCACACCCAACAAATCAGCCATCCAGCCACCAGCCACCAGCCATAACAGACTCCGCACATTCACCCAAGGCCAGAATCGAACTGAGACGGTCAACCCGGGAGCGTAAAGCACCGGGCCATCTCAACCTGTGAGAGACTGTGATAAGATCTCAGAGGAGGGTATTGTCATGTATGTACATGCTGTTTGTAGCCACCAGATGGTGTCATTGTTGGAGGCCACTGAGCAGCACGCCCATGGTGCTGCTCTGGTATAAAAGGCCAGCCATTTCGCGAGTCAGACACTTTGGGCCGTAATGAAGCAGAAACAAGGTTATACCTTGTTCAATTGAACAGTACTCAGTTTGTACCTTTATTGCATACATAACATCTTCAGTGTTAAAAATTCTGATACACCGCTTCTGGGTGTATCGGGATGTTTACCCGCTAGTTTTGGCAACGCATCGATTTTAAAATTCTCGTTTTCAAATCCCTCCACGGCCTCGCCCTTCCCTCTCTCTGTAACCTCCTCCAGCCCTACAACCCAGAGAGATCTCTGTGCTTCTCCTATTCCGGCCCCATGCACATCCCCTATTTTAATTGCTCCACCATTGGCGGCCACGTCTTCAGCTGCCAAGGCCCAATGTTCTGGAATTCCCTCCCGCAGCCTCTTCAAGTTTCTACCATTCCTTCTTTAAGACGCCCCTTAAAACCTACCTCTGACAAAGCCTGTCCTAATATCTCGTGTGGCTCGGTATCACATTTTGTTCGATGAATCGCTCCAATGAAATGTCTAATGGACGTTTTAGGACATAAGAACATAAGAAATAGGAGCAGGAGTAGGTCATACAGCCCCTTGAGCCTCCTCCACCATTTAATACGATCATGGCTGATCCGATCATGGATTCAGGTCGACTTCCCTGCCTGCTTCCCATAACCCCATATTCCCTTATCGGTTAAGAAACTGTCTATCTCTGTCTTAAATTTATTCAATGACCCAACTTCCACAGCTCTCTGAGGCAGCGAATTCCACAGATTTACAACCCTCAGTGAAGAAATTCCCCCTCATCTCAGTTTTAAATGGGCGGCCCCTTATTCAAAGATTATGCCCCCTAGTTCTAGTCTCCCCCATCAGTGGAAACATCCTCTCTGCATTCACCTTGTCAAGCCCCCTCATAATCTTATACGTTTCAATAAGATCATCTCTCATTCTTCTGAATTCCAATGAGTAGAGGCACAACCTACTCAACCTTTCCTCATAAGTCAACCCATGGTGCCACCTCCGGAATCAACCGAGTGAACCTTCTCTGAACTGCCTCCAAAGCAAGCATATCTTTAAGTAAATATGGAAACCAAAACTGTACACAGTATTCCAGGTGTGGCCTCACCAATACCCTGTATAACTGTAGCAAGACTTCCCTGCTTATATACTTCATCCTTTTTGCAATAAAGGTCAACATTCCATTGGCCTACCTGATCACTTGCTGTACCTGCATCCTAACCTTTTGTGTTTCATGCACCAGGACCCCCAGGTCCCTCTGTACTGCAGCACTTTGCAATTTTTCTCCATTTAAATAATAACTTATTCTTCGATTTTTTTTCTGCTGAAGTGCATAACCTCACACTTTCCGACACTATACTCCATCTGCCAAATTTTTACGCAATCATTAGCCTGTCTATGTCCTTTTGCAGGTTTTTTGTGTCCTCCTCACACATTGCTTTTCCTTCCATCTTTGTATCATCAGCAAACTTGGCTAAGTTACGCTCAATCCCTTCATCCAAGTCGTTAATATAGATTGTAAATAGTTGGGGTCCCAGCACTGATCCCTGCATCACCCCACGAGTTACTGGTTGCCAACCAGAGAATGAACCATTTATCCTGACTCTCTGTTTTCTGTTATTTAGCTAATGCTCTATCCATGCTAATATATTACTCCAACCCCATGAACTTTTATCTTGTGCAGTAACCTTTTATGTGGCACCTTGTCAAATGCCTTCTGGAAGTCCAAATACACCACATCCACTGGTTCCCCTTTATCCACCCTGTTCATTACATCCTCAAAGAACTCCAGCAAATTTGTCAAACATGCCTTCCCTTTCATAAATCCACGCTGACTCTGCCTGACTTGGAAAAGCATAATTCAATGTCCTGCTACTGCTTCTTTAATAATGGACTCCAACATTTTCCCAACCACAGATGTTAGGCTAACTGGTCTCTAGTTTCCTGCTTTTTGTCTGCCTCCTTTTTTAAATAGGGGCGTTACATTTGCAGTTTTCCAATCTGCTGGGACCTCCCCAGAATCCAGGGAATTTTGGTAAATTACAACCAATGCAACCAAGGTACTATATAAATGCAAGTTGTTATTGTAATTGTGAAATAAAAGAGATGAACCGTGTGGGAGTTAGAAGTTCACTTGGGGGCCGAATTTGCCCCTCTCCTTAAGACCTGTTACCACCGCAAATCGGCAGCCACGCTGTGGAGTGGAGTGGAGTGGAGTAACGCCGACTTTTCGTGCAATGGCCGCTGATAGACCAATTGCACTCCCGAGGTTTCCCGGCGGTGGCCCGATCCACCCTAACCCCCCCCAACTCCCCTCTACTGCTGATCCGTGGTAAGCATGTCTTCACTGTGCGCACCGCCAATCTACCCCACGCCCCCCCGCCCGCCCCAGGTGACATTCCACTCTGAAAATCTTCGGCCCACCTGGCCGTGCCAAAACCTGTTTTCCCCCAATGGTCCAGTGAGGCTGTGGCCTCCCTTAAAGGGGAGAATGCACTGCCGCTGCCGCCATGTTTTTTTTTGTCGGCCGACTGCCATGTCGGCCCGACAATTATGCCCCTGGGTTCAGCTGGGCTGCCAGTGGGCCGAAGTTTTTAAATTGCGGAGGCTCTCCCCTTTAAGTGAACTCCAAGCTTTCCGATCAGCACCTCGCTCTCTCTCCTCCCCCACCACAGTTTGTTTTGTAGCCGAACCCCGAGCTACTGTGTCCGGGCGTGAGGCCGATTCTGCCGGCCAAAGCTACAACCCTCCAGCCCTGCTTCAAGACATTCGCTGGTGGCGTGTGAGTGAGTATAAAAATTAGAAAACTTCTGAAATCCAACAAATTTACACTGCTACGTTGACAGGTTAAAAAAAAAATTGAACATTATTATTGATTTTGACAGTGTTCTTGACTCCCTCCAAAATCTTCGATTTAAAAACAATGGCGTCTTTCAGCGCAGATTTGTAAATGTGCGCTGGTTTTCTTAACTCACCAGAAGGTTTTTCGGGAGTGGCCAGATGTGCCAACCTAAGAGAAAAAAATATTGGCCAAACTGCGAACGATTGAAAAATCTGGCGCTGACATAAGGGAACGGCAAAAAAAACTGTAACTAAGTCAGTTACACTGGCGCAGATCGCGGGGGAAACTTGGAAAAAATACCCCAGAAAAAAACGATGCAAATGACCGGGGAAAATTGAGCCCCATGTTTTGGTTAGAGGATGCTTGGTGCATTTACAGAAACTGTAGTCTAGTCAGAAACACAAGAAAGCTGTTGGGAAAGAGCTTGAGCTACAATAGAACTCTTCAAGGGCAGCAGGAACAGTCAGTGAGAAACAGGTAAATTCACTCCGGAGGAACATTGAGCATGGCATCTATGATCAATGACTTGACTGTCCTGCTGTATTCTTTAATTCATAAATAACTACATTGGGCCGATTTTTCACGACTGTCCACTCCATTCCCTGTTGAGAATGAGACAGCATCAACACTGCAATCAGTGGGATTCGCATCCCCCCCACCCCCCACCCCCGAGATCTTGCCAGAGGCCCGCCCAATACCATCTTCAGGCTGGCCTTGAAATACCTGCTCAACACTTACGTATGAAACACAGAGAAGCACTATTTAAATGAGGCTACAAAATTTTCTTGGACCAATGGGCAAGGTGTCGCACACCTGGCCAACTGGTCCCTGGATGGATCGGCCTAACCTTAAAGGGACCACATCAGACCGCTTCAAAAATCGTGAGGAAAAAAAAAATTCTTCCATGTCAGGCCAAGAGGAGTAGGAGTGCTTCTCCTGGCCCGACAAAAAAGTAGCGGAAGCTGCCCGTCTTTGCATCCATGTTCCCCACAGCCCCCCCCCGCAAACACTGAATTGTCTCCCCTCACCCAAGGGTAAATCAGAGGATCATGTCTGATCTGTCAGCTGGCTTCGTGGAGGAGCTGGCCAATTTCACGCCCTCCCTCAAGATCGTGAGAAGATACAGCTTCTGTACATCACATAGGCCGAAAGTAGACTTACAACAAAAAAAAAAGTTTTTAATTCTTAAGAAGCATTAATCATTCCAATTATACAGAAATGTTTTGACTTCAATATAAACTTTTCTTTAATTTTCCCTTCTTCCTTCTTCTGTTGAAAAGAATGGCTTGGGTGGATTTTTTCAGTTAGGGTTAAGATGATGACACTGTGTATTATGCCTTTCTGAAATTAATATTACAGTACAGTACTGATGTCAGACCATGGCTTGGATCACAGGTAACAGTCTCAGATTGATCCACATACTGCCAAGCCAAAGATCTGAATTATGCTGCCAATTACACATCGCATGCAGCTCAATAACAGAGAGTTCCATGTGTTATGTATGTAAACTCTTTGTATTCACTGTATAACTATATACGATGTACCACCTGAGGGCGCTGCTGTTGGAGGCTCAGGGTTTCCTGCCGTGGTGTGCAGGGCATATAAAAGACAGCCAGCCATGCTGCCCTCATTTTGCAGTCGTATTAAATGGACTGAAGTCACACAGCTCTTACTCACAGTACAAGGCCTTGTGGAGTTATTTGATGGTAATTACTGACATAATAACCATGTATGTATGTTTGGACAGTTTTGTCATCGCTGTAAGATTTGAAGAAGATTTTCAGGCTGGTTAGCTACACTTTGGGTACGATGGACTTCACGGACATTCAAAGCTGGTTCAATCTCTGATGTCTTGCACCTTTTATAGGTTTGTCTTGATACCTTTCGAATTGATAATGTGACTGAGGAACTTAGAACATAAGAACATAAAAAATAGGAGGAGTAGGCCATTCAGCCCCTCGAGCCTGCTCTGCCCATTTAATAACATCATGGCTGATCTTCTACCTCAACTTCACTTGCCTGCACTATCCCCATATCCCTTGATTCCCTTAATATCCAAAAATCTATTGATTGAATATACTCAATGACTGAGCCTCCACAGCCCACGGGATGAAGAAATGTCTCCTCATCTCAGTCCTAAATGGCCGACCCCTTATTCTGAGACTGTGAACGCTGGTTCTAGACACAGCCAGAGGAAACATCCTCCCTGCATCTATCCTGTCAAGCCCCGTAAGAATTTTGTATGTTTCAGTGAGATCATCTCTCATTCTTCTAAACTCTACAGAATATAGACCTAGTCTGCTCAATTTCTCCTCATAGGACAATCCCACCATCCCAGGAATCAGTCTGGTGAACCTTTGCTGAACTCCCTCTGTGGCAAATATATCCTTCCTTAGGTAAGGAGACCAAAATTGTACCAATACTCGAGGTGTGGTCTCACCATGGCTCTATGATTGCAGTAAGACATCTTTACTCATATTCAAATCCTCTTGTGATAAAGGTCAACATACCATTTGCTTTCTTAATTGCTTACTGTACCTACATGTTAACTTTCAGTGATTCGTCTACAAGGACACCCAGGTCGCTCTGAACACCAAACTTACCCAATCTCTCACCATTTAAAAAATACTCTGCTTTTCTATTTTTCCTACCAAAGTGGATAACTTCACATTTCTCCACATTATATTCCGTTTGTCATGTTCTTGCCCACTCACTTAGCCTGACTATATCCCCTTGAAACCTCTTTGCATCTCCTCACAACTTACATTCTCACCTAGCTTTGTATCATCAGCAAACTTGGGATTATTACATTTGGTCTCCTCATCCAAATTATTAATACCTGTATATATATTGTGAATAGCTGAGGCCCAAGCACTGATCCTTGCGGGATCCCACTAGTTACAGTCTGCCAACTCTCTGTTTTCTGTTCATTAACCAATCCTCAATCCATGCTGGTATATTACCCCATGAGCACTAATTTTGTTTAATAACTTCTTGTGTAGCACCTTATCAAATGCCTTCTGAAAATCCAAATGCACCACATCCACTGGTTCCCCACTTATCTATTCTGCTAGCTACAACCTCAAAAAACTCGAACAGATTCGTCAAACATGATTTCCCTTTCATAAATCCATGTTGACTCTGCCGAGTCCTATTATTATTTTCTAAATGCCCTGTTACCACATTCTTAATAATAGATCTTAGCAATTTCCCTACTACTGATGTGAGGCTAACTGGTCTGTAGTTCCCCATTTTCTCTCTTCCTCCTTTCTTAAATAGTGGGATTACATGTGTTACCTTCCAATCCTTGGGAACCGTTCTAGAATCTATGGAATTTTGGATGATGATAACCAATGCATCCACTATCTCTATAGCTACCTCTTTCAAAACCCTAGGATGTAGGCCATCAGGTCTAGGGGATTTATCAGCTTTCAATCCCATTAATTTCTCCTGTACTATTTTTTTAATTAATATTAGTTTCTTTCCATTCCTCATTCTCCCTAGATCCTTGGTTCTCCCACTATTTCCGGATGTTTTTTGTGTCTTCTTCCATAAAGACAGACAGAAAGTATTTGTTTAATTTCTCTGCCATTTCTTTATTCCCCGTTATAATTTATCTTGTCTCAGCCAGTAAGGGACCACATTTACTTTTGCTAATCTTTTCCTTTTTACATACCTATAGAAACTTTTAGAGTCTGTTTTATGTCTCTCGCTAGTTTACTCTCATATTCTATTTTCCCTTTCTTTATCAATTTCTTGGTCCTCCTTTGCTGAATTCTAAAATCCTCCCAATCCTCAGGCTTACTGCTCTTTTTGGCAACATTATACGCCTCTTCCTATAGGGTTTTTGTGCCTTAAAGCAATGTATATTTGCTGTAAATTATGTACTAATTCTTTAAATGCTAGCCATTGCTTGTCTACCATCATACCTTTTAATGCAATTTCCCAATCTACCTTAGCCAACTTGCCCCTCATACCTATGTAGTTTGCTTTGTTTAGATTTAATGCCCTAGTTTCAGATTCAACTAAATCACTTTCAAGTTTAATATAAAATTCTATCATATTATGGTCACTCTTCCCTAAAGGCCCTTTACTACAAGATTATTAACTAACCCTTTCTCATTGCACAAGACGAGATCTAAAATTGCCTGTTCCCGAGTTGGTTCCGCAACATACTGATCTTGAAAACTGTCTTGTATACATTTCATGAATTCGTCATCCACACTATTACTGCAAATTTGGTTTACCCAGTCTATATGTAGATTAAAGTCCCCCATGAGTACTGTATTACTATGGGCTCAATTTTCGCCAAAGCTGTTTTTCGGCATACTTGAAGAGTTACGTCCATTTTTTGGGGGCCCAAGTACGGCAAAAAAAATTCACCCAAGTTTCCCCGTTTGAATTCTTCATTTTGGCGCTGTCTAGCCTGTCATTTATTTTTGGGGGTGGAGCCCAAGTTCTGCACCAAAAAGATCAGGTTGCCACGGTAATCAGGGACACAGTGCGGAGAGGCTGGAAAGTGAAACATACAGCCAGCTCACAGCAACCTGCACAGCAACTTATCTCCCTTAAATTATTAAAGAGTAATGACAAAAGTCTTATCTCCCTCTCCCTCCCGATGCTGGTGCCTATCCCAGGTGAATGGCCTCCCGGTCTCGGTCCCCGCACCTATCCCTGGCCGAATGGCCTCTCCCCTCTCGGTCCCCACTCCTATCCCTGACTGAATGGCCTCCTGGTCCCCGCACCTATCCCTGGCCGAATGGTCTCCCAGTCCCTAACTATACCCAAAAGGCTTCCCCCCCCCACCCCTTCTCCCATTCTCTCTCATCTCTCTGCTGCTGCTGCTGTCCGGTCATCTGCTGCGCTGATTTACTTACCTGCGCTGATTTTCTTAACTCACCAGAAGGTTTTTCCACAGAGGCCACATACACCATCCTAAGAAGAACTGGAGTAAATTGGAATTGGCCAAACTTGCTTAACTGGCCAGAGTTGGCACGGGAGGCAGATTACGCCCCCTTTGACACAAAAAAAAACTAACCTAAAAAAATCGTAACTGTGTTACGCTGGCGCACATTGATTGGAGAAACTTGGATTTTTTTTAAAAACTTAGGCCAGAAAAAGCAGCGCACGCCAAAAAAATGGCGCAAATGACTGGTAAAAATCGAGCCCATTATATGTAGATTAAGGTCTCCCATGATTACTGTATTACCCTTGTTACATGTGCCTCTAATTTCCTGATTTATACTCTGCCCTACATTAGAACTTCTGTTTGGGGGCCTATAAACAATTCCCACCAATTTTTTTGCCTCTTCCTGTTTCTTAGCTCCACCCAAATTGATTCTACTACTTGATTTTTTGGAGCTAAGATACTTTCTCTCTACTGTCTTTATCCCATCCTTTATTATCAGGGCTACACCACCTTTTCCATTTTGCTTATCTCTTCTAAAAGTTAACTATCCTGGAATATTTAGTTCCCAACCTTGGTCATTTTGCAACCACGTCTCCATAATGGCTATTAGATCAAACCTATTAATTTCTAACTCCACTATTAATTCATTTTTTTGTTGCAAATGCTTCGTGCATTCAAATATAGTGCCTTTAGCTGTGACTTTTTTCTATTTTTCCCTGATGTCACCTTAGTCACTGATGCCCTATTACCTTTGTTACTCTCTCTGTCCCTTCCTGACCCACTCTGCTTATTTTTACCCAAATTTCTGCTGTGCTCTCGAGCCTTAACATTTCTCTTGCTGCTTTTAAATTTACTCTTTCCTGAATCCTCCCCACCCCCCTTCATTAGTTTAAAGCCATGTCTACTGTCTTAATTATTCGATTTGCCAGGACACTGGCTCCAGCCCAGTTTAAGTAGAGCCCGTCTTAATGGAATAGCTCCCTCTTTCCCCAGTATTGGTGCCAGTGTCCCATGAAGCAAAACCCCCATCTCTCACACCACTCTTTGAGCCACGCATTTAACCTTCTAATCTGCACGTGGCTCAGGTAACAATCCAGAGATTATTACCTTTGAGGTTCTGCTTTTTAATTTGGACTACAACTCCTCAAACTCTCTCAGCAGAATCTCATTCCTAGTTCTACCTATGTCATTGGTCCTATGTGGACCACAACAACTGAATCTTCCCCTTTCCACTCCAAGTTCTTCTCCACTCGAAGGAGATGTCATTAACCCTGGCACTGGGCAGGCAACACAACCTTCAAAACTCCCGGTCTTGGCTGCAAAGGACTGTATCTAACCCTCTGACTAGACTGTCCCCGACCACAACGACATTCCTTTTCACTCCCCCCACTTGAAAGGCCTCCTTCCTGTACCACAGTGCCGTAGTCAGCCTGCTCATCCATCATGTAGGCTTTTCTCTCATCCACACAGGCAGCAAGTACCTCATGCCTGTTGGATAAGCACAAATGCCGAGGCTTCTCCAGCACTGCACCTGGGGTCCCCTTACCTGCCTGAGTTGCAGTCATACCCTCCTGTCCCTGACCAATAACCAGACCTGTACGACTACTGAGCCTAAGAGGTGTGACTGCCTCCTGGATCAAAGTGCCCAGGTAACTCTTCCCCCTCCTTGATGCCCCGCAATGTCTGCACCTCAGACTCCAGCTCAACGATTCTGAGCTAAAGTCCCTCAAGATCCACACTGCAAACGTGGTTGTCCAGGATCACAATGCTTTCCACAAACTCCCACATGCTGCAGTTGCGACACACCACCTGCACTGCCATCCCTATGTGCCCTTGTTCTATTTAATTAAATTTGTATTTAAGTAATGTAGTTTACAGTTTAGTTTCTTGATTACTTACTTGATCTAGATTAAGTTATGGGACATTAAATTAAATATTTACCTGTAACACAAAGCACTACAAGTAATGAGGCAAAAAGCAGTAACTCCTTCCCCCTCTTTTCTCTGAATTCCCAAATAAAACACACTGTTTAAGTGTGCTCTGCGCAGACTGCTCTTGGCTTGGGTTGGCGATAATTGATAATTATTATTTAAATTGATCATAATTTTCTGTTTTGGTGCCTCTCCTGGGAGGTTTTATGCTTAGAGCTGGGTAAATGCTGCATGTAGCTACACCATGGCTGGAAGGGGCAGGTTGGATGGGGCGGATGGTCTGCTCCCATCCTTCGTTTTTGTATATTTATATGTTCCTCTAGCTTTGTCAATCCTGCTAATAGATTGTTTTTTTAATCACATTCAGCCTTATAACAGTGTTGTGAAACATAGTGAATAAGGCTAAATCTTTTGTCAGCAGCAGTTGCCAAGTTTGGATCATGATTTGAGAGGATTTATGCACTCATAAGCGGCCCTAATATTTGATCTATGCTTTCTATTATTTCCATCTATTTACATTAGTCCATCCACTTCATGTGTCAGTTCAACCTTTACCTACAGGCCTAATAATGTGCTCTCGACACAGTGTGTTAGTGCTCACCTCATGTTATAATACAAGGTTTGCATAATTGTGGCACTCTCACACAGTGCATGGCACACTAGTAGTGTGCAGGAATGATGCAAGGGTCAAGGCGTGGATGATCTGGTGCTAGCAGTCCTTGAATGGTTTCTGGTCACCCTTATAGCTGCCCTGCTGCTGAGGGCAAGAAATGGTAATGGCAAGGCAACAAAGTAGAATAGCTCCATTCAAAAAAGCAACTTTGGAATCTTTCTTCAGTTGGTCTTACATAAGAACATAACCAGCCATTGGTTATTGCTGAGATAACATTAACAATTGACCAAAGTAAAAAAAAAAATGACTTTGCAAATGTAACTACATATTGTAAATGTTTAATGTTGCTAAATGGATTTCATAATTTAATTTTTGTTAAACTTTAAAAAATGTAAGCTTAGAGTAGTAACTGTTGAACTTTTATTCATTGCTACTTAGTAACATCACCTCATTATAATGAACTGTCGGCACATCACACACATAAGAACATAAGAAATAGGAGCAGGAGTAGGCCATACGGCTCTTCGAGCCTGCTCCGCCATTCAATAAGATCATGGTTGATCTGATCATGGACTCAGTTCCACTTCCCTGCTCCCCATAACCCTTCACTCCCTTATCGCTCAGAAATCTGTCTATCTCCACCTTAAATATATTCAATGACTCAGCCTCCACAGTTCTCTAGGGCAGAGAATTCCACAGAATTTACAAACCTCAGAAGAAATTTCTCCTCAACTCAGTTTTAAATGGGCGGCCCCTTATTCTAAAACTATGCCCCCTAATTCTAGATTCCCCCATGAGTGGAAACACCCTCTCTGCATCTACCTTGTCGAGTGCCCTCATTATCTTATATGTCTCAATAAAGTCACACCTCATTCTTCTGACCTCCAATGAGTACAAGCCCAACCTTTCTTAAGTCAACCCCTTCATCTCAGGAATCAACTGAGTGAACCTTCTCTGAATTACCTCCAATGCAAGTATATCCCTCCTTAAATAAGGAGACCAAAACTGTACACAGTACTCTCGTTGTGGCCTCACCAATATCCTGTACAGTTGTAGCAGGACTTCTCTGCTTTTATGCTCTATGCCCCTTGCAATAAAGGCCAACATTCCATTTGCCTTCCTGATTACTTGTTGTGTCTGCATACTAACTTTTTGTGTTTCATGCAGAAGGACCCCCAGGTCCCTCTGTACTGCAGCATTTTGTAATTTTTCTCCATTTAGATAATAATTTGGGGTTTTTTTTCTGCCAAAGTAGATAACCTCATTATCGTATATAGTTCAAGAACAATGACCTTTCTCTGTGGGAAGGTCTGTGATAGGATGAAAGGCAGGAGAGATTAAAAGATGAAAGATGAGGTGCTTTTCCTCAAGCTTACGTTGAGCTTCGTTGGAAGAGTGCAAGAGGCTGAGGATGGAGAGGTCAGAGTGGGAGTGGAGCAGAGAAGTGACAGGCGACCGGAAGCTCGGGATCACGCTTACGGACTGAATGGAGGTGTTCAACGATGCGGTCACCCAATCTGCATTTGGTCTCCCCGATTGTACAGGAGACCGCATCGTGAGCAGTGAATTCCGTATACTAAATTGTAAGAAGTACTTGTAATCACTGTTTCACCTGGAAGGAGTGTTTGAGACCCTGGATGGTGGGAAGGTAGGAGGTAAAAGGGCAGGTGTTGCATCCCCCGCGCTTGCATGGGAAGGTGCCATGGGAAGGGGAGGGGGTGTTGGGGGTCACTGACCTCATCTCCTCTGGAGATCTTCCTGCCACAGCCACTAACCTCATAGTTCCCCAATCCTGCACAGTCCGCTTCTACCTCCTTTCCAAGTTCCACAAACAGGATAACCCATTTAGACCCATCATTTCAGCCTGTTCTTGCCCCAGGGAACTGATTTCTTCCTATCTCAACTCTTTTTTTCCCCCCATACTCAGTCTCTTCCCACCTACATCTGTGACTCAACCGACACCCTCCACAGTTTTCAGTTTCCTGGCCCAAACCGACTCCTTTTCACGATGGACATTCAAACCCTCCACACTTCCATCGTCCACCAGGATGGCCTGAGGACGCTCCGCTTCTTCCTTGAACAGAGGCCCAATCAGTCCCTATCCACCACCACTCTCCTCCGCCTGGCTGAACTTATTCTCACATTGGGAATGATCAATCCATTGCAAAGATACGAACATATTAAATGCATATCTGCACATATTCAATACAACAAAGTGAAAACACCACAGAACAGTTTAAAAACAGCAAACAAAATCGCTTCTCAAACCTCAGAATAGATCAATAACTTTTGCTGCTGACAAAGGTACTTCAACACCAGCCACCAAATTGCTGACATCAGACACACAAATTAAAGATAATTAATTTTGGGACCAAATTCTAAAATAAAACTCAACAGTTTGTACAGTTACAATGAACCATAGATTCACATTTGTTTTTCAATGTTCTAATTAGGTTTATTAAGATTACAACTGATGCTGATGCAGAATGAAAAGAACTTTGCTCTTTGCATTGACAGCATCAAAGCTTTCTGGCACACATCAGATCTAATGCAGGAGTTCCTACAACGTGACCCATAATAAACTCCAAGGGCCAGAAATTGGCCTCCTTTACACATCCCCTTAGTGCCTCCGGGGATGATAATGGGGTGCTACCAGCTCTGCAACAGGGCACGGCGAGAGTACCGATGCCCACGAACTTGCCGTGGATGTTTGCGGCAGCAGTAACCCCTATCACCATGATCACCTGCACCCCGGGGATTGTGACATCATCCGGCTGTGCAGCACCCTTGGATCCGGACTTCGGTTCTGCCCCCTGCAGCATCTCCGGCTATTAACACTGGCAGCTGTAGGAGGCGTTGCAAGGTAGGCTGGCTGCTTGGGGAGGGGTATTTCAAGGGATCGCCACTAAGGTAAGTGAAAACTCTTGCAACAACACTCTGCATTTTTTTCCCCTTTACTTCGGCTGCAAATGATCAGCCCTGCAATCTGTTAGAATGCTTGAGGCAGATCGAGATGGATCACGGCTGCCATCGGCCACCATGGAAGTATATTTAATGCAGAGCCTGTAGCAATGGCACTTCCCTCCTGCAGCGCTAAACCGGAAGTTTGCATCTGCTGGAATTGGGTAGCGCCCGGCGATACTTTTGCGCTCCCACAAAAGTTACCGCCCCAAACGGGGCGCTATGCAATTTCTCCCCCCAATCCTCTTGAGCACCACTATTTCTTGAATGTGTTTTCCTTGGGGCTTCTCCAACAGCGACTTCCAAAATTCATGGTCTTCATTTTGAATGCAGTGTTATGCTGAACACTCACTTGAATAGGAACTGGATTGAGACCGTGGATTTTGCTCAGATTTTCATCTTGTCTCAGACGATTTGAACCTAGGCACCAGAACTGAATAGAAAGTGGGAATGATCAATCCACTCAACCACCAGAACATGCTCCTATTCCAATAAGGGGTACACACTCTAAACATCATAAATCGCTCTTTTCTCTCTATAAATGCTAACTGGCCTGTATTTTACCAGCATTTTCTGTTTTTATTACAGAGCATCCTCCTGCTAGGCTTCTGACTTCTCCCTCACACAGGTACTAAGAATAGTTTGACAGTGATATAGCAACCAGTTAGAGGACGGCCTCAGTAGCTGAACTGCAGAATCTGGCCACCCAGCTAGTTATGCTGCAGTTGTAATAACTCCATGATACGAGTCCCAGCTTATTGCATTCTTTAATATGTCTGTAATTTTACAGAGTATTCTGGCTTCCTCTGAAACTTATGGGCCCTGAATTCATGGGGAGGTTTTCTGCATATGTGGCAAGAGCAAATATGGATTTCTATGTACAATTTTTGGGAACTTTACTTTGGAAAGTTCATGGTCCAAAAATTCCTGGGGCCAGAAGCAGCGAATTAGTGACGCATTGGCTGGGAAATGGGGGTTGGGGTCGGAATTTGGAGCGGCACCCAGATCCAGAATGGTCCACCCTTTTATGGGAAGTTGGAAATCCTGGTATTTTTGGGAGCAGGACATAGAAACATAGAAAATAGGTGCAGGAGTAGGCCATTCGGCCCTTCGAGCCTGCACCACCATTCAATACCCAACATCGGGACCACAGTCTACAAATGGCTGGGTGCATTAAAATAACATTTAAATGAGGGAAATATGTCATATTTCTCTCAGTTATGCACCCAATCTGAATCCCCGGTATCCAGTTCTGCTAGGGTGGGGAAAGAGTATAAAAACGTAAAGGTTGCTTTTGCAGTGCAGAGAGATTGATTACATTGCCAAAAGTGACAGAAGAACCCTTTTCAAAAATAAAGATTTGGACTCTACTGGAGCTCTGTGAGCCCACTGTGGCACGATACCACAGGCAAATTCCCCCATTCCCCATTCTTGCGATTATTTCATTTGTGTCAAAGCTCCAGTGCCGGCCTGAGACTTTCAAATTGGCTGACTTCAAGATTTCAGATGGAGTCAGAAATGTTGTGTTGGGATAGGTGGAAATTTGCCCTCTGCATCAGATGCACCCCACCCCCCACATACACACAAAGCCTCCCCAGGAATTCAGGGCCCATAAGTCACCAAAGGGGATGACTAGACTTTCCGTTTTCACATGTACTATGTCCAGTTAAGTCGGACGGCTTGCAATTTCTTTCAGGAATTAGAAAGAAAGGTCTACTGTTCCTAAACTTGATTTTGGTGCCTCATCTTCTCTGTTCATCTGCCATAACCTATCACATCAAGGGAAGGCATGAAGTCCAGCAGCAGACATCATCAGTGTCTTTATTTAAATGAATAGAAAGTGAAGAATGCACAGCAGCAGAATGAATGGGGGTGAGTAGACATGGAGGTCCAAAATGGCAGAATAGGAGAGGCAGGTCAGCAGGAGGAATTGATTGTGGAAAATGAGACACAGGTTCAGAAGGAAAGGCAAGGGAAGGTGTTGCAAATGAGATTCAAAGTGACATACTCTTTAGTGTGCTCTTTAATAGTTCACATGAACTATTCCTAAAAATGAAACATACCAGGTCTGAATTTCCTATTCAACCACCCCTCCCCCTGTCACTAGTCAGGCAGAGTGCATCCAAAATGCATCTGCCTGACTTGACTTGAACAAGCCCACATTTATAGATATAGGTCATTAGCCTAGGCCTAACATATCCCAGATGCAGGCCAACACACCTTGAAATGGTTACAGAAATATAGGTGCTGCTGTGCTAATGGCCGCCGATGTTGGTGCATACCAGCTCCAGTGCTTGAAGAAAAAGAAACTTACCTCGAGTCCTCTGGGCCTCCGTGTGGAGAGAGGCCGGGCGCTAGGCCTGAGACCCACTTATTCCAGGCTGTCCTCAAAATAGGCACCCTTCCGACATTGGGGGGAGAGAAATGAAGTTGGTTAGCTGGGAATGCCCCTTCTACCTCAATATTATGGTCGTCCTTTGATTGCACCTCCACGCCCCTCAGGGTTAGTCCCAGAAATCCCAGGGCAACATAACAGGGAACGAAGACCAAGAGCCACAGATCTTCCTCCCACTTTCCTCTCCTCCGCGCCTTTCAGCTATCGTCAGGCACATCTGACAGGATGATTGGCCCTTTGATTTTAAATTATTCTACAGGAGTAATTCTTTGATCTCCTGGAAGGGAGCCTCGCCCGCTGAGAGCACAAGTCAAGAATTCTGGCATGTGCTGGCCATGATTTTCCAACCCTTGTTTTAAACGGTCATGTGCAGTACACACTGGAATTTCCAAAATGCATTTTCAGCAAGCCAGGCTTCCCACCATGAGTGCATATTGGAAATGGCCCCTTATAATTTGTGATTACTTTGAATTTATATTTAAATTTATTTTGGTTTACCATGAAATTTATTCCAAAAATGCAATTACTGAACCACAAATTTTTGAATGACTATTTCACCAGCAGCACATTATATATATATTTTTTTTTGTGTGAACAAGTGAGAGAGGAGAAATATATAGAGCAGGAGAGACACTGGGAGAGAGAGTGGAAAATATAAGTTGCATGCTAACTGTTATGTATCGATGTGTGTATCGTCCTGGTACCTTAAATGTATAATAAGCACAATGGTACACCACAGAGGACGCTGTGGTGGGAGACCAGAAAGTACCTGCAAGAGGCAGTATAAGAACATAAGAATTAGGAACAGGAGTAGACCATCTAGCCCCTCAAGCCTGCTCCGCCATTCAACAAGATCATGGCTGATCTGGCCGTGGACTCAGCTCCACTGACGCCGCCCCCTGCTCCCCATAACCCTTAATTCCCTTATTGGTTAAAAATCTATCTATCTGTGATTTGAATACATTCAATGAGCTAGCCTCAACTGTTTCCTTGGGCAGAGAATTCCACAGATTCACAACCCTCTGGGAGAAGAAATTCCTTCTCAACTCGGTTTTAAATTGGCTCCCCCGTATTTTGAAGCTGTGGCCCCTAGTTCTCGTCTCCCCAATCAGTGGAAACAACCTCTCTGCCTCTATCCTGTCCATCCCTTTCATTATTTTAAATGTTTCTGTAAGATCACCCCTCATCCTTCTGAACTCCAACGAGTAAAGACCCAGTCTACTCAATCTATCATCATAAGGTAACCCTCTCATCTCCGGAATCAGCCTAGTGAATCGTCTCTGTACCCCCTCCAAAGATAGTATATCCTTCCTTAAGTAAGGTGGCCAAAACTGCACGCAGTACTCCAGGTGCGGCCTCACCAATACCCTATACAGTTGCAGCAGACCGCCCTGTTTTTGTACTCCATCCCTCTCGCAATGAAGGCCAACATTCCATTTGTCTTCCTGATTACCTGCTGCACCTGCAAACTAACTTTTTGGGATTCATGCACAAGGACCCCCAGGTCCCTCTGCACCGCAGCATGTTGTAATTTCTCCCCATTCAAATAATATTCCCTTTCACTGTTTTTTTTTTCCCAAGGTGGATGACCTCACATTTTCCGACATTGTATTCCATCTGCCAAACCTTAGCCCATTCGCTTAACCTATCTAAATCTCTTTGCAGCCTCTCTGTGTCCTCTACACAACCCGCTTTCCCACTAATCTTTGTGTCATCTGCAAATTTTGTTACACTACACTCTGTCCCCTCTTCCAGGTCATCGATGTATATTGTAAACAGTTGTGGTCCCAGCACCGATCCCTGTAGCACACCACTAACCACCGATTTCAAAACTGAAAAGGACCCATTTATCCTGACTCTCTGCTTTCTATTAGCCAGCCAATTCTCGATCCATGCTAATACATTTCCTCTGACTCCGCGTACCTTTATCTTCTGCAGTAACCTTTTGTGTGGCACCTTATCGAATGCCTTTTGGAAATCTAAATACACCACATCCATTGGTACACCTCTATCCACCATGCTCGTTATATCCTCAAAGAATTCCAGTAAACTAGTTAAACATGATTTCCCCTTCATGAATCCATGTTGTGTCTGCCTGATTGCACTATTCCTATCTAAGGCTGACCACCACCACACCTGAGAGTCACTCTGGAGCTGTTCAATAAAGGACAAAGGTCACAGCAGTTAGATTAACACCAGACCGTGTGGAGTCAGTGATTTGTGTGCTACATACATCACATTGGCGACAAAGAAGTGGACGAACTCCACGCAACCATGGCTACTCTGGGCTCGCTAAAGGATTTTACCGTGGGCAATGATTGGGAGGCCTTTACAGAAAGGCTCGAGTACTACTTCACAGCAAACGATCTGACAGAGGACACGAACGCACTGAGAGAGAAGCGTAAGGCGATACTGCTCTCCAGTTGTGGCGATGAGGTTTACAGTCTCATCAGGGATTTGCTGGCACCTGGGAGCGCCAGGGACAAGTCATACAAGGAGTTGACTGAACTCATTCGTGACCAGTTGAAACCGAAGGGTAGCATCCTCACGGCCAGATACAAATTTTACCATCACTGCAGACCTGAGGGCCAGGATGTCACCAAATATGCTGCGGACCTCAGGAGACTCGCGGCGCCGTGTGATTTTGGGGCACACCTGGACGAGGTGTTGCGGGACGTTTTCGTCATGGGGATTGGCCACGAGGGCCTCCTTCACAAGCTGCTAGCCACGGAACCCACAGTCACCCTGACAAAGGCCATCACCATCAGCCGGGCATATATGACCTCGACGTGCAGCACCAAGCAAATAATCCACACAGTCTCGAACCCGAAAGGCACTGTCCACAGGATAGCGCTCACGACGGATAAAACTGCAGAACGTGGTTCTGCCCGGGGCAGAGAGCACGGACCTCGGGGTCCTGGAACTGAGAGTCCGCCAAGGGGGCTAATCAAGCAACACCATGCTGGCGCTGCAGAGGAAGCCATGGGGCTCACCGGTGCAGGTTTGCGGAGTACACGTGCAATACCTGCCACCTGAAAGGCCACCTTCAGCGTATGTGTAAAAGAAATCGGACTCACCATGTGGCTGAGGAGATGGGGGATGATCCACTGTTCAGCGAGGAGCAGGCAGAAGATGAGGTGTTGGGACTCTATACGTGCACCGATGATTCTCCCCCAGTGATAATGGAAGTAAAAATCAACAGAGTCCCAGTGAGTATGGAAGTGGATATGGGCTCGGGTCCGTCGTTGATGAGTCAGAGAACTTTTGATAAACTGTGGATTAACCCAGCTGCACGACCTAAGCTGGTCCCGGTCATGGCGAAGCTGCGTACCTACACCAGGGAACTAATACCTGTACTTGGCAGAGCGGAGGTGCAGGTATCCCACGGGGACGAGTCGTACGGTTTACCTTTGTGGGTCGTTGCAGGTGATAGGCCGACGCTCCTTGGCAGGAGGTGGATGGGGACGGTCCGTGGGAGCTGGGAAGACTTCACTCCACAGGCTGCTGCTCCCCGGGGTGCTGCCATGCCCCGGGTTCCCAGAGAGCAGCGCCGACCGAGCTGGAGCTATAGCCTCAATCCACCCACAGGCAAGCAGAGCAAGCCCCAGCCCCGGACCTCACACAGTGATCCTGCAGCCTTAGCCCCCACAGGCAAGCAGAGCAAGCCCCAGCCCCGGACCTTAAGCCACAGAGATCCTGCAGCCTCAGCCCCCACAGGCAAGCAGCCCTAGTGGGGGGGGGGGGGTGAGCCGGCGGGGCGCTGCGGGCGGGGTGCGAAGGATCCAGGATGACCGGCGGATTGGAGGGGCCCACGCAGAGGGACAGTCAGGCGGTGGCAGCAGCAGCTGAAGGTCGGCGGCCATGACGGCCGCAGGGGAGGCGGTAAGTGTGGCGGCTGGAGAGGCGGCAAGTCAGGTGGCAGCGGAGGGGAGCAGAGGCTGCGGCGGCGGAGGGCATCCGGAGCGGCGGAGAGCAAGATGGCAGCGGCCCCGTGTCCAGAGCAGCAGAGCATCAAAGATGGCGGCGCCCAAGGAGAAGCCTCGTGGAATCCTGCTGCATCAAAGATGGCGCCTTAAAAAGGAAATACACCCGGGAGTCTTAAAAGGGCCTTACCACATGGTGGTCCCCACAAAGTGACTTCTGTAAGGCAAGAGCGAGTCTAAAATGAGCTATGTTAATGTGAGATGACGGATTTATAACAAGAATTAATATTTTAATGCTGAATGGTCACTGTGTTTGTGTAAAATAATGGATATGAAGTACAATTAATGATGAGCTAATAAGGAAATCAGGGATCCGTTACCAGTCAATAACTATTTAATGTAACTGCTCAGTGTACCCGCAACCCGTTGACGCAACATCTGTACCAGATAACATGTACCATACAAACGCACTGTCTATGCATACCTGCCTTCCGTTGGACAAACAAGGTTGAGATCCCCAGCAACGGCTTCAGGACTAGGGGGGTGGGGAAAGTGAGATGTTATGTATCGATGTGTGTATTGTCCTGGTATCTTTAATGTATAATAAGCACAGTGGTACACCACAGAGGGCGCTGTGGTGGGAGACCTAAAAGTACCTGCAAGAGGCAGTATAAAAGGCTGACCACCACACCTGAGAGTCACTCTGGAGCTGTTCAATAAAGGACGAAGGTCACAGCAGTTAGATCAACACCAGACCGTGTGGAGTCAGTGATTTGTGTGCTACATACACCACACTAACCCATCTGAAAATTCAGCAAAGGAAGGGAAAAAACAGGGAATTAGGGAATAAAGTTGGAGAGACAATTTAAAACGGTGCAAAAGCCAACATAGAAGGTAATCCAAAAGTCTTCTACAGACATACAAATAGTAAAAGGATAGTAAGAGGTGGGGCCGATTAGAAACTAAAAAGGAGGCCTATGCATAGAGGCAGAGGGTATGGCTGAGATACTAAATGAGTACTTTGCATCTGTCTTCACCAAGGAAAAGGATGCTGCCAATAGACATAGTGAAGGAGGTGGTGGTGAAGACACTTGATAGGATAAAAATTGATAAAGATGTATTAGAAAGGCTGGCTGTTCTTAAAGTACATCATTCACCAGGAGCGGATGAGATGCACCCGAGCATGCTGATGGAATTGAGGACGGAAAGCGCGGAGGTACTGGCCATAATATTCCAATCCTCCATAGATACAGGGGTGGTGCAAGAGGACTGGAGAATTGCAAATATTACACCATTGTTCAAAAAAGGTATAAAGATAAACTAAGCAACGATAGGTAAGTCAGTTTAACCTTGGTAATGGGGAAGCTTTTAGAAACATTATTCAGCAACAAAATTAACATTCACTTGGATAGGTGTGGATTAATTAAGGAAAGCCAGCACGGATTTGTTAAAGGTAAATTGTGTTTAACCAACTTGATTGAGTTTTTTAATGAGGTAATAGAGAGAGTTGATGAGGGTAATGAGGTTGACGTAGTATACATGAATTTCCAAAAGGCATTTGACAAAGTGCCACATAATAGGCTTGTCAGTGAAGTTAAAGCCCATGGAATAAAAGGGACAGTGGCAGCATGGATCCAAAATTAGCTAAGTGACAGGAAACAGAGAGTAGTGGAGAACAGTTGTTTTTCAGACTGGAGGAAGGTATACAATGGTGTTCCCCTGGGGTCAGTTCTAGGACCACTGCTTTTCTTGATATATATTAATAACTTGGATGTGGGTGCACAGGGCGCAATTTCAAAATTTGCATACAACACAAAACTTGGAAGTATAGTGATCAGTGGGGGGAGAGTGATAGACTTCAGGAAGACAAACACCACTGCTGAAATGGGCAGACACTTGGGAGATGAAATGTAATGCAGAAAATTGTGAAACATAGAAATTTATAGAGCAGGAGGCCATTTCGGCCCAGCGTGTCCGTGCCGGCTGACAAAGAGCCACACGGCCCTCGATCAGCAGCCCTGAAGGTTACATATAAACCTATGAACAATGAACAATGGCGGAAAGGTAAAGAGCATCCAGTCCAACCAGTCCGCCTCACACAACTGCGATACCCCATGTATCGCAACATTTTACATTCCACACCACCTGGAGCCATTTGATCTCCTGGGAGAGGCAAAAAAGATAAAAACCCAGGCCAATTGAGGAAAAAAATCTGGGAAAATTTCTCTCCGACCCATCCAGGCAATTGAAACTGGTTAAGGAGATCACTCTGCACTCTGGCCATATTAGATTCCATGATGTACTTACCATCATGTCTGCACCAGCCAACAAGAGGTTATCCAGTCTAATTCCATTTACCAGCTCTAGGTCCGTAACCCCGCAGGTTGTGGCACTTCAAGTGCCCATCCAAGCACCTTTTAAATGTGGTGAGGGTTTCTGCCTCCACCATCCTTCCAGGCAGCGAGTTCTAGACCCCCACAACCCTCTGCATGAAGAAGCTTCCCCTCAAAACCTTCCACCAACCACTGTAAACCTATGTCCCCTCGAGCAATGTAAATAGGCTCTTGCTATCCACAATATCCAGGCCCCTCAAAATGTTATACACCTCAATGAGGTCTCCCCTCAGCCTCCTCTGTTCCAAGGAGAACAAGAGAACAAACCCAGACTATCCAAATTTGTTCTTATAGCTAAGTTTCTCCATTCCAGGCAGCGTCCTCGTAAATCTCCTCTCCAGTGCAATCACGTCCTTCCTATAATACAGCGACCAGAACTGCATGCAGTATTCCAGCTGTGGCCTAACTAATGTTTTATACAGTTCAAGCATAACCTCCCTGCTCTTGTATTCTATGTCTCGACTAATAAAGGCAAGCATTCCATGTGCCTTCTTAACCACCTTATCCACTTGGCCTGCTACTTTCAGAGATTTGTGGACAAGCAGTCCAAGGTCCCTTTGTTCATCTACACTTCTAAGTGGCCTACCATTTAATGTGTATACCCTTTCCTTATTAGCCCTCCCCAAGTGCATTACCTCACACTTCTCCAAATTAATTTCCATTTGCCACTGTTCTGCCCACCTGACCAATAGATTGATATCCTCCTGCAGTCCATGACTTTCCATTTCATTATTAACCACACAGCCAATTTTAGTGTCATCTGCAAACTTTTTAATCATACCCCCTATATTCAAATCTAGATCATTGATGTATACCACAAAAAGCAAAAGACCCAGTACTGAGCCCTGCGGAACCCCACTGGAAGCATCCTTTCAGTGAAGTGAAATATTTTGGTAGAAAGAATGAGGAGAAGACATATATACTAAATGATACAATCCTAAAGAGGGCGCACGAACAGAGAGTGACTTGGACAGGTTAGGTGAGTGGGCAAACGCGTGGCAGATGCAGTATAATGTGAATAAATGTGAGGTTATTCACGTTGGTGGCAAAAACACAAAGACAGAATATTATGTGAATGGCGGAAGATTAGGAAAAGGGGAGGTGCAGCGAGATTGGGTGTCATGGTACATCAGTCATTGAAAGTTGGCTTGCAGGTTCAGCAGGCGGTGAAGGCGGCAAATGGTATGTTGGCCTTCATAGCTAGGGGATTTGAGTATAGGAGCAGGGAGGTCTTACTGCAGTTGTACAGGGCCTTGGTGAGGCCTCACCTGGAATATTGTGTTCAGTTTTCGTCTCCTAATCTGAGGAAGGACGTTCTTGCTATTGAGGGAGTGCAGCGAAGGTTTACCAGACTGATTCCCAGGATAGTAGGACTGACATATGAGGAGAGACTGGATCGACTGGGCCAGTATTCACTGGAGTTTAGAAGGATGAGAGGGGATCTCATAGAAACATATAACATTCTGATGGGATTGGACAGGTTAGATGCAGGCAGAATGTTCCCGATGTTGTGGAAGGCCAGAACCAGAGTACATAGTCTAAGGATAAGGGGTGAACCATTTAGGACTGAGATGAGGAGAAACTTCTTCACTCAGAGTTGTTAACCTGTGGAATTCCCTACCGCAGAGAGTTGTAGATGCCAGTTCATTGGATATATTCAAGAGAGAGTTAGATATGGCCCTTATGGCAAAAGGGATCAAGGGGTATGGAGAGAAAGCCGGAAATGGGTACTGAGGTGAATGATCAGCCATGACCTTATTGAATGGTGGTGCAGGCTCGAAGGGCCGAATGGCCTATTCCTGCACCTATTTTCTATGTTTCTATGAGACCTGGGGGTATGTGCGCGCAAATCGTTGAAGGTGGCAGGCCAGGTTGAGAAAGCAGTTAAAAAGGCTTACAGGATCCTGAGCCTCAGAGTATAGAGTCCAAAGGTGTAGAAATTATGACGAATCTGTATAAAACACTGGTTCAGTCCCAACTAGAGTTATGTCCCCAATTCTGGGCACCATACTTTAGGAAGGATGTGAAGGCCTTAGAGAAGGTGCAAAAAAGATTTACAAGAATGATTCCAGGAATGAGGGACTTCAGTTACGTTGACAGACTGAAGAAGCTGGGGTTGTTCTCCTTGGGCCAGAGAAGATTGAGAGGAGATTTGATAGAGGTGTTCAAAATCATGAGGGGTCTGGACAGAGTCGATGGAGAGAAACTGCTCCCATTGGCAGAAGGTAGAGAACCAGAAGACACAGATTTAAGGTGATTGACAAAAGAACTAAAGGTGTGCATGAAACTTTTTTAGAGATCGAGTGGTTGGGCTCTGGAATGCACTGCCTGAGAGGGTGATTGAGGCAGACTCAATCTTATCTTTCAAAAGGGAGTTGAATAAGCATCTGAAGGAAGAAAATTTGCAGGGCTACAGGGAAAGGCCAGGGGAGTGCGACTAGCTGGGAGTAGAAAAACTGAGTAAAACCAAAAAAGTTTGTTTAGCAAAAGATTAAGGGGCCGAAATTGCCCCCCACCGAAAATGCGACACACCTATCGTGTTTCGACTGTTTTTACCGCAGCGGTAGATGTGGTTGCCTCTTTTTTCGAGTGGCGCGGAAGTGCGGCAGTGAGCAGAAGTTCGGTAAGTAGAGGAGCGGAAGTGGGGGGGCGGGCGGAGTGCCTGTCGCTGTCACTCAGTCCATCATCATCATCATCATCATCATAGGCAGTCCCTCGGAATCGAGGAAGACTTGCTTCCAACTCCTGAAGTGAGTTCTTTGGTGGCTGTACAGTCCAATATGAGAGCCACAGACTGTGTCACAGGTGGGACAGATAGTCGTTGAGGGAAGGGGTGGGTGGGACTAGTTTGCCGCACGCTCTTTTCGCTGTCTGCGCTTGATTTCTGCATGCTCTCGGCGTTGAGACTCGAGGTGCTCAGCGCCCTCTCGAATGCACTTCCTCCACTTAGGGTGGTCTTGGGCCGGGGACTCCCAGGTGTCAATGGGGATGTTGCACCTTATCAGGGAGGCTTTGAGGGTGTCCTTGTAGCGTTTCTGCTGCCCACCTTTGGCTCGTTTACTGTGAAGGAGCTCGGAGTAGAGCACTTGCTTTGGGAGTCTTGTGTCCTGCATGCGGACTATGTGGCCTGCCCAGTGGAGCTGATCGAGTGTGGTCAGTGCTTCAATGCTGGGGATGTTAGCCTGAATGAGGACACTGATGTTGGTGCGTCTGTCCTCCCAGTGGATTTGTAGGATCTTGCGGAGACATCATTGGTGATATTTCTCCAGCAACTTGAGGTGCCTACTGTACATGGTCCATATTCTGAGCCATATAGGATAGTGGGTATTACTACAGCCCTGTAGACCATGAGCTTAGTGGAAGTTGAGGGCCTGGTCTTCAAACTCTCTTTTCCTCAGGCGGCCAAAGGCTGCACTGGTGCACTGGAGGCGGTGTTGAATCTCGTCGCCGATGCCTGCTCTTGTTGATAAGAGGCTCCCGAGATATGGGAGGTGGTCCACGGTGTCCAGGGCCGCGCCATGGATCTCGATGACTGAGGGGCAGTGCTATGCGGTGAGGACAGGCTGGTGGAGGATCTTTGTCTTGCGGATGTTTAACATAAGGCCTATGCTTTCGTACACCTCAGTAAATACGTCGTCTATATCCTGGAGTGCATCCTCTGTATGTGCGCAGACGCAGGGGTCGTCCGTGTACTGTAACTCGACGACAGAGGTTGGGGTGGTCTTGGATCTGGCCTGGAGACGGCGCAGGTTGAACAGGCTCCTACTGGTTCTGTAGTTTAGTTCCACTCCAGCGGGGAGCTTGTTGACTGTGAGGTGGAGCATGGCGGCAAGAAAGATTGAGAAGAGGGTTGGAGCGATGACGCAGCCCTGTTTGACCCCAGTCCGGACGTGGATTGGGTCTGTGATGGATCAGTTAGTAAGGATCACGGCCTACATGTCGTCGTGGAACAGGCGGAAGATGACGACTTTTGGCATCCGAAACAGAGGAGGGCGCTCCATAGACCCTCGCGGCTGACAGTGTCAAAGGCTTTTGTAAGGTCGAAGGCCATGTATAAGGGCTAGCGCTGTTCCCTGTATTTTTCCTGTAGCTGTCGCGCTGCAAAAATCATGCCCCGCAGGGGACGAAATCCGCACTGTGACTCCGGAAGGAGCTCCTTGGCCGTGGGAAGAAGTCGGTTGAGGAGGACTCTAGCGACGACTTTCCCAGTGGCTGATAGCAGGGAGATTCCTCTGCAGTTGCCGCAGTTTGACTTGTCCCCTTTTTTAAAGATGGTCACGATCACTGCATCTCTGAGATCTCCCGGCATGCTCTCCTCCCTCCAGATGAGAGAGATGAGGTTGTGTATTCGCGCCAGCAGTGCCTCTTTGCCACACTTCAATGCCTCAGCAGGGATTCTGTCCGCACCCGTAGTCTTCTTGTTTTTAAGCTGTCTTATGGCTTTTTCTACCTCGTGCATTGTTGGGGTCTCACTGAGGTGGTGGTGGGTAACATGCTGTGGGATGAAGTCGAGAACACTTCTTTTGAGATCATCTTCGAAATGCTCCTTCCAGCGGGACCTGACTGCCTCGGTGTCCTTGATGAGAGTTTCCCTGTTCTTGGCCAGCAGTGGGGTGGGGCCTTGGGTGCTTGGATCGTAAGTGGCCTTGACTGCGATGAAGAATCCTCGCACATCATGGCTGTTGGCCAGCTGCTGTATCTCCTGTGCTTTCTCCATCCACCACCTGTTCTTTAGGTCCCGGGTTTTTTGTTGGACCTCAGCCTTGAGCCATCTGTAATGCTGCTTTGCTGCTCCCACGTTGGGTTGTTGTTTAAGGCTCAGAAATGCCCTGCGCTTGCAATCTATCAGCTCTTGGATCTCCTAATCATTCTCATCAAACCAGTCCTGGTGTTTCCTGGTTGAGTGACCGAGTGTCTCTTTGCAGGCACTGGTTATGGAGGCCTGGAGGGCAGACCAAGCGCTTTGGGCATTCTGCGTCTCCGGGTCATCAAGGCACGCCAGGTTAGCTGTGAGGTGCTAGCTGTATAGGGCTCTCTTAACTGGGTCCTTAAGTGCTCTGGCATTGACTTTTTCTTTTGCAACACTGCTTCTGCTGCCCCCTCCGCTTTTGGACTATGTCGATGTCGTTAGGCGGTGGTCCGTCCAGCAGTCGTCAGCTCCTGTCATGGCATGGGTGATGCGCACATCTTGCGATCCTTGGCTCGTACGATGACATAGTCGAGCAGGTGCCTCAGCAATATAGTGTTGATGATGTCATCATGTTGGCACGTCACCCCCCTTCACTTCAAGAGGAGATTCGCTGCGAGCTCTGCCATTCTTTAAGTTAGGTCCACTGGGCCACCAGGGAGGGTTTTGGCTGGGGGCATAATGGTCGGCCTGACATGGCAGTCGGCTGACAAAAAAAAGATGGCGGCCGCGGCAGTAGGTCCTCCCCTTTTATGGCAGCCGCACAGTGCACCAACAGTAAAAGCAGTCGGTGGCACCGAGCGGCAGAAGGAAAATTGCAGCGCAGAATTTTGCGTTCGGGAGGAGCACATCACCACTCTGATGATGCACTTAGGATGGATCGGCAGCAGCAGAGCAGTACTGAGGGGAGCGACACTGCCGCGATACTGCAGAAGGGCAATTTTTAAAATTGCAGCCATTCGACGAAAAATCGGCGGCCTTTCCACTCTACTGCGTGGCTGCCGGAGGTAACAGGCCTTAAGGGAAGGAGCAATTTTGGCCCATAAGTTTCAGTTTAAGATTTAACCTTGGAGTTGCGGTTGCTTTAGTAAAATTTCCAAAGCAGTTTGTTTTGATTTGTTTAAATGTGAGAACTTATTATTCTCTCGTAATATTCAGTATTTTTAGAGTCATTTGGAAAGGCATCCAAGGAAGAACAGAAAAATATGATGTAATTTACTGGGTTTTTTTGTAATCATATGGTATTTTGTTTTATTTTATCTGTTCTGTATTGTGTTTAGTTAATAAGATATTGGGCTAAATTAAATTGGAACGATTAAAGTTAACTAACCTATTAATTTGTAAAAACCCGACTTACATTGTGACCACAGTGAAATTCTGGTTATTTAAAATTATTCCGGAAAAGGGATCTCACATTTTTTTTTTAATTAGCAGTTTTGAATTTCTTAAATGTTTCATGATTTGAATTGCAATTTTGGGACATTTGAGGTGATTCGCCTTGTTAAACATTTTGGTTGTATTAGAAAATCATGGGGTTGGAAACCTCATTTTTTTTTAAATGCAAAGAAGTTTAAAAACTATTGGAGTTTAATCTAAAATGCTGTCTTCACTGATGAGAAAGTTGATTCAAAATGAATAATGGCAGCTTCACTGATGATTTCTGCTGTTTTAATGGATTTTTAATTCCTAAGGAAGTTTTGAAGGTAAAAAAACTTGGAAAAAAAGTTTTGATCAAGAAAATTGTTTTTAAATTTACATAAATGATGCAATTGCGTGCGTCTGACAATGAGTCGCTCTGCCTTATTATAAACCTACAAATGAGTTAACCCTTTGACTTGGCCTTGCCAGTGATGCCCACATCACATGAACGAATATTAAAAAAGTCTCGACAACCTTTGTAGGGGGTGAGGGAAGTGGGGTAAATCATCAAACCAGGCCTGATTATGTTGTATCCTCAATTTCAGCAAGGCCCACTGAATAGTCAGCAGGAATGAGGATCCTGGCTGATATTTTTCACTTCCTATCCAAGGGCTGCAGAGGCTAACTGAAAAGCAACATTGACTTGCAGTTCGATAGCACCTTTCATGACCTCAGGACATCCAAAAGCACTTTACAACCAATGAAGTACTTTTGAAGTGTTGTCTTTGTTATAATGCTGGAACTGTGGTGTCCACATCACCAACTGATTTTGAAATGACTCCAAGGTTTTTGTTACCACTCCCCAGAAAACTCATTCCATAGAGGTAATTTTCTGACTTTGTGTTGAAGGACAATTGAGCATGAAGAAAAACTTACCGACATCAATCCTGAATTTGCCTTGCATCAGTTTGAGCCTGGAACCCTTGTCCTACATAATGGTTTAGCTCGCAGTAGTGTTCCAGATGTACTTTTTCTACACCATTTACTACTTTACATGCTTTCTATGAGGTGCCATCTTAGTTGCCTTCTATTCAGGCTGAAGAACCTGAAGTTTTTCCAGTCTTTCCATGTAGCTCACTCCTCTGACAAGTGGAACCAGGCCTGTGGCTCTTCTCTGCACCACGTCTCCCTTGTGTTTCAGTGATCAAAATTGAACATATTACTCAAGCTGGGTTCTGTTCAGAGTACTATACAGTTTGAGAGAGATGAAATTTTCCAACTTGTCTGCTTAGTTCAGTATTCTATTTGACTTGTCGATTGCTACTCTGCAGTGACTAGTAATGTCTTGTGCCAAGCCTACTGACACCCAGCACCAATTTCAGCTCTTAGTTATTGTAACACCAGTGAGTACATTCATCTACCATTGTTTTCTTCCAACATGCTACACATTACACTTATCCATATTGAATTTCCCATTGACAGACAGCATTTTGTGCACAGTGGATGTTTATCTGCATTCACATAAGAAAATCACCAGCGCTCCCAGTCACCCCCCTCAGTATTATTCTTGCCTCCTCCCTCATAGCAACCAAACACTTCTGCATGCTGTGGCCAGGAATTCCTGATGCTACAAAATGATGAGAATAACGTGCAGTGGCTTTCGATCACAGGGCTATAGGTGAGAGCAGGGTAGTGGGATTAGCTATGGACGGCTCCAACAAAGAGCCAGCATAGGCACAAACTGATGAATGGCCTCTTTTCTGCTCTTTAAACAGCCTGGGGCCGAAATTGCCCCTTTATATAAGGCCTTTGGCCGTCTGAAAGTGGCGGCCACGGATTGGTGCGGAATAGCCGCCGAGTCTCCGCAGAGGGGCCAGCGTTTTGAAAATTGCCCTTCCTCAGGTTTGGACAGCATTTGCTGTTGGTACACTCTCCATGGCTTAGCAGCACGGCCACCCTTAAAGGGGAGGTGGCGCTGCTGGCAACGCCTTGTCATTTTTTTTGTCGGCCGACTGCCAGGTTGGGTCGACAATTGTAGCCATGGGTTCGGCCTGGTTGCCAACAGGCAGCCCCTCTTGGATGCCAGGCTGTTAGGCTGGACAAAACCCTCCCTGGTGGCCCACTGTTTGCCACTAAAGTGGTTGCAGAGTTCACAGCGGCCCTCCCCTTTAACTGAAGGGGAGAGACGTTGTGACTCGCAATTGCCATGACATCATCAGCTCGGCGCTGATGCCTTGAAGCATTGGTCACTCTGCCCTGCCCCCACTTCCACATTGATGATGAGGCTACTTCCGCCCTGCTCCAAAAAAAAAACCCCGGTGCTGAATTTCCATGGAACGGCTGCCCCATGCATGGGGTGGCCAGAACACTTCGAAAACAGTAAGTGCACCTCATTTTGGGCGGTGGGAAATTTCAGCCCCCTATAGTTCTGTGGGGAGACGAGAAGAAACTTTTCAACACAAGGGGCTAGAAATTGGGTGCATTTGCAACTCCTGTTAGTGCCCCAGGGCGCAAATGCCTTTGCAACCGGGCGCAGCACTGACATCAACTCCCGCCATATTGGGCGAGAGTTTCGCAGTGGCGCTACGGCGCTACGCCCGATCTCCTGCACCCGGAGATCATGACATCATCGCCGTGCGCTTTGCCCCATTAGCGCCCCCCGGATCCGAAATTCACTTCTGCCCCCTGAAGCAGCGCTGGGCGAAAACATCGGCTGCTGCAGGAGGTGTGGATTGGGTGTATGGCTGCGATATCGCGGTGCTGATTAAAGGCGAGGTGGCTGAGGTAAGTAAAAAAAAAAATGTATCTTTGTCGAAGTCGTTTTCTTCGCAGGTGCCTGCGCGCAATCGTTCAGCTCGGCACTCTGCTGGAGTGCCAGGCTGATTGCACAGGTTCACCCCTCTCTTGGTGATCCAGGTAGGTCCATTTTTATTTGCAGAGCCTGCAGTGATGGAAGGGTCCTTTGTACGGAGCAGCACTACATGGTCCAGTGTGCAGCGCTGTTGAGGTTTCTACCCCACCCGCATCCTTTAGCGCTTCAAGAAGGAAGTGAAGCCTGTGAGTTAACGCTCCACTTCCTTGCTGGAGCGCTAAAGCCAATTTTTTGAGAGTGGGGAAACATTAGTGCCTGGCTTTAAGTTTCCTGACTTTTTAAAGTTACTGCCCCCAAAACAGGGTGGTAATGAATTTTGCCCCCAAAGAGTTATTGAAATATGGAATGCTTTACCACAAGTGATCAATCTTAAATTGATTCCAGCATTCAAAAAGGTGCTAAATAATTACTTAAAGAAGAAAAACATAGAAAGATATGGGGAGAAAGGAGAAAATTGGTGTTTGTAAAATCAGCCCCTGGAAGATTCCTAAATTCAGCAAAGGCAAGCAAGGCTAAATGGCCTCCTCCTCTTCTAAAAATTGCTATGGCCCTACAATCCTATGGATGTTCTCCTGGTCTCCTGCCGTAATTCCAGCAGGAACCACAAATAATTGGCATAAATGGCCACCTTTTCGCCTGGGGTTCCACCATTCTCCAGAGTTACAATGAAAGACTGGGAGAATTCTGCAGTATTTTCAGCACCTTTGTTTCAGAAAGTGCCAGCGAAAACTTAAATGGGATGGGGTGTGGGGGCAAGAGGAAAATAGTGCCTTCATGAACTGTGGATAGGGGAAATAAATCTGCCTCTATATCATTTGACAATCACAAACAATTTTAAAATAATGTAACAATCAGATTTAGCAATAAAGGATTCCAAAATCCACAATAGCCCATAATAATCTCTGCAAGAAATGAGGGGAAATCACCACAGTTATTCCCACAATCTCCCACTATACGTGTTGGAATGTTGTACCTGCAGCTCCCAATAGTTCAGTTGTGCAAGGACAAGCCCGAGTATGGAACTGAGCAATGCTGACGAGGCAGTGTTGAGTTGGGTTAGCTGGTCTCAGCTAACAGGAGAAGGATTATAACAATCTGCCAAAGACTAGGGGAAAGCGGGGCGGGGGAGATCAGTCAGGCTTCCCACATCTGATCACCATCCAGTGACTCCTGCTAGAAAAGGCATTTGTAGAAATCAAATGAGCTTGACTTTGATACACCTCCTTTACAAATGAATAGCTCGGTGACACACTGTCCGGGTTCATACCTGAATAATGGCCACTTAGGCGAGGTACTCGAGAGCAATTAGCATCTATACAACCATATCCCAGCATGCATCAACATTTCCTGGCGAGGAGAAAGAAACATTTTGTTTTTAAGAATTTGAGAAGCTGCTTAAGGAGTTCTTAATCTATATTGGTTTTCTATAAAGTGAAATTCCTCTTTCATGGAAACCCCCTCATGCACTGCAATGCTGACCAATAACTCTCAAAAGTGTACCTAAACTAAGGCTCTTTTCAGTATTTTTTTTAAAACACGCACGCACAGACTGCATGCAAGAAAGCAAGGATGAGTGCCCTGAACGATTTCAGTGAAAATAAAGTACTGCCCTAACAAGGTCTCGGGAGGCTCCCAGAAAGGAAAAATTCAGAGAGTGTCAGACGATACTTGCTCGGGTTGAAGAGTTAAAGGCTGAGGAATTCCAGGATGAATCCTTTGATAAATGATATTAACTGAAAGCAATCTGATCTTTCAGTCACTGCATCAAATACTCAACTTACAAACAACTGATCCGATTGATAAAAGCTCAGAGGCACCGTAGTATCTGGCAAACAGCCAATCGTTTGATCCCATTGAGAAAAAGAAAACAGTAGGTACCACGCCAGAGCTCAGCATCTAACCTGTCGAACAAAATCCATCATCGTCATCAGGACAGCGGCCTGGACATCAATCTTAGCACATTAGACTCAAATTATAATCAAGAAAGATCATGCTGAAGACAGCCTGTTGTATATAAACATTCAGTTCCTTATACAAAAAACAATTCAAATTTAAATTAAAATAAAAGTAAATGAAAATAAAAGCTGCACTAAATCCATGGAAAAGATTTAGATCTCAATTTCTTTTGATGGATGAATTATGCAATTAAATAGGTACCTGGTGAAAATGAAGGTAGTACTTCAGCAGATTTATAGTTACAGATAATATAGAAAGATGGAAGGAAGATTTAAAAGCAGCTCTGGAAAAAAAGCAGCCAATATCAGAAATAGACTAAGTACAGTTCCTGAATTGTCCCCATTATCCCATGCTATAAAGGAAAATATCTGCACACTTACCAATGTCTCTCACTTTCCTCTTATTCTCATGTTTTACATAGAAAAAAAAATAGGTGCAGGAGTAGGCCATTCGGCCCTTCGAGCCTGCACCGCCATTCAATGAGTTCATGGCTGAACATGCAACTTCAGTACCCCATTCCTGCTTTCTCGCCATACCCCTTGATCCCCCTACATCTAACTCCTTTTTGAATATATTTAGTGAATTGGCCTCAACAACTTCCTGTGGTAGAGAATTCCACAGGTTCACCACTCTTCGGGTGAAGAAGTTTCTCCTCATCTCGGTCCTAAATGTCTTACCCCTTACATTTTAGAATTGCTGGTTAGAGGCATCCAGAGGGCAGACATTTAATGTCACAGGTTCTGATCCATAACCTCAAACCACTGCACTCATTCATGAGATTGTGGAATGGTATCTTAGGGTATTACAAAAAAGGACTTGCACGAAATGATAGAACTGCCTCTACACAGCTGTTCCAAAGTGTAAAAGAAGCGGATAACAAGAAGTTATTGAGACACACTTGTAACTTTACTGGTATCTTTCTTTGCAACTTATAGGTGTTTGACAAAATTCAGTAGATTTAATTTGTAAGAAATATTAGTGGGATTAGGCCATTTGGCCCTTCCAGCGTGATTTTGAGTTCTTGTGCACACAAAACTAGACATCTTAATTCAAAAAAAATGGTGGAGATATTTGAATTTGTTTTGTTCTCAGTCATTTGTTTTTGCAGGAGTACTGGACAAGAAACAGAAGCAAACACCCCAGGCTGTTTACGCTGTTTATCCGGGGTTTCTGCAGTTCTTCTGCCAAAGTTACAGTGGATGAACAGGAAGGCCTCCATGGAATTCACTCAACACTTCACCACATAGTATTAGGCAGTCCCTCGTGTCGAGGATGACCCACTTCCACACCAAAAAAGATGAGTTCACAGGTGTTTCAATGAGGGGTATGACATTCCAGGTCCCGAGCTACATCTTGAAGGGTGGAAGATGCCTGTGCGTGAATTCTTTTAAGGTTGAGTGGCCATTGCACACCAGCCACCACACGGGCTTGACAGAGCAAGGCCTTGGTCCAGTGGCAAGGGTTAACCAAGACGACTGGAGACCAAGCTCTCCTGCGCCATCCTTGGGCCCCGACCCCGCTGTTGTTATATGCTGTGCTGCTCC